>NW_012107820.1:78477-82900 GCF_000951045.1 Mandrillus leucophaeus | reverse complement strand
GCTCTCTCCCTTTACTTCTTCAGGCCTGAGGATAGAAACACCTCCTTGCTGGTGTATTTTACCATTCCTTGTTTGTTTTCTTTAACCTTACTCACAGCTTTGTAAATAATGCCTTTATTAAACACTCCTTAAATACCCTGTTTGCCTGTGTATGTGTTTTCTTCTTGGACTTGCTGATATAGTATACTTTCCCAACTCTATCAGCAATCTGAAGTCTGTGATACCCGGTTTTATTCATATTTTTATCATCCTAAACCACTAAGTAGTCCCTGTCAATAGTAGGCACCAAGAAATATTGATTGAATCTTATATCCTTGTGAACAGCCTAAAATAGCATAATTGTAGACAAAATACAAGCAACACAAAACGGCTAAATTTTGAACTTTGGGGATGGATGCATAAGAGTTCATTTTACTATTCTCTCTACTTTTGGGAATATCTGAAATTTTTTGTAATTAACAAACTTTTAAAAACCTTTAATTGCTCCTTGCTGAGCTTTGTCTTTCTTGAAGATTTGATCTGGATTTTTTTCTTTCCTCCTCATTCTACATTTTCTGCCGAGTGATTTCAATCATACCCACAGTTTCTACTGTCAGTTCTTACCTGGATTACTGCAAGTTTCCCAGCTTATCTTCTGTCTTGGATCTGCATAATTATCTTTTCTGTAGCCAGAATAGTGTTTTCCAAGATGTATATCATATAATAAATTTATTCTTTTTTTTTCAGAAATATTAACTAACCATTATATGCAAACAAGCTACTGTCCTAAGCACTGAAAACAGATGGGTTCTCTGTCCTCAAGCAAATTAAAGTCAAATGGAAAAAGAACATAAATAAATGCAGGCATAAATAAGATACTTTCTTAAAAAACTATGTTTCTACTATCTATAGCTATGTAATAAGCTGTCTTAAGCCTAGAGCCTTAAAGCAACATTTACTTTACTCAAAAATCTGTAGTATGGATCTGGCTCACCAATGGTAACTCATCTCTGGTCCTTTCATTGCCACCTGTGGCAGTTCCCAGATTGGGGGCTAGAATTATCTGAGATCTTATAGACTTACACGTCTGACAGCTGATATTGGCTCAGTTGGGACTGTGTTCAGATCACCTAAATGTGGTCTTTCCATGTGGCTGTTTGGCTTCCTTAAGGAATGGTGGCAGGAAGAGCGGTTAGAGAAGCAGGTGAAAGCAGGATGCCTTTTATGACCTGACTTGGAAGTCAGCAGCCTCATCTATGCAGCTTCCTTTATTAGAAACAAGTCACTACACCTGGCCCATACTCAAGGGGATTAATCTGTGTTTCCCCAGGGCCTACCCTCCTCCCCAGTACCCAGTGCATAGTAGATTCTTAATAATTGAATCCTAGATAACTGAATTATAGCCCTAGTCCCATTGCATAAGTGTTTATATTTCTTTCACCTAAGAGCCCATTTGATTCAAGGATCAAAGTCATTCATCAACTCAGGGCTACACGGGTCCTAATGCATGAAAGATGCTTAGTTATCTTTGAAGAATGCACAAAACCACACTTCACAACTGCACTTGGGTCATACATGACAACTGTTACTCTCCAGCAGCAATAGGAAGGCACCAAATTATCTCAAACTTCCAAGAGAAATTCTTGTGATTATTTTTCCCTATTGAATTTCCAGTACTTAGTAGAACACCGCACTGAAGTCCAACATACATTTATTGAGCAATTCCAATGTGTAATGCCAATGAGGAAGATCTGAGTACTCTTTGGTGGTTAAGACCAAAGGAGGAAATTAGTGTGACTAATTAAAAACTTGAGAATGCATAGTTCCATGGAAATATACTGGGATTCTCTAGTGAATTTTACAAATGGATATTGTTTTATGAAGTTATTTCATTTTTTCATACTGTATGTATGCAATAGATTATTCCAAGAATGTATATATATTTTCATTTTCTAGCTTCAAAATACACATTCAACTTCAGTCGGTGTATTTGATATCTTCTGTGATCAAGAACCTTACCAAAAAGCTAATCAGTACCATAGTAGGAAAACGTCATCGTTAAAGCAATTGAAGACAAAACAGTTCTTGAGGGAAAAGTCTGACTTCATTTTTCTGTCATGTCCTACTAGACTGAGAATCACAGAATTTGATTTAAAAAGTATAGTAGTTTTCTATGGCTGCTTTGACAATTTTCCACAAACTTAGTGGCTTAAAACATCACAAGTGTATTATCGTACTGTTTTTTAGTCTGACATGAATTTCACTGGGCTAAAATCAAGGCACTGACAGGGCACCTGCATTCCTTTTGTAGGCTCTAGGACAAGATTCATTTTCTTGCTCCTTTGGGCTGTTGGCAGAATTCAATTCCTTGTGGTTTTAGGACTGAGGTCTCCTTTTTTATTGCAGTTATCCACTGAGGGCCTTTCCCAGCTTCTAGAGGCCCCTACATTCCTTGGCTTACGGTTCCCTTCTTCCATCTTCAAAGTAAGAAATTATGATTTGAAGTCCTTTTGTATTTGAATCTTTCCTCCTTTCATCTCACTTCTCTGGTACATTCTTCTTCCCTAGTAGGAATCACATGAATAGTCCAAGATAATCTCCTGATCTCAAGGTTCTTCACTTTTACATTTGCAAGTCCCTTTGACTATGTGAAATAACACATTTCACATCACAGTGTCTGGGGATTAGGATGCAGACATCTTTGGGGTTGGAAGTGGGGCATTTTTCTATTATACCTTCCACAGAAAACCGTATTTCCACTTGTTTTCTCTTTGTCTTCTCTCACCTGGCATCTTTTAATATATAAAAACCCTGAAGTTACTAGACATTTGTAAAAGTTCTTCCATCCACCCGTTTTAAAAAGAGTAGCAAGTAACTATGACATCCCTAGTGATATCAGAGATAGAGATACGAAATCCTTAGTGATATCAGAGATAGTGACACTATGACCTGGATGAATAAGAACAAGTATTTTAAAATAGTATGACTTTGAAATACAGGACATTCTGTTTCTCAGGGGCTACTTCTTTTTATTCACACTAACTTAATTTTTAAAAAGTTATTCAAAATAGCGTACTTGGAAATAAAGGGGAATTTCAACGCAATTGCTCGTAGAATACAAGGCAGGAAGTACATTTGAACTACACAAAGAACCATCTGCAAAAGAAGGAGAGCCATCAGAAACTTTACCCTCTCTCTTCACCACCTTCTCCTATACTTACTTCCCTATCTCCAAATGGTGTGTATTGACTTCTTTCTGTGCTTCTCCTTTTCTCTCACTACCCTTCCCTGCTACTGTCTGATTTTGGGTGCTTATCTCTGCTTGCTTGTGGTTACCCCAGTTCCCAACAGGGCTTCTTAGTTCAAGTTCCAGGAGTTGACTCCCTGGAGTCAGTGAGTCATTTAAATTCTTGAAAAGACTCTTTGGTGTGTCTTGAGTCAGATGTCATCACTATTTTAATGAACCGTGACTAGAAGACTGGACCCTGTACAGTGCAAATGCCAAGGGCCATTGTCAGATTGGCAGCTAAACTTGTCTTCTCCCATTGTCCAACCTTGTTATTTTAACATGTATTTTGATTAGTTACCCTTCAATACTTCCTCTTCTCCAATATGGACAATTTGGTATAAATGCTATATATTTTATTTGGTCACCATTTTCTTTATATAGTGTATATTAAAACATTATGCCAGCCAGGCGCAGTGGAGCACATCTGTAATCCCAGCATTTTGGGAGACTGGGCCAGGTGGATCACCTGAAGTCAGGAGTTCACCACCAGCCTGACTAAAGTGGTGAAATCCCGTCTCTACTAAATACAAAAAGAATTAGCCAGGTGTGGTGGTGCATGCCCGTGATCTGAGCTATTTGGGAGACTGAGACAGGGGAATCGCTTGAACCTGGGAGGCAGAGGTTGCAGTGAGTTGAGATCATGCCATTACCCTCCAGCCTGGGCAACAAGAGGAAAACTTCATCTCAAACAACAACAACAACAACAACAACAATGAACATTATGCCTTGATGAGGTTCCTATGGCTTAAAAATACAACAGCTTTAGAGATTAAAACACTTAAAATTTTGAGACTAGTGAACCTCAGCTCTGTCATCAGGAGGAGAGAGAAAAATTATATTGTCAATGTATGATCATAGTAATATGAGTTCATATTTTTAATCTTAAATTTCCATCCCCCAAATCCATTATAAGGTGATACACGCATAGCAGCTACTGGAATAGATAGTCTTGGTAGTTATTTCATTTAATTTGGCTCTTTACCAGGTTTCCTGACATTAATTCTTTCTTTGGATGTTATCTTTGCCTTGATCCCAGGAATCTTCTGCTATTCCAAAATGCTATTCTTCTCAAACCAAAACTATCCTCAAATTCTTTTAATACCTTTCCTGACTCATTTTCCTTTTCCTTTAACTGCAGATATTTGAGTCTCTTTG
>NW_012107820.1:52960-78427 GCF_000951045.1 Mandrillus leucophaeus | reverse complement strand
CAGAAACTTTACCCTCTCTCTTCACCACCTTCTCCTATACTTACTTCCCTATCTCCAAATGGTGTGTATTGACTTCTTTCTGTGCTTCTCCTTTTCTCTCACTACCCTTCCCTGCTACTGTCTGATTTTGGGTGCTTATCTCTGCTTGCTTGTGGTTACCCCAGTTCCCAACAGGGCTTCTTAGTTCAAGTTCCAGGAGTTGACTCCCTGGAGTCAGTGAGTCATTTAAATTCTTGAAAAGACTCTTTGGTGTGTCTTGAGTCAGATGTCATCACTATTTTAATGAACCGTGACTAGAAGACTGGACCCTGTACAGTGCAAATGCCAAGGGCCATTGTCAGATTGGCAGCTAAACTTGTCTTCTCCCATTGTCCAACCTTGTTATTTTAACATGTATTTTGATTAGTTACCCTTCAATACTTCCTCTTCTCCAATATGGACAATTTGGTATAAATGCTATATATTTTATTTGGTCACCATTTTCTTTATATAGTGTATATTAAAACATTATGCCAGCCAGGCGCAGTGGAGCACATCTGTAATCCCAGCATTTTGGGAGACTGGGCCAGGTGGATCACCTGAAGTCAGGAGTTCACCACCAGCCTGACTAAAGTGGTGAAATCCCGTCTCTACTAAATACAAAAAGAATTAGCCAGGTGTGGTGGTGCATGCCCGTGATCTGAGCTATTTGGGAGACTGAGACAGGGGAATCGCTTGAACCTGGGAGGCAGAGGTTGCAGTGAGTTGAGATCATGCCATTACCCTCCAGCCTGGGCAACAAGAGGAAAACTTCATCTCAAACAACAACAACAACAACAACAACAATGAACATTATGCCTTGATGAGGTTCCTATGGCTTAAAAATACAACAGCTTTAGAGATTAAAACACTTAAAATTTTGAGACTAGTGAACCTCAGCTCTGTCATCAGGAGGAGAGAGAAAAATTATATTGTCAATGTATGATCATAGTAATATGAGTTCATATTTTTAATCTTAAATTTCCATCCCCCAAATCCATTATAAGGTGATACACGCATAGCAGCTACTGGAATAGATAGTCTTGGTAGTTATTTCATTTAATTTGGCTCTTTACCAGGTTTCCTGACATTAATTCTTTCTTTGGATGTTATCTTTGCCTTGATCCCAGGAATCTTCTGCTATTCCAAAATGCTATTCTTCTCAAACCAAAACTATCCTCAAATTCTTTTAATACCTTTCCTGACTCATTTTCCTTTTCCTTTAACTGCAGATATTTGAGTCTCTTTGCCCTTCCTCCCCATTGTTCTCTATTCTAGACGAAAATAAGTTTTTTAACTTAGAAATGAGTAGATTCTTTTGGGAGTCATTAAAAATTATTTTTTTTCCAGCTTGACATGATCTTTTATTCCCAAATCCAGAAAATGTCAAATTGTGTTATTACTATATATGTGTGTGTGTATATATATGTGTATATATGTGTGTATATATATAAACACACACACATATATTTAATTAACAATGTGCTTACTTATCTATTAAACAGACCAGTTTCCTTAGAGACAGGAGATGGGCTTTCTTCTCCCTATCTCTCAGCCATAACAGAGTTTCTGACACATAGAAGAAATAATTAAAGGAATAAATTTTATGAACATTAAGGTACATTCAGTAGAAATCAATTTTTCTTAGCTTTGAAGAACATTAGTAAAGTAAACTAATAAAAAAGTAGTGAAATCTTTAATAGGGGTGTATTCAGGTACATTCAAGGCCTGGTAGTTAGTTACCAGAATGATTTGCTTGCGTTACTCCTTAATGTCTGGATTTTCATTCTGACAGTTCCTCCCCAAATATTATCCATCCATTCAATGTTCAGCTCAGATGTTACCTTGATACTTTTCTGATCATCTCAACTTTAGACGATCTTTCCTCCTTCTTTGAACTCCTATTGCTCTTTGTACAACTTTCGTGATAATTACCAACATATCAATGAATTTAGCATACTGCTCTGGATTGCTGCCTTCAGTGAATTCATTTTATTATAAACTTAAGATTATAAACTCCTTGTGTAGCATGCAGATCTATTTAATTTACTTTTGTTTACTGGGTCTCCCCAAACACAGTACTTTGATCTAGGTTAGTGGTGACCAGATGTTTTCTGAATAAATAACATCTAGTTATATTTGTTCTGTTACCCAACTGTACCTTAGGCAACTGCATCTATATTGCTAATTCTAGATAAAGAGTCATGCAGGATTTGAAAAGTGCTGAATTTTACTACTGTCCTCTGATTTTCTAAAGATGGTAGTCTCTATTACATAGGATTCTCATCTCTTGAAGTTTACTATATTTTCTCTGGTATGAATTTTGTCAGAGTCAACTGGAAATCCAGTGGCCGAAGTTTTACATTCCAACTTGGAAATTTCGACAACATCTCTTTATTGTTCGGCAGTATAAATAAAAACTGAATTTCTTACAGTGGCTGTATGTTTTCCAATATGCCTTACTGACTGAACTTTCTGATATTTATACAAATGTTGTGATGTACTACAGACTTGATGTAGAGACTTAAATTGTTTCTCTTCTTTGAAGCTTTTACCTAGCCATTCCAAGCTAAAATGATAGCTTGGGGGTGAAAGGCATAATACACAAAGAGCACAATTCTGTTTGCTGATGACTTGATCTTATAGATAAAATAATAAAAACTCCACAATAAAATGCATTAGAACTCATAAACAAATTCAGTAAAGTTATAGAATACAAAATTGACTTACGAAAATAGCATTTCTAAATATTAATGATCAACCACATGAAAGAGAAATTAAGACAATCCCATTTACGATGGCAGCAAAAAACAACAAAAACAACAATGAACAAAAACAAAAACAACACCAAAAAACCAAAAACAACTCAGTAGTAAATTTAACCAAGGAAGTGAAAGGGCTATATACTGAAAACAATAAAACATTCATGAAAGAAATTGAAGATGACTCAAATACATGGAAATATATCCTTGTTCATATCCTTGTTCATGGACTGGCAAAATTAATATTTTTAAAATATCCATACTACCCACAGAAATCTTTAGACTCAATGCAACCTCTATTAAAATTCCAATGCTGGATGGGCATGGTAGCTCATTCTTGTAATCTCAGCACTTTGAGAGGCCAAGTAGGAGGATTGCTTGATACCAGAAATTCAAGACCAACCGGGGCAACACAGTGAGACCCTGTCTCTACAACAATAACAACAATGCAATCCCAATCGCATTCTTCAAAGATAAAGAAAAAACAATCCTAAAATTTGTATGGAACCACAAAACATCCTGAATAGCCAAAGTAACCTTTACCAAAAAAGAATGAAGCAGTAGGCATCACACTGCTGGACTTTAAAATGTACTACAAAGCTATAGTCCTCAAAACAATATGACACTGGCATAAAAACAGATACACTGAACAAAGGAATAGGGTAGAGAACCCAGAAATAAACCCACATGCCTACAGTCAACTAATTCTTGACAAATGTGCCAAGAACACAGTGGGTACAGTCTCTTCAATAAACAGTGTTGAGAAAACTATATCCATATGCAGAAGAATGAAAATGAATTCTTATCTTACCCTTTGTACTAGAATCAACTCAAAATGAATTCATGACTTAAATGTAAGACCTGAAACTGTAAAATAACTAGAAGAAAACATACAGGAAAAGCCGCATGACATTGGTCTGGGCAGTGATTTCTTGGTTATGACTCCAAAGGCACAGACAACGAAAACAAAAATAGACAAATGAAATTCCCTCAAACTAAAAGCTTCTGCATAGCCAAGGAAATAATAAAGTCAAGAAACAGCCCACAGATTTGGAGAAAATATTTGTAAATCATCCATCAGATAAGGGGCTAATATTCAAAATGTACAAGGAACTCAAACTACTCAATAGCAAGAAAATAAATAACCCTATAAAAATGGATAAAACACATAAATAGACATTTCTCAAATGAGGACATAAAAATGGCCAACAAATATATGAAAAAGTGTTCAACATCTCTAATCATGAGAGAAGTGCAAATTAAGACTGCAATGAGACATCACCTCATACCTATTGGATTGGCCACTATCAAAAAGATGAAAGATAACAAGTGCTGGTGAGGATGTGGAGAAAAGGGAACGCTTGTATACTGTTGGTGATATTGTAAATTAGTACAGTCATTTTGGAAAACAGCATGGAGTTTTCTTGCAAAACTAAAAATAGAACTATCATATGTCCCAGCAATCCCACTATTGGTTCTATACCCAATGGAATTGAAATCAGTATGTCAAAGAGATATCTGCACTTCCATCTTCATTGCAGCACTATACACAACAGTGAAGATATGAAAACAACCTAAGAATCCATTAATGGATGAATGAATTTTATAACATGATATATATACACACAATGGAATACTGTTCGGCCTTTAAAAAAGAAGAATGAGGTGGGTGGATCATGAGGTCAGGAGTTCGAGACCAGCTTGGCCAACATGGTGAAACCCTACCTCTACTAAAAATACAAAAATTAGCCGGGCATGGTGGTGCATGCCTGTAATCCCAGCTACTCGGCAGGCTGGGGCAGGAGAATTGCTTGAACCCAGGAGGCAGAGGTTGCAGTGAGCTGAGATCACACCACTGCACTCCAGCCTGGGTGACACAGGAAGACTCTGTCTCAAAAAAAACAAACAAACAAGAACAAGAACTTCTGTCATTTGTGACATGTCTGAACATAGAGGACATTATGCTAAGTGAAAAAGTTGAACTCAGAAGTAGAGAGTAGAATGGTGGTTGCCAAAGACTGGGAGTGGGGAGTGAACAAAGAAAAGGGAGACATCGGTAGACAGGTACGAAATTTCAGTTAAATAGGAGGAATAAATTCTGGTGTTCTATTATATTACATAGTGACTATAAGTAATAATCATGTATACTTCAAAATAGCTAAAAGAGATTTTAAATCTCACGCAAGCAAATGACAAATATTTACGGTGACAGATGTGCTAATTAACCTCATTTGATTATTCCATAATATATACTTATATCAAAAAATCACATTGTACCATACAGCTATAGACAATTATAAAAAAGAGTACACATTCTGGAGCTAGACAGATTTGAGTTCAAATTCTTGGTCTACCCCTTACTAGCTGTGTGACTATGGGCAAATTACAAATGGCTAGATGCTTCAACTTTCAGAGATCTAAAATGGAGTTAAGCTAGTACTTAATTCACAGAGTTTTTATGGAAATTAAATGAGATAATTTATGTAAAAAGCATAGGATAATACCTGGCAATGTATAAGTGCCCAATAATTATTAGCTATTATCTTAGTCAATTTTAAGTAGAGCAGAGGGTTGAGAATGAGTTTATTGATTATCCATCACATTCAATATGCAGGGTTGAGAATGAAAGTTTATTGATTGTCCGTCACATTCAATATGCACGTGTCAGCCTCTGCACCAGGCACATACATAGATGACCTCATTTGAACTTTCATTACCAGAGGAAAAAATATTACTTCCTACGGGTTTTCATTAAAGTTACCTTCTTCAGGGGTTTAAAAATACTATACAAATAAAATTACCTTTTATTAAACAGACAAAATTGCTTTTCCATTAAAGTTTACCCATTGAAGTTTACATCCCTTTAATAACCTTGATTTCCTTTCTGCTTAAAAAATATTATTTTAAGGTAAGGAATTAAATTGAAATTTGAACATGTTGGCATTGACACCAAAATAATTTCTTTCACATTCTACAACTGCAATACATGAAAGGAACTCTCTCTTAGGACATAGGCATGTGACTTATGACCAGGTTGCTTTTTCGAATTTTTAGAGAAACTCTCAGATACATGATATAAACTCACATTTAGAAAAATTTTTTTCTGAAAAATTTCAAAGTTTTGCATCATGAACATTTAAAGACTTTGTCCAGGACTGGCAGAAGACCGACTATACTGAGAGTGGGGTGATGGCAGGAAAAGGAACCAGCTGAAACAAATTATGTCTCTTTCTACAGGAAACAAAGGGCAGTTTGTTGTGAGACTGATAATTGTTCCAAGCAATTAGGTGTGGAGATGCAGAAGGGAAATAAGAATGGGATATCCTAATGCAGTAAACAATCCACCCTACCAGCTTAACAAATACAAGTCCTACAATACACTACTTCAGTGATAACTATCCCTCATTAATGGGTGTGGTTGTGTGTGTGCACGCACAGAGGCATGCAGATCATAAAACAAAAAACTTCTAGGAAAACTTGAGGGACTACTATAACTTAAATCCAATGTTTTTCCATCAATCTTACTCTTTTTGTTATTGTCAATTCAATGAAAGCAAACAAACAAAAAATGTTTTGGGGCATGATTTTATGACATGCATTAGACAAGATTGAGCATACAAAGTTTAATAAAAGAAAGACATTATGAAAACTTGCAATTTAGTGGTATGAAGATATCTCTATCCTCAAGTTTTAACTTTGAAACATTTAACCATAAGCACAAAATAATATACACCATCAAATTCTTCTTCTTGAAATATATTTATTTATTGCTCTTTCAGCAAATGTATGAGAGTAATAAATGGTCTCAGTCTTTGAGAATGTCGATTGTTTTCCTTCATTCTGTTATAATAGTTTGGATGGTATAGAATTCTTAAGTCACATTTACTTTCCCTCCACAATCTGAAAATATTCATTACTTTCCTTACTTCTTTTGTTGCTTTTGAGAATCTTCTGTTGCCTGATGTTTGTTTCTTTGTAGGTAAATTATCTTTGTATATAATTGCTTTAAAAAATTTCCCTTTGCATTTATTGTTCTACAGGATCACTTCAATATATACACAGAGTCGACTCTTAAATAACACAGGGTTAAACTATGTAGGTCCACTTATAAGGAGCTTTTCTTCTGCTTCTTCCACCTTTGAGACATCAACACCAACCCTTCCTCTTCCTCCTCAACTACTCAACAATAACAAGGAGGATGAAGACCTTCACGATGATCCATTTCCACTTAATGAATAGCAAATATATTTTTTCTTTCTTATAATTTTTATAGTAACATTTTCTTTTATCTAGTTTATTTTAGAATATACAGTATGTAATAATAAATATAACATAAAATACATATTAGTTGACTGTTTATGTTATTAGTAACGCCACAGTAGGCTATCAGTCACGTTTTCAGGGAGTCAAAAGTTATACACAGATTGTTGACGATATAGAGGTCGGCATCCCTAGTCCCAGAGTTGTTCAAGTGTCAGCTGTAGTATGGATTTACTTACATTTATTCTTCTAAAAACTTCATTAATCTGAGAAATTATTTTTTTAATAATTCTAGAAAACTCTTAGCATTATCTCTTTGAATATGATCTATTCACTATTGTCCCTTTTTCTTCTTTTAGAAATTATATTAGACAAATAAAAGTAAAATGTTCAGCGTTTTTACTTTAACTTGTACATTTTATTTTTATTTAATTATTTATTTTTTTGAGACAGAGTCTTGCTCTGTCACCCAGGTTGGAGTACAATGGTGCAATCTCAGCTCACTGCAACCTCCGCCTCCCCAGTTCAAGAAATTCTCCTGCCTCAGCCTCCCGAGTAGCTGGGATTACAGGTGCCCACCACCACACCTAGCTAATTTTTATATTTTTAGTAGAGATGGGGTTTCGCCATGTTGGCTAGGCTGGTCTTGAACTCCTGACCTCAGGTGATCCCCCTGCCTCAGCCTTCCAAAGTGCTGGGATTACAGGTGTGAGCCACCGTGCCTGGCCTACATTTAAAATTTTTTAAAAAATATTCTCTGTAGCTTTAATTTTCTCTTCTGATTAATTCTGTGGAAAGTTTTTCTTCCAGATAGCCAGTTCTCTCTTTAGCAGTGTTGAATTATTGGACTAATAATGGAATAATATTTTCAAAGTTTTGGGAAAAAAATAATCGCCAACTTATAATTCTATATCAGCCACATAATTACACAAATGTGAAGACAAATTAGACATTTTTGGATAAAGATCAAGAAAATTTACCACTTTTATACACTTACCGTTGAGAGTATCCATTGAATTATTCACTTAAATTGTTATTTCTAGAAGTTTTACTTTATTATTTCCCAAATGGCCTGTATTTTTCTTAGAGATTTGATTTTTAAGTTTTTGCCTTGAATCATTTTAAACATGCTTATTTTTTATTTCATTTTGAAAAGCTCCATCACCTAAAATGTGTGGGGCTCTAATCACTATTTAATGTTTGCTGACTCTGTCATGGTACATTTTTCTCCTGAATAATTTTAAAACATTTTAAATTTCTGACCACATCTTTATTTATTTATTTTTTTTCTGAGAAACAGTTGTGGGAATACACCTCCAGAATATTCTTCCAACGTCAATCAAATTTAATATTAATTTTCTTGCTTGGACACACACGGGTTGTGTAACTAGTAAAGATATGCCAAACAGAGTCTATTTTGCCAAATATATATTTTCAAGAACATAGACAAAAGTTACAAAAATTAGCTAAATTCTGGCCACAAAATAACTCATAACAAATCACAAGAAATTTACAAAGTTCTCTGACCTCTTGTAATTCAATTAGAAGTAAATCACAAAACGATAACTAGTAAATCTACCGATGTTTGAAAATCAGGCATTTCACTTCTAAGTTACTAATGGCTTTAAAAAAGAAACTATGACAAATTATAAAATATTTTAGCTGAATAACAATGGCAATGTGATAAATTAAAATCTTGTGTTATATGGTTAAAAAAGAACTTAGAGAAAATGTTATATCCTTAAATGGATATTAAAAATGAAAAAAGCATAATGATCAATGATCTAAACATCCATCAAAAAGCTAGTATTAAGCCCAAAGAAAGTAGAAAGAAGTTACTAGTGCAAACCAGGCAGAGAGAAATCAAACATGAAACAAACATGCATTGTCAATGGATTAAGAAAGCCAAAATCTTTCTTTAAAAAATGAGTAAAATTGGTGAACCCCTACTGAGAATTCTCAAAATTAATTAAAAGTCACAAATGCTCAGTATCTGGAATAAAAAGGAAACTTTATTACTGATCCCTCAGATAGTAAGAAAATAGTAAATGATTATTATGAATAAATTAATGTCAAGTATGACATTAACTTGAAAATGTAAAGGAAAAAAACACAATCCTGACTCAAAAAGAAACAGAAAACCATTTCTTTATTCTTAAATAAATCGAATAAAAATTAATATCTTCTTATATAGAAATGAAATGTAGGAAAATTAAAATGAGTGAAATGTTAAAATAAGTCTAATGTTTAATATTGGTGTCAATTTGATTGGACTGAAGAAGGCAAAGTATTGTTCCTGGGTGTGTCTGTGAGGGTGTTGCAAAAGGAGATTAACATATGAGTCAGTGAACTGGGAGAGGCAGACCCACACTCAATCTGGGTGGACAGTACCTAATCAGCTGCCAGCGCAGCTAGAATGAAGCAGGCAGAAAAAGGTGGAAAGAGCAGACTGGTTGAGTCTTCGGGACTTCATCTTTCTCCCATGCTGGCTACTTCCTGTCCTCGAACATTGGACTCCAAGTTCCAGCTTTTGGACTCTTGGACTTACACCAGTGGTTTGCCAGGAGCTCTCGGGCCTTCAACCCCAGACTGAAGGCTGCACTGTCAGCTTCCTTACTTTTGAGGTTTTGGGACTAGGACTTGGCTTGCAGATGGTCTATTGGGGAACTTCACCTTGTGATCATTCCATCCCTCTAGAGCACCCTGACTAATAAAGTAAGTTATTTCTGAAATGCAGGGGTTTCAGTATTGGAAATTCAATCAATATAATTGACCATATTGACAAAACAAAGAGCAATATAATTTTCTGCACTGATAGATGTGGAAAAAGTATTTGATAAAGTTCAATATCAATTCATGATAAAATTTCTTAGTAAACTAAGAGTGGAAGGAACTTCCTTAATATGAAAAAGTATGCATAAAAATCCTACAACAAACATACAACATTAACAGTGAAACATTGAAAAACTTCCAAGATAAGAAATAGGAAAAGGATATTCAATATCATAATTTATCCTCTTGATGCCCTTACCAGCACAATAAAGCACAAAAAAGAACAAAAGAATAAAATTAGAAAGGAAAAAATAAAACTGCCATTATTTACATGATTGTATGCATATGGAGCAGAAATTTACAGATAAATTATAGAATTTGTAAGTTTCACAGATGTTAAATATAAGCATAACCTTGACAAATCTATTGCACTTCTGCATATAACAAGCAAACTATGAAGTAAAATATTTTATCAATTGCTAAGTATCAAAAATATAAAATAGCTAGGAATAAATCTGATAAAATGTGTTTTAGATAGGTACACAAAAATCCATCAAACATTATCGAGAGACAAATAAATGGAGGGATATGCCAGGTTAATGTATTGTGAGCTTCTTTACTATAAAGATATCAAATTCCTCAAACTGATCTACAGATTCAATGCAATACCAATTAAAATCCATATGACGGTTTTGTGAGAATCAGGAAACTAGTTGATAAAGTCATGTGGAAATAAAAAGAGCCAAAACCAAGATAATCATGAAGCAGAAAAATCAAGTGGGAAGATAGCTCGATTAATTATTGAGGCTTTGTAAAGCTTTAGTGTTAAAAATGTGGCACTGGCATAAGAACAAATGGAAATATGTAAAAAATAAATGTCCAGAAGCAGACCCTCAGAAATACAGATACTTGATTTATGAGAACTGTGGCTCTATTAAGAAATGGTATATTCAGGAGTGATGCTGGGTCAATTGGATTTTCATATGGAAAATGGAAAAATAAGCCCTCACCACAAAACATAGACAAATCAATTCTAGTGGTTGTGAATTTTAGTGTGGCAGTAAAACAAGATCAAGAAGAGGAAATATATATATATACACACACACACGTGTATATATAATGCTCTATATATGTTTTATATATATCAGTATGTGTACACACGCATACTAATATAGGCCTTAGAGCAAGCAAAGATTTTTAAAGAAAGAAACTAAAAGCATGAATAAAGGTGAAGATGAATAAACTTAATCACACAAAAATCAAACTTAAATATATAAATACATAAGCTTAAAATATAAATAGAGTGAAAATCTAAGCCACAGCATGGGAGATGATAATTGCAATACATATAATAGACAAAGGGTTAAGATCCAAAATAAATTGACAATACCAGCAAATAAGCAGAAGACAGGCAACCCAATAAGAAATGCTCAGAGACTTCAGCAAGATCTTCACAAATGACGCTATTAAAATGACCAGTAGGCATATTAAAAGGCAACAAAATTCATTTGTTAAGGAAACAAATTAGAACCACAGTATCATAATGTGCCAACATTGGTACAACTACATTGGAAAGACATGACATTATCGAATAAATTTGAGCATATGCTTAACTTATGATCTATGAATTCTACTGCTAGATCTATATCCAGAAAAAAAAGTTTATGGACCACAAAAGACATCTACAAGAATATTCATGCATTATAATTTACAGTGAACACTAACTTGGAAAAACATTATCAACAGGAAATTTGATAAATAGTTTGTAGTATAATCATACCGAGAATGCAACAGAGTAGCAAAAATAAACTATATCTATGCAAAACTGCATGGATGAATGGTGTTATGGGCTAAATTATGTCCATCTAAAAGTTGCATTCTTAATCCCCAGCACTTTAGAATTGTGACTGTTTGGAGATAGGGCCTTTACAGAGTTAGTTATTGAGGTCATTGGGATGGCCACTAATCTAGGTGGTGTCCTTATAAGAAGAGGAAATTTGAACCCAGGAATGTACCAAGGGAAGATGATGTGGAGACACAGGGAGACAAGCATCCCCAAGTCAAGGAGAGAGACCTCAGAAGTAACTTACCTTGCCAACACCTTGATCTCAGACTTCTAGCCTCTCACACTGTGAGGAAATAATTTTTTGTTCCTGCTTTGTTGTGGCAGCCCTAGAAAACTAACACAGAAGGGAACAGAAGCACTTCAGAAATAGTGGAGTAAGAATGTCTCAAAATCTGCTCCATAAAAATAACAGGAGCACTGGTAAAGACTGCCAACATCAGCTTCTCAGAGCTCCAGAAATAATCAAAGGCTTGCAACACTCCAAGGACTGTTTATTCGAGAAAAATGACTAAATTTCAGTAAGCACAGTGAGTGAACTGTGTGGAGTTTCAACTTGCCCTACTCCCATCACCTTCTCCCCATCTCCATGGTAGTCTTGAAAATTATCCTCCCCATGTCTATGATAACTGAAACTGGAAGCCTAGCAGCCACTGGAGGTGGGAAAGGGGGAAAATGAGTTTGGAGTTCCCTAAAAAAGCTGCATCCAAGAGAATTGTAACCATTTGACCTGTCTGGCAGCTTCCTGAAAAACTCCATCTTCAGGGCCTGACTTTATTTGACTTGACTAGAATTGTTTCTGTGCAAAAAGTCCTATTCCCAGGGTTTTTGTTGAAAACAAGAAGCAGGAATTGTTTAACATCACAGGTGGCCTGTGCTGTGGATACCAGGTGGGGCTAACAAGAGACTGACCAAGAAAACTTGAAAAACAGAAATGAGATGTCCATAATAAGCTTCGTCTTGGTCTGTTTGGGCTGCTATAACAAAAATATCGTAGGCTGGGTAATTTATAAGCAAAAACTCATTTCTAACAATTCTGAAGGTTGGAAAGTTTAAGATCAAAGGCAGGAAGATTTCATATCTGGTGAGGGCCCCATTCCTTGTAGATGGTGCTTTATAGCTGTGTCCTCCTTAGGTGGCAGGGGCAAACAGCTCCCTGGCATTTCTTTGATGTCACTAATCCCATTCATGAAGGTGGAGCCCTCATGACTTACTTCCTGAAGACCACACCTCTTAATAGTATGGCATTGGGTATTAGGTTTCAACACATACATTTTGGAGGGACACAAACATTCATATCATACTAGACTTTGAAAAGCTTGTGTATACTCCTGGGAATCTGGAAGGCTACCTGCATATTCAGGGTTGAGCATATGCTCAAGACAGCAGAAGGTCCTTATCTCTCATCTCTGCCTGACCGTGTGGCTCAGTGCAAGCAAAAAGTAAAGGAAAGGAATAGTTGTAAACTGTCTGCCCGAGTGTTGAAGGCATAACCCAACATAATCCAACTACCTTGGCAAATGCTGGGAAGCATATTCATTCAAGGAATTTAAGGAAATCTCTGTCCAATCATTTGCTGACCATCAAACTAACTGAGCAGAGACTTTAATAGCTGCACAGCAGGAGCAAGAAGGGTGTATTTCTGTGTGTTGGCCATTTCTTATATTTTGAGTTGGGTGGTGTTAAGCAAGTGTTTTGTTTGTAATTAAACAACAGGATGTACCATTATTTCTCATGCATCTATTTGCTTGCGTGTTGTATTTTGCCATCAACTTATTATTTTAACAAATGAAAGATGATATCATAACACCTATGTCAGTCATCTGTGAAAATTAAATGAAATAAAGCAGGTACATACACAACAGAATTCAGCCTTAAAAAAAGAAGAAGAAAATCCTGTCACTTGCAACAATATGGCTGAACCTGGAGGACATTATATTAAGTGAAATAAGCCAGACACAGAAAGACAAATATTATGTGATCTCATATATAGAAACTAAAATGCTGAACTCAGAATGAGCAAGGAGAATGGTGGTTACAAGGAGGAGGGGACAGGATTGGGGAGACATTGGTCAAACGATACAAAATTTCTGATAGACAGGAAGAATAAGTTCAAGAGATCTATTGTACAACATGGTACCTATAGTTAATAACAATGTATTTTATTCTTGAAAATTACTTGGGTAGTAGATTTTAAGTGTTTTCACTACAAAAAACATAAAAAGTATGTGAAGTAATTTTACATGTTAATTAGCTAAATTTAATCTTTCCACAATGTATACATATTTCAAATAATGATGTTAAACATGATAAATATACAATTTTTATTTGTTAAGTAAAAAATAAATTTTAAAAAGGAATAAAACAGAAGGCTTAATCTAATATCAGCTTTTATTGAGTACTCTAAAAATCTCAGTTTTTACTAGTAGTAATGGCAATAGTACTTGAAAAGGTCAAGACATTCCCAATTATGATCCAAAAATTTCACCACAGGGCTTGTACTGTGGAGAAGCTTTTGTGCATGTTTATCAGATGCGTAAGAACATTCACTACAGTAGTGTTTAAAATAACTCTCGAGTGGAAACAGTCCTAGTGTCCATTTTTAGAAGAATGAGTAGATGAACTGTAGTATTTTCATAAAGTAGAACACTATATCATGGCGGAAAGGACTAAATCGGAGCTGAATATTAATTATAAGCAATCTCAGAAACATAATATTGAACAAAAACGAAAGTAGGAGAAGAATAAACACAATATGACTCTATTTATAAAAATTTCAGTCCATGGTGTTTCTTTGTTGTTCAGAGATATGAATATGAGTGGTAAAATAACAATAAAGCAAGGAATACAAGCATAGGCAATCAAACAATAAGAAAGCAAGGAATAATGAGCACAAAATTTGAGATTACTGATACTCTCTTGGGGGAGGGTGGCTGAAGAACAAAGACAGGACGGACAAGCAGGGGTCAGAATCCCAATCAATATTCTCTTTCTTAAGCTGGGTGGTAGATATACCTATGTTTATTTGATTCTTTCTTTGGACATTAGCCATGTTTTAAATATTCCTTTTTATATACGTAAAATTTCACGTACTTCAATCCTTTCTGAAAGTCAAGAGAGAAGGAGCAACGGGGTGTTCGGGAACTAAGAGCAGGGAGGTTTCGCTTGATTTATTCCAAGTGAATGAATCCATTGTGCCTACAACACAAATCTCTCCAAGTGATGTCGATATAAGCTGAATAGCAAGAGCATTGAAGAAAAAAATTAAGACACAAAATCGTCACTGCAGAGGATGAAGGAAATGGAAAACCTTGTCCCTCTTCCTTGATTGTGGTAGGAGTAGGGCAAGGAGAAGATTTGGGCTAATTTTGTAGTATATTGTCTAGATCCTCCTAAAATGAAAGTGGCTTTGCTAGTACTTTTGAGTCACCACCTAATGCATGGGGGGAAGCATCTCAAAACATTAGCCCCGGAATTTATGTAAGGACCCATTTAAAATTAATTTAGAAACCATATTATGTCCTTGCTCCTTTGAGTCACTGACCTAAAACAATTGTTATTAGATTGATCTCATGTCTTTAAATTTTCCCCAACTTTTATGACTACTCACTCACGGACTATTTGTAAATTGATAATTTGTTGTAGACAAAAAATAGGCCCCTTATTTAGCAGAACATCAAAACAGAATTTTTAAAGAAGTCTTACAAAGGAGAGAGGGCCTATTCAGGTGTGGTGGTGCATACCTATGGTCCCAGCTACTTTGAGAGGCTGAGGTGGGAGGATCACTTAAGTCTGGGAATTCAAGGATGCCGTGAGCTGTGATTGTGCCAATGCACTCCAGACCTGGGAGAGAGAACAAGACCCCATCTGTTAAGAAAACAGAGAGACAGAGACAGAGAGAGAGAGAGACAGAGACAGAGAGAGAGAGAGAGAGACACAGACAGACAGACAACGCACCTATCTTGGCCCAGGAAGGTTGCCTATTCAAGTACTAACTCTCTTATTTACAAGTTGTATCAACATCAGCAAGTCCTTTCTTCTCTTTGGATCTTAGTTCCCTTATGTATAAAGTGAAGGAATGAACTAAATGATTCTGCCCTAATGTTCAGGTGGAGGTTAAAATCTGACAAGTGTAGGTCCCCTGATTATCATTCTGGATACACTCTTGTGTCAGCTGGTCCCTGTTTTCTTTGAGCTGAAGCTATGATTGCATAGTACTGATGACAGGAGAGAGACAACATTCTTCTCCCTATGCTACCATGTGCATTGGGGGCAATTGGTGTTGGGCTTCCACTCTTTACCTCCAGGCCTTTGTTTGTGCTCTTTTCGGTAAAAAGTTGCGACAAAGCAATCAGGACCTGGGCTGGTCAAGGCCTAAGGACTGAGAGAGCTTTAGGTTCTGTCTACTGCCTATGGTTGGGATGGACACACCTGGAAATATGAGTACACACATCTTGGAGAAAGTGGACTGTAACTGTGAATTGAAAGAGATCTCTCAGCAAATTTTGTTAACACTTCAGGATTGAAGCCACTTTGCTGCGGGATTCCACTTGAATAGGTGATGGAGATAGAGATGGGGGAGAGGACTGAGGGAGAGAGTCTCTCTCATGTCTCAGGGGCATGACTGCCTAAGGGAGTTAGCAGAAGTCTATAAGGATGCCACGGTCAGCATGAAGCTTGAGCTGTGCACCTCTCTCTCTCTCTCTCTCTCTCTTTTGGCACCTGAGCTGGGAACTGCTGGCAGTAGTAATGGCAGATCTCTGGCTATCCCACTACCATGGATATAACATGCAGCTAACCCTGTCACAGCCTACACCCCATTGGCTGTCTTGGGTTCAAAGGTTTCTTGTGTCAAGCATCAAGAATCATCAATGGATGGTAAAATCGCTGGCTAATAGATGGGGAACAGCGGCATATGTGGTCTAAGCAATGACCCTGCATGTTATTTATTAATGACAAAAGGAAATATGTACCTTTACTGTGGAGAGATCTGGGGGACACCACCTTAACCAAGTGCTCAAACTTAACATCCCCAATAATGAAACAATCTGACATAATGTGACTTCTGATATCAGAAGAGAGACACAATGCCAACTATGTAGTATTTCTGCCAGAAAAGTTTAACCTAAATCTAATCACGAGGAACAATCAATCATACAAATTCAGAAAATGGGATGTTCTAGAAGTCAGGTGACACAAATTCTTAAAAACAACATAAAAATCCATGTCATAAAAGGAATAGGTGGGGCAACTACACTAGTCCACACTTATCCTCAGTTCAGTTTCACTTTCTGTGCTTTCATTTACCTGTGGACTATCACTGTCTGATATAGATGAGTACAGTACAAAAAGATATTTTGAAAGAGTCCACATTCACTTTGATTACAGTATATTGTTTTAATTTTTCTGTTTTATTACTAGTCATTGTTAACCTATTACTGTAGCTAATTTATGAATCAAACTTTATCATAGGTATGTACGTATAGAAAAAAACAGTATATATAGGGTTTGGTACTATCCACAGTTTCAAGCATTCACTGTGGGTCTTGAAACATATCCAGTGTGGATAAGAGGGAATCACTGTATTTAGGTGAAAGGCGCATAATAAATGATTACTGAGAATAAACTCTAATTAGATTTAAAATATTTTTAAAAATGAAACAATGAAGTTAGAATGCTTAGGGGGACAACTATAGAAAATTTAGAATATTAGATGATAATAATAAATTAGTATTAATTTAATTAATAAATTAGCATTAATTTTCTTAGGTGAGATAATGATGTGATGTTGGGCTTCTACTCTTTACCTTCAGGCCTTTGTTAGTGCTCTTTTTGGTAAAAGTTGCGACAAAGCAATCAGGAGCCTGGGGCTGGTCATATAGAGCAATTGTGGTTATATAGAGCAATTCCTTTATTGTTAGGTGATGCATATTTAAGTACTTAGGAATAAATATTATGGTATCTGAAACTTCGGAATTCTTGAACAAAAAATGTGTGTGTGTTTGTGTGTGTGTGTGTGTGTGTTGTGTAGAGAAGGGCCAGAGACGTGGCAAAATGTGAACAATTGCTGAACCTAGGTAAATGGCGTATGGATTTTATTCTGCATTTTTGAAGTTTTTAAATATTAAAAGTGGGCAGAAGCATGCAAGTATCTGAAAACTGTCTCATTTAAAACTACCCATGTTTGTGTCTCTTTGTGAAGTTTAAAGTACCCCAGAGGTGCACAGTTAGCCTTGCCATCCAAACGTCTAACTTTCTTGCTTTTGCCTTTCTCATGCACTGTAGGTTAAGCTGTTGTCTTCCTGCTCCCAGAACATGTAGAATTTACCTTCTGAGAATGCAAAGATTTGCAGATCCAAGTTCCTGGAGAGACATCTCAACTATTAGGGACCTCTAGATGAGAGAGCGGGCAGGAATGGTGCTAGAGAGCAGGGCAGTCTGTCTTGGAAGCTTGTTAGCAGAAAGTGGATAGAGGCCTCTGGAAAGTGAGATGATCCTAGAGGGTCAGTTTTAGCAAAGACAGAGAGAAGATGAATTATTGATCTCCACTTTCTGGAACTTTTCTCCTTCCATTTTAGCATCCCTTCATTAAGTATTCTCATTTCATTTAGTTTTATTTTACTAAACTTTTACTAAGCGCCCATCACATGCCAGGCAACAGTCTAGGCCCTGCATATACAGAGATGGATGAAAGATGATTCTTGTCCTCAGGCCACAACCTCACCTATTTCCAGCTTCCATCACTCTGAGGGAAAAAAATAAATTCAGACTTTTTGAGTTGACCCTCTGAAGTCAGGTAGAAACAGGTGAAACTAACTCTAAGAAGCGATTTCAGTGGCGTCATTTGAGGCATCCTTGACCAGTAGGAGTGTGGGAGGTGGAGGCTGCTTTACACCCAGGGCTGGAGAGCTTCCTCAGCCCAGAGTCGACAATTGCCCCTCTCTGTCTACATATTACACTCCATCAGGGAAAGAATACCAGGCAAAGAAAGCTGAACCCAGTTTCCAGATATTTGGGATAAGGAACAGACTGAAAGCTCTGGCAGAAAAAGCTCTCTCTTTAGAGAACAGAAAATAGTTCTATATAAGGAAATGTCTGTGAACCAAAAGGTCAAGTGAGTAGTTCAGAGCCTGCTATGAAAGTGGCTTGATCTACATAGACCAGCTGCCAAGGAAGTTGGTATCCTTCATTCCTGAGGTATGTCTCTCTTTTCTTTTTACATTTTAATGATCCTGGCTACTAACTCATTTCATCATGGTATTTAATACATTAGACTGAGAAGGAGTGTATCTTTCCCATTTTTTTTTTTTTTTTTTGAGATGTAGTCTCGCTCTGTCGCCCAGGCTGGAGTGCAGTGGCGCGATCTCGGCTCACCGCAAGCTCCGCCTCCCGGGTTTACGCCATTCTCCTGCCTCAGCCTCCGGAGTAGCTGGGACTACAGGCGCCCGCCACCTCGCCGGGCTAGTTTTTTGTATTTTTTAGTAGAGACGGGGTTTCACCAGGTTAGCCAGGATAGTCTCGATCTCCTGACCTCGTGATCCGCCCGTCTCGGCCTCCCAAAGTGCTGCTCTTTCCCATATTTTTAACAATAGGCCTTAAGGGACTTTGAGCAGTACACTCCAAATGCTAATTTAACTATGAATCAATGATACTTATGACAAAAGAGATAGGCTACAACTACAAATCTTTAGACCTAACCTGTCAGTCCAGACGTAAGTAGAAAACCTGTGTGGATATTTCAGATCATGCTTTGTTCTGGAATGATACTTTCATTAGCGTGCTCCAATCTTAACTTTTATTGTCTGAATTCTGGCCAGGCTTTCCTTCCTGACTTGCTCCCTCTTCCCTCACTAATCTTACACTATCATTGTGCTGCTTTCAGGATTCCAGACATCCGGTACTTTTCAGATAAAAGCTGATGAATGTGCATAATATCATGAGTATAATGAATATAATGTCAGAGATTGTTGTTGTTATATGGGAGGAAAATATTTCAAAGAATGAAGGAGGGCATGTTATATATCATCAGTGCATAGGCTAGGTTTATTGTTACTCTGTTATGTCACAATATTGCCATTTCTGTAATACTGTTTGGGAGAATTATATTAACACTGTGTTTTATGGAAATTATAGGATGTCCTACAATTATTAAATTCACTAGGTCTAATTTATTTAAAGGATCTTTTTACTCTCTTTGAAATCTTCTTTTTCATTTTGTCAATGCATGCAAACTAGAGAAATGAACTGAAGCAATGATCTAATAATGCTACGAAGAAAGTTAAAGTTCTCACCAAATCCATGGAGAATTATAGCAGGCATAGTTTTCAGCTTGAATTTCCCCTTCATTTTCCTCAGATCATGGAAAAAGGCTATACAACAACTAGATCCTACTTAAGAGGACAATTTATCTTATGATTCAATGGCAACAAAATTGCCTTCAACCTCAATGTTAAATTAGTATATCAGGTCCTATCTTATTTAATTACTTTCACTATAACTGTGTTTTACTTTAGTTCAACAAAACCACGTTCAAAAAAGAGCTAAATAGAAATTAGTCACCTCCAGGTGGAAAGGTTTTAAAATTGGTGCAGCTTTCATCTTCTGCTGTCTGCTTGCCCTCCACTGCTGACTCTTCCTTTAGAAGCGCTCTCGATAATTGAGGAAGGGGCCACATGATTCCCTGTGGTTCATATAATGGAGCAGAATAAGAGGACAGAATTTGTTGAGCCACTAATAACCTTGCAGGGAAACAGTGTTTTTATGAACACTGGATGGGCATCAGAAACATGGAATAAGGGAATCCAGATAAATTCTTTTTTTAAAGTTTTACTCTGTCACTCAGGCTGGAGTGCAGTGGCGTGATCATAGCTTAGTGTAGCCTCAAACTCCCAGGCCCAAGCTATACTCCTGCCTTAGCTTCCTGAGTAGCTGGGACTACAGGTGTGCACCACTACACTTGGCTAATTTTTACAATTTTTTTCTTTCTTTTTTTTTTTTTTTTGTAGAAATGGGGGTCTGGCTTTGTTGCCTAGGATGGCTCGAACTCCTGGACTCAAGTGATCCCCCCAACTTGGCCTCCATAGGTGTGAGCCACCACATCTGGCTCCAGGTAACAATTTAACTTTTTTCAGGGAGACAGTAGCTACGGATTGTTGTGTGCTCCCTGTGTGCCAGGCACAAATGCTAAATATTTTACAAACCTTGTCTGTCAAGTAGGTATAAAGTAAGTATTAACATATCATTTTACAAAAGAAGACAGGAACTTTGAGAGAAGTTAAGTGAATTTCCCACCATCAAATACCTTGAAAGTCAAGGTGAGATTTAAACTAACCTTGTTGTCTTGACACCAGTGCTCTTCTAGTTGATGTTTATTTGCTCAGCATTGGGTCACGTTTTATAGTTTGTGAGAGGACAAAAACTACTCACTTACAAGTGTTGCAAGGTTTTGCCACATCCTTTCCAAACTCACCCACTAACAAGAGTTTTACCTCTTTAGTTCCATCACCTTCAATCTGGGAAACATGGAGAATACAAAGAGGAACATGCTGCCTGGATATGGGAGAAACATTTCAAAGAGTTTTGAGAAAGACAAATGGGAGAATCTGTGGCATGAGGGGAAACTGGATAGCTGGACCAAAAAAGAAAGCAAGAATCACCCTTGTGGTATTTGAAAATCTCAAGAAACCATCTTGAATTTCCTTGGGATTATTTTTGGTTGCTGGGTTGTGTCTCCTGAGACACGGTGTCCCCACAGAGATTCTTGCATGAGGGTCACTGAGAATAAACATAGTATCACAAAGTTTAGCTGTTTTTATCTAGTGGAATTCCTAGTGGAGCTGGAGAATGCATATTGGGAAGCCAGAGCTGCTCCCCAAGAGAGAAACTCTGGAGTAAGAGATTAAAATGTTTATCCCACAGCACAGTGGAAGGGTCTCCAAAAGAAGTGAAGAGCTCCCTCTCTGTGATCTCATAATTACTAGTAAAGCCAAAAAATTATAATATGCTTACTGAGATTGAATTTCTAGTGGAAAATGACAAACAGATAAATTTTGTGTTCAGATCAAAAGTGCCTAGGCCCCACAGCAGCACAGGAGATAAGATGCCCTGGGGAAGTAAGAGTAGTGATTTATCGATATCATTATCTATTTCAATCAAAATAGAATTCGAAAAAGAAAAAAAAATGGATGTTGAATTAACACAACTAAAACACTGGGGATTGGAGTCAAGTTTTAAAAAAACTCACCAAAGTCTAGGGAAGTTTCCCATGATGCCTGGGTTATCTTTTGGAATCACGACTGTGGTATTTAAATGTAGGTACATTTCCTTGCCACATCTCTGACAACAACATTCCATCACTCGGAATCGGAATCAAGCTAAGAACATATCTTCACTGTTACAGCCAAGCTGTTGGACGTGAGTGCCTCTGCACGGCCATGATGGTCCAGGTAATGCTGCCAAGCTTCCGAGTGTCAAAGTGCTCAGCTAAGACAATGAACCAAACTGAAAGTAACAATCAAGACTTTTAAAACTCACTGTAGCAATAAAACAAGCGGTCCAAAAGAGAAGCACTGGCTCCTCAGTATTCCACTTTTCTTCAAGGAAGGACACCGCTGAGGATCAGATGACATGCAGCTCAGACAGGAAAAGTCACCTCACTGCTAAGCAGCCCAAAACTAAGGGTTCCTGCCACTTTATGGACCTGGAGGGCCAGGGATAGAGACAGGAGGAAAGGTTAGGAGTGAAAAAGTACTGAGTCAAAATGGAGAAAAGTGCCCTAACCAAGATCCCAAGTGAGGAGGACTTGGCAGAGCCAGACGATTAGGCAGAGCAAACCCAGAGATAAAGATTTGGGTGTAACCATTGGGTCCACATGGCCAGAAAGATGGGACTCAATAGACACTGTGGACTACCAGGGCAGGGAAGTGAGGGAGGGGAGCAAGGGCTAAAACACTACTTACTGGGTACTATGCTCACTACTCGTGTGACAGGTTTAGTCATACCCCAAACCTCAGCATCAGCATCATGCACCATAGCTTTGTAACAAACCTGCACATGCACACCCTGACAGTAAAATAGAAGTTGAAAAAGAAAAAAAAAATCTGGGCATAAATAGTTTATTTCGTAGGGACAAAAAAGAACAGCACACTCTCTAACATATAGTAAAGCCTAGTACATCTAGTACGTTTGGTGTGGACACAGGAGCAAGTTTTTTGTTTGCTTGTTTGTTTTTAAAAGGACAAGTGAAAAAAACACTCTATGAGTAAAAACGTCCAGTTTTTTCGGTTATAGGAAAGGATTAGCATCTTGTGGCAGGTTGTATATGTGTAGGAAACTATTTTGCTCCTCAAAAAAGATGACCATGAAATGCTTTGGCGTGACAAACTGTGGCAGTACTTGTGAGAGAGAAAGCTTGAAGAGAGATGCTGAGGCGAGGAGGGCCACCAGTAAATGATGCTTCTTTGCAGACAGGAGACAGTGACACAGAACAGGGCCTTCACTTTGAGCCTATAGGAAATGGGACAGAAGAAATTCAACTTTCCTTTAGGTCACTTTGGAATCCCTGCTGCAGTTGATGTTTTAACAACTTCCCATTCTCCAGGCTCCCAGGGCCCGCTGTGGACATGCACTAGTCCAGTTAGCCCCTTGAAAAGCTGGATTTGCATGCTGGCAGTCCAGTTTAGAAAACCAAGGAGATATTGTCCTCATGTCTAAGCCACCAGGTGGAGTAAGAAAGTATCCCCTCCAGAGGCTCTGCTGGTACAGAAGTTCCAAAGGTTCTTTGAGTTTTAAATTAATAATTGTTTTCAGAGATGGCTAGGCTGTGAACTGTGTGTCCTTAGGATCCGTTCAAATTTATGTTTGATGTCTCTCTCCTAAGCATGACTCATATTTGAAAGATCACCAAGCCTGCTTGAGCTGAAATATCTAAATTATGCAAGAGGATATTTGTAATGACTTTCAAGCTAAACGGTAGTATTCTGTCAATCTGGTTATTTCTCTGTGTATAATTCAGAAATTTTGCCTCCCATAGGTTTTATGTAAAAAAGAAAACCAGAGCATGATAGCATTATCTTCTATGTGTTCTTTCCAGACAAGGAAAATTAAAGATTAGCTTACAGATTTGTGTGAATGACAAAAGGTATCTCTGGATATATATAACTGCTATTATAAACAACCCAGGTTCCTCCTTTGAAAAGTACCCAGAAATGATTTGAATTTAATCAAAAAATTATATGTTCCATTCTTGATAATTAACATGAAAGGTCACACACTCTTGATTAAACAAAAGTATTATAAAAGTATTCTTAGAACAAAGGAAGTTAGTACTAAGAAAATGTTTTGTTCTGCTTTTTATAGCCTACTTTTCCTTGAACTGGAGAATGAGAGGTCCTGAAAATAGGGAACTAAATATCAAGCTGATTGTACTGATATGTGAACCCACATCTATGCAATTAAATAGGGATAGTCTCTTAAAAACAATCATAGCTACTTGCTTTTGGTCTCTCTGTTTCATAACATTCCTGAACTTTTCACTGGTTCATCTGTTATGCCAACAGTTAAGCTCTACTAGTATTTTCTTTCCTAACAACACCGAAATGAGCAGCCAAAATACTTTGTGGCAGTTAGTGGGAATGTAAACTAGTACAGCCACTATGGAAAATAGTATGGAGGTTCCTAAGGTAACTAAAAATAGAACTACTATAGAATTGAGCAATCCCACTGCTGGGTATATAGCCAAAAGAAGGAAAATCAGTATATCAAAGAGATAACTACTTCTCATGTTTATTGTGGCACTATTCACAACAGTCAACATGTGGAAGCAACTTGTGTCTGTCAATGGATGAATTGATAATGAAAATGTGATATATATATATACATGCACACACACAATGGAATAATATTCAGCCATAAAAAGGAATGAAATTCTGTCATTTGCAGCAACATGAATGAGCTTGGAGGCCATTATGCTAAGTGACATAAGACAGGCACAAAAATACAAATATTGCATGTTAAATTAACAAGCTATTTTGGCTCCGATGCCCATTTTCAGGTTACTCCAACTTTTTTTTTTTTATACTTTAAGTTCTAGGGTACACGTGCACAATGTGCAGGTTTGTTACATATGTATACATGTGCCATGTTGGTGTGCTGCACACATTAACTCGTCATCTACATTAGGTATATCTCCTAATGTTATCCCTCCCCCATCTCCCAACCCCACGACAGGCCCTGGTGTGTGGTGTTCGCTTTCCTGTGTCCAAGTGTTCTCATTGTTCAATTCTCACCTGTGAGTGAGAACATGCCGTGTTTGTTTTTTTGTCCTTGGCGATAGTTTGCTGAGAATAATGGTTTCCAGCTTTATCCATGTCCCTACAAAGGACATGAACTCATCCTTTTTCATGACTGCATAGTATTCCATGGTGTATATGTGCCACATTTTCTTAATCGAGTATAACATTGATGGACATTTGGGTTTGTTCCAAGTCTTTGCTATTGTGAACAGTGCTGCAATAAACATACGTGTACATGTGTCTTTATAGCAGCATGATTTATAATCCTTTGGGTATATACCCAGTAATGGGATGGCTGGGTCTAATGGTATTTCTAGCTCTAGATCCTTGAGGAATTGCCACACTGTCTTCCACAATGGTTGAACTAGTTTACATTCCCACCAACAGTGTAAAAATGTTCCTATTTCTCCACATCCTCTCCAGCGCCTGTTGTTTCCTGACTTTTTAATGATCGCCATTCTAACTGGTGTGAGATGGTATCTCATTGTGGTTTTGATTTGCATTTCTCTGATGGCCAGTG
>NW_012107820.1:0-52125 GCF_000951045.1 Mandrillus leucophaeus | reverse complement strand
AAAAAAAAAAACGGAGAGAGAGAGAGATAACATGGATGGAGCTGGAGGGAGGCCATTATCCTAAGTGAACTAATGCTGGAACAGAAAGCCAAATACCACATGTTCTCACTTATAAGTGAGAGCCAAATAATGAGAACACATGGACACAAAGAGGGGAACAACAGACACTGGGGCCTACTTGAGGGTAGTGGGTGGGAGGAGGAGGGAGAGGATCACAAAAAATACCTATCAGGTACTATGTTTATCAGCTGGTGATAAAATAATTTGTACACCAAATCCCTGTGACATGCAGTTTACCTATGTAACAAACCTGCACTTTTACCCATGAACCTAAAAGTTAAAAAGAGAGAGAGAGAAAGAGAAAAATCTCATAGCAGAAAATAGTCTGATAGCAGGCTATTTTGCCATATAGTTGGTAAGGCTTATATTTTTACTGAAAAAAGGCCCGTTCTTGACTAATAAATTTTATGCTGCATCTTAAATGAGATGTTTTCCCTTATTATGTAACAAACTGTGAGGAAGTAGTACTCTTAAAAACAATATATTTTAACAACATTGTATCTCCTAATGTCTTATACAAATATTTATTGAATGAATCAGTGAATGCAAGCTGAGTAGCATTAATATACACACACGTGTACAGATGTAAGCATCTATTAATGATGGTCTTTGGGTGGATAATAGCCACTAACAGCAGTTCCCAGACTTTGCTCCACGTTAGAACTATCTGGAAAAATCCAGATGCTCAGGTCATGCCTTGTAATAATTGAGTTACAGATGTCTGAAAGTGGCAAAGAGAAACTTGTATTTCTTAAAGGTCCCCGTGTGATTCCAATGTGCAGCAAAGTTTGAGAACGCCTGTCCTACTTGACTTCTAACTCTGAAGGATAATTAACCATAATATGTAAATAACTTTGTTTGCATATATAATGCTCAGATTTCTAACAAGATCACATATTTTTAAAAAGCTAGTCTTATGTTAACATGCATTTGTAGTTAGTTTTTGATATTGTGAAGATAATTTCAAAAGGATTAAGAACTCAAAAACCCTTGAGTGTGCAGTGCATGAGTTCGGCAGTGGCATAGTATCTAGCATTCTTGTTGGCTAGTATTCCGGAGACTGGTATCCCAAAGAGCTTGTCTTCCTACGGTAAACACTATCTAAAGACAGAAGATGAAGAATCATGCAAGGAGATAGAGGTCAACTAGGAAATAAGTAACAGTTGAAATAATGTAAAAATCAACTCACAGGAGAGAAATTATGAGTATATTATAGTCTTAGGAATTTACTAGCAGAATATAAGGTGACATGTTATGTTCTGCCACGTCACAGTCTTCAGGACATGCCACTTATAAAAAGCAATATGAGGAGAACATGTAGGCTCATTACCTGATCACCTACTATTTTTAATTTGTTTTATTTTTAATTGGCAAATAATAATTGTATATATTTATCGAGCACAAGGTGATGTTTCAATACACGCATATATTGTGGAATGATCAAGTCATTCAAATTGGCATATCCATCACCTCAAATATTTATCATTTTTTTTTTGTGAGAACATTTAAAACGCAGTGGCTCATGCCGGTAATCCCAGAACTTTGGGAGGCCGAGGCAGGCAGATCATGAGGTCAAGAGTTTGAGACCAGCCTGACTAACATGGTGAAACCCTGTTTTTACTAAAAATACAAAAACTAGCCGGATGTGGTGGCACACGCCTGTAATACCAGCTACAGGAGGCTGAGGCAAGAGAATTGTTTGAACCCGGGAGGCGAAGGTTGCAGTGAGCCGAGTACACTCCGGCCTGGGCAACAGAGCAAGACTACGTTAAAAAAAAAAAAATCCTCCCTTTTAGTTACTTTGAAATATACATTATTGTTAACTACAGTCACTGTGTGGTGCGATAGAACATCAGAACTTACTCTTCCTTCCATACACAACATTTTACTCATATTATCATGATTAATCCTGCCATTAATTTTATAAAATATTATTGTCTTCATTTTCCAGATGAAGAAATTAAGGCTGAAAGAGGTTAATTTCCTAAGATAATAGAGCCAGGATTCACACTCAAATCTAACAGGCTCTGGGATTCATATTTTCCATTGCACGGAACCATAAAACATTGCCCTTCTCCTCTCCCCACTACTCTTTCCATATCTTCTTATATGGGTGGACAATCTGTGTGCTCTGTGGGTGGCAACAGTTGGTATCTTTAAGAGAGCAGTACTAAATAATAACTTTAACCGGAACCGACAACATCTGTTTCTGAGGGCTGCATAGTGTAGCTGGGTGGAGGCAGTCGCGCTGGTGAGGTTTGATCTCCTACGTTCAAGGAAATGGGAAAAGCTTAGCAAAAAGCACTTACTGATTTGAATGAGTTCCAGTGACTGGAGAAAATAAGCATCTCTGACATCAGCTTTTCCCAGACCCACAGCAGTTTAGTCTTCATACGTTCTTCCGGAGACCAGAGCAAATGTTTGTTCCCACATTTCCAAAAGCACTTAGGGAGGGAGAATGCAGTCTGCCAGAAGTGGTTCCGCCTTTGGGACTGAGTCCCCTTCTGGGACATTTTTAGAACTTCTGCCTGCCATGCGTGAGGGCGGGTGGTGAAGTTCTGGTGGCCGGTTCTGAGGAGCTCACGTGACTCACTGCTGTGCCTTCTGTGGGTCTCCAGCTGCACTACCCACACCCTTGACTTGTATCATTAGCTGTCGTCATCCAAGAGGTCTGAAGATTCATCAGACTGTAAGCTCACGCTCCATTTTCTTTTGATTGCATCATATCATTAGCTTACTGAGAAGACAATGACTATTTCCATGAGAAAGGTCCATTCTGCCACCACAGCTGTTACCAGTAAGCAGCTGGCACCCTGCTGGCAGGCAGGGTAGAGCCCTCTGTTGTGTATATAAGATGGTGGAGGAATTACCGAAGCAACTTCCTCACTTCAAGTTTCCTTGATTTTCATGATTACAATGGCCTTTATTTCCATTCTTCTCTGTTTTTCTATGGTCATACTTGTTCTTTACATCAACTGGAGATGTTCTACAGCAGAAACTAGTATACTATTTTCTGATCATAGCCTCTTCTCCTTTGAACTCTGTTATTCATAAGATGTCACTTTAAGCAAATGAAGATTTCTAGTCCCTCTGCAACTGCCTTTTCTGTCCAAATGCCACCCCCTCCTACTTTACTTCTTTACGTGTGCAAGCCTTATCCATGAGGTATCGTTTAATCCACTTCATCCTCCTGCCAGAATCAAGCTTTCTTTTCTGCCCTAAACATCCAACTGTCTGCTTCTACAACCACTTATTGAAACACACACACACACACACACACACACACACGCACACACACACACACACACACACGTACACAGAGTTATGGACATTGGTATTATTATAATTGCTTGTATCCAACTTGAGTGGATATTCACCACTGCTCCCCAATTTTTTTGTGTGTGAATGTGTGTGCCCCTAATAAGCTTCCTCTTTCAGTGCTCATAGTGGACATTCTAGCAAGTTATGGAATGGCGTACAAGGTGATGTTTCAATACAAGTATGTATTGTGGAATAATTAAATGAGTCAAATTGGCAAATCCATAACCTCATATATTTATCTTTTCTTTTTAGTGAGAACATTTAAAATCCTCTCTTTTAGCTGCAAGTGTCTCAGGACACTTGGCCTAGAGAATAATAATGACTATAGAGTCATGGGACAAAACTTCCTATCTTAGAACCTCTCTCCTATGCTTCCTCTTCAAGTCTCTACTCCTGCAGTCACCACTCCTTTTCTCTATTCTTAGGACAAGTTCTGATCTTCTCCCTATCCAGAAAAAAAATCTCTTTATCTGTCCTCTAGGCTCCATTCCTGCCTATGTCTTCCAGGACCTTACTCCATTAATTACTTCATTTCTCTTCTATAGTCAAACATTTTCTCTAATATCGTTCATTTTAAAATTTAAAAAACAAAACAAAACTTCCTTTACTCTGCATCTCCTCTAGCCATGCTTGTCTAGCAAACACATAAGGCATTTGTTCTGTGTCAGGGATTGTTCCAATTGTTTCACAACTCATTTAGTATTCATAGTGACACTATTAAACATTCCCTTTCTCAGTTTCATATTTGAGACATCTGAGATACAGAGAAGTCAAGTAACCTTCCTGAAGTTGCCTAGTTTATTAATTAATATCAGAGCTAGGAATTGAACCCAGGAAGTCTAGCCTAGACGCCGCTAGGCTGTTCTGTACTCCCCCTTCAACATTCTACCACCTCCTTTTACTTATCAACCAAGCTTTTCAAAACATGGGCACTACTTACACTTTCTACATTGCAAATTGTCTTCTGTTCCTGCAGTCCTCTGAAATTGTTGCTTAGGGGCACTGGTGACTAACTTCCGGCTTGCTTAATCCAAGAGACATGATTTTTCCCTTTCCTCCCCACTCTCTTGCCCTTTTTCTTGTTCCTTCAATGCACAGAATTGGGTCAGCCATAATCCTGGTTTATGCCATATTTATTATTGGTAATTCAATGCCCATTTACCTTTAGTTAATTTTGATAAAGTATTTTAAAAATATACCAGTGAAATAAAACTCAAGGCCTCAAAAATAACCTACCCCTAACTATGCTCAAACCAACATTTCATTCCCCTTACTCCCTTTACCCAGACAACTCATTATATTAAATGCTATGTTCATCACTCCTTTATTTTAGTTTTGAACTTTTTTTTAAAAGAATATCATACTATATACAATTCTTCTAGAAACTGTTCTTTTCAGTTAATGTTATATTGCTAGGATTCATCCATACTGTTGCATGTCAATTGATTTCATTAATTTTTACTGCCATATAATAACTACTCAAATATATGCAAGTATAACACACTTTATTTATACATTTCCCTACTGATGGACATTTGAATAAAAGACATCTCTAGACTTTATGTTATTACTCTGGTGTTTGGTGATACTTGTTGATATCTCCTTACTTTTTGAAAATCACCGCTCCTTTTTCATCTTCTTCCAGTTCTTCTTTAATGTGACTGTTTCTCTGTAGTCACCTTCATTGACTCATCTGTCTCCTCCTGCCACTTAAATGTTGATGTTGCTCAAAGTTCTGTCTTTAGTTCTTTCAGTTTCTATGTCATATATTATTCTGATGCAACCATGGAAAGTGAAAGTCTATAGTATCTGTGTGGGCTCTGAACTGCGAGTTTCTAAATTTATTTTTTTATTTTTATTTTTTGTTTTTGTTTTGGGTTTTATTATCTTTTTTTTTAGACGGAGTCTCACTCTGCCACCAGGGTGGAGTGCAGTGGCATGATATTGGTTTACTGCAACCTCTGCCTCCTGAGTTCAAGGGGTCCTCTTGCCTCAGCCTCCCAAGTAGCTGGGACTACAGGCGTGTGCCACTTTGCCCAGCTAATTTTTTGTATTTTTAGTAGAGATGGAGTTTTACCATGTTGGTCAGGATGGTCTTGATCTCTTGACTTTGTGATCTGCCCTCCTTGACCTCCCAAAGTGCTGGGATTACAGGTGTGAGCCACCGCGCCAGGCCTCTAAATTTATTTTTAATGCTATATACCTTTCCTGAGGTAGAGTCTTATATTAAACTACCCACCTGACTTGGCCTCAGTTTTCTCACTTGTGAAATGGAAGGGACTATAATATCCACCTCTTGGTGATGACAGTACTGAAGGAAATGGCCTGTAAACTATAGAGTATATCTTCTAGAACAAAGAAGGGTTTCACAAATGAAAACTATTTTATTACTATTGTTCTGTAGTTTACCACATGTGCTCATGTCCTAGATTTTCCTCAACACAGACGACAGAAACGTAAGGGCATCATGCAGGAGTGCAGTTGAAGTGGATGGTCAGAGACTACTGCCTCAGTGACTAGTCTCGGTAATTGCATATGGGCTGCAATTCTGATCCCAAATGGGAAAATGAAAAATGCACTGTCCTTTAGCCAAGCTATTCAAGCTTGCATATCAGAACAGTGGGAGCCTCAAAAGGTGAAAGTAGTCTTTCCTTAATTTCCCTAAAGCTCAGCCCAAATTGTACCTGTGGAAAGATAGAATATTAGGAGATGCCAGCAACTGTACCTAGATTAACAGAAGAAACAAACTTGGATTCCAAATGCTTCAAATTATCTCAAAGTCATGACGTTTAACCATAATTTTCATAACCAGGCACAAGATGACTGAAGTTAAATTGGCCAGTGCTCCCATATCATTAGGTGCTAGCCAAGGAGGGTTATAAAGGATCTTTTCTCATTATTTCTTGCTATGAATTTGATGTTGTGAATGGATAGGCTACATTTATGACTTACCCATGAATAAGCAAGAAGACTTACCCATGAATAAAATTTAAAGGAGTATCTGCTATGCATTTCTTCTCTTTTCCCAAACTGAAGCCTGATGGGGCCATAGACTCTGGATGGGATGCAATATTGTAGAAGCCTAAGTTGATGGTCACTTGTCAAAGGGAATGATACAAAACATAGCAACCCGGTGATTTTAAAAAAAAAAAAAAAAACAAAAAACACTTGGTTGACATTCACTTCTAAGACTTTGTCATAAGCAACCAATCAGAGATGGAGGCAAGAATTTACAAGCAAGCATGTTCATATCAGCATTCTAATATCAATAAATTGGTAACAGCCCAAATGTCCAAGAATAGAATATAGATTAAATAACTTCTGGTATAGCTATATGACTGAAAAAGAATTGCAACCAAATGCTAACATAAAGACATGTCCTTAACTGTAGTTATTGCCATGATAAAATACTTATGATATAATCTTAAATAAGAAGAAAGCCATAAAGCAGAATGTAGAAAGTATGGCAGTTTGGTAATGAAAAAAAAGTATATATATATGAATCATTGGGGGATATAGCAAAATATTAGTAATGTTGGTCTCTAAGAGGTGTGATTGCTGGAGATATTAATTTTTTCCTGTATTTAAAATATCTTATTTACATTATTCATTAATATAATTTTGTAATTAAAATTATCTTCAAAATTAAAGTATGAAACATAATAAAGAAAATAAATAGCTGGGCAGAAGGTGAGTTTATAGGCACAAAACAGAAAGGATGAAGAGAGGAAAGACCTTTAAAAATGGAGCACATTTCAAAGAGGCAGAAGTTGGAGCAACTTTCAGCCGAAAACAGGGTATCAGCAGCCTCAGCTGTGGTCAGGGAGGGGAACACCTGTTCATATTATTTTGCCAGCATATATGGGGGAATATCAGGTCATAGAATTTGACTGTCTAGAGCTCCTATCAAAAAGTCTAGCCAGTGAATTGGAACATGCGTATGTGAGAGTTAAACAATATTTGCTAATAGCATACAACAGTATTAAAAGGACTTCATTTCTAGAAAAGGAAGGGGAGTAATGAGAAAAAGGAAGCACAATGATAGCACAACATGAAACCTGTCTAACATGAGTCATCCCAAATGCTCTCTAAACTTTCCAGAATTAAAATTCGGTTTGTCTAGTGGGGAGGTATGTGTCTGTCTATGAGTGTGGATGTGTGTGTGTGTGTATGCGGATGTATTTGTGTGTGTGTGTGTGTGTGTGGATGTGTACATGCATTTTTTGGGGGATTATTTCCAAAACATTTTCTTCAGAGGGTAAGTGGTAGGAACAAGATCTTGAATGGGTGTAGCTGCCCAAAAAAGCGGTGTGGTTCCACTTATATCAGATGAAATAGACTTTAAAACAAAAATATGATTAGTGATGAAGAACATCACTATATACAAATGAAAGTTTTAAATTACTAAGAATATAGAGCAATCCTAAGCATATATGCATCTAATAAAAGTATTGCCATAGATAAAGCAAAATTGATATAATTGTAGGAATAAAATTATTAACTCATCATAGAAGGTGATTCAACATGTCACTCTCCATTATTAAGTTAGACACATCAATCAGCAAAGATATAGAAGATCTAAATAATACAAAAAAACCATTCTTGATCTAATAGGCATATGTAGATTTCTACATTTGATAGAGAAAATACGTTTTTCTCAAGCACACATAGAAATTGATCATGCACTAAGCCATAAAGAAAGTCTCCACAAATTTCAAAGAATCAGAATCACATAGACCTTGATTTTTGACCACAAGTGTAAATTACAAATTCATTTTAAATATATTAATAGGTAAACCTCACTTATTTAGAAAAAAACAAATTTCTATATAATTCATGGTCTATAAAATAAATTATAATAAAGATTTTAAAAGGCTTAGTACTGTATAATATTTTAAAAGACTAACAAAATTTGTAGATATAGAAAAAAAGGTGTTTTGAGGAAAAGAGTAACCATAAATAATTGTATTAGAAAACTGAAGGACGAATAAAAATATGAGCTAAATGTGTATGTTAAGAAACAAGAAAAAAAAATAGAATAAACCCCCAAGAGTAGAAGGAAAGATATAATTAAAATAGCAGTAGAAATCAATGAAATAGAAAATAAATACGTAATAGAAAAAAACACAAAAGCAAAAGGTTGGGTTTTTTTCCTAAAAGAAACTAATAAAATAGACCAAACTCTGAGAAGATTAGTCACAAAAAGTTAGAAAAAGCACACATTAATAATATGGGGAAAAAAGAGAATATGCAACTACAGATATAGCAGAGAGTTAACAAAGATTAGGTCATATTATTAATAATTATAAGTGAACAACTTTAATTATTAAACAAAACAAAACAAAAAACTTAAACAAAATGAAGAAATTACTAGAAAAGTATGATTAAACCAGAAATGACTCAACATGAAACACAAATGTTTATCTATTCCCAAATTGTTTAGGTGTGAGAGCACTTTCTTCCTACAATATCAACTCCGTTCTAAGTTTCTGGAGGGTAAGAGAGAGCTATGAATGACTTAGGCCACAGAATAAAGAGCTATCAACAGGAGTCGGTAGATTGGGGGTTGGGGGTAGGTCCTAAGCAAAGTTTTGGAACATAGATGGGCATTCATACTGTAGGATGGTCAACAGGTGAGATGCTGGCTACCACCCATGGATGCTTCTTGAAGCAGTACAATGAAAAGGAAAGCCCATGCAGCTCCCCAGCTGCACACATGCGATGTCCTCAAATGGAGATCCTAAGGCTGATGGTTTCAAACTGAACCCCTACAAACTTTCCTGATGTTGGCAACTAGTGATGCTTAGTTGCATGAATGCATGAAGGTAGATTGCCTCTTCATGTTGACTTCACTCTTCTCCATTTATGCCTTTCCACTTTCTTGGAATCTCTCCTTTCCCCATTCTCCATTCTTGATCTAGTAGATGTTAGGAGAAGGAGGAAACAGTTCCTATATTTTTCCAAATCTTTCAGTTTACACCTTCCCCTCAGTTTTTAAATTCACAGCCCAGAGATGCTGCTTCTGTGTTTTTTCTCTGAGACTTTACCCTACCTAAGGCAACAGGTGACACATGATGTCCTAGGCAAGAACAGGATCGGGATAACCTCAGGATTTGGAGGGAGATGAGGCAGGGGGAACAGAAGCACATCTATTAGTCCTTTGGAATAGCTTCCTGCCACATGTGTAAATAATAGCTAGAAGACAAAGTGTCATGTGCCATAACAGAAACGTGTAAGAGATCATTTGGAACATTACTGAGAGAGCCAGGAAACATTAATCAATTTTAGTGTTTTAGATTTCTTTAAATGACTTCATCACATGCTACATATTAGGTCAAGTTTTAAGATCAATAGGCCCCCTTAAGTGATAAGACTGGAGGCCACTGGTTCACCTAATGCAACTTTATCTTCATTTTTTATTATTGACTTATTTGTTTGTGTCTTTGTCAGAGAATTAAGAAGACTGGTCTATTTAAAACTTGCTCATCAAGCAACTTGCTCATCACAAGCTTCTCTAAATGGATGGTACATCAAAAGACATTTATTTGGACACATTTATTTGGAGAAAAATTCTCTTCGGGAATTTGGAAATAATTAAATTTAGGTGCTAGGCATCTTGGGAATCTTAATTTTGGGAGTAAAATTTTCCATTTCTTGAAAAGAATTTGGCAAATATGCACAAATTATTTGTGATTTCACACATGGAGGAAAAATGCAAAATGCACTAAATTATCTGAAATGTTTTCTTGGCATGGAGACAAAAATCTAGATTTGTTTAAGCATATGGATGACGACAAGAACTATTCATCTCCGTTGCAGTTATTCATATTATTCCTTCCTTTCACCACGATTCCTAATCACATTCAGGAGCTCAAGGCAAAGGCACAAAACTTGGTTAAGAGACATTTTTATGTGATTACGGTGGTAGTAATATGCCTTAAGAAGGGGAGAAGACAGAAGAGGTCTTGTCTGGGAGGTTCAGTAACTGAGAATGGAATACTGAATGCAGATTTTTTCTTAAAGCAAGTTATATCCATATAAACTATGTAAGTTATTTTCTAGCCTGCTTCTACTTTTTTATATACTGCCATGACCTGCATTTTGTGTCAGGGCAGAAGAATTTTTAAAAACACTTGGTGTTCAAGACCTTATTCTTGAATTCTTACTGCTCTGCCTCGAACCTGACAAACCTTATCTCTCTTTTTGAAACAGTTTTCTGTATTGGTTCCTCTTTCTAATGTTGGACTGCTGATATTCAGACTCCTCTTACTCCACCAGTTTTATTTCAGTTTGGTTTCCATACTTCCGACTATAAAAACATTTTTTTTTTTTTTTTACCTTGGATGTCTGCTTTTGGTTTAATTATTCCATGAACAACTCTGTGAGTAATGATGCTTGTTTGCTTGTTTTGGTCGGGATTGAAGCCATGTCTCACTGTGTGTTGCACACACAGGCAGTTCCATGGGCAAGGCCTGGCCCTGAGCTAGGCCCAGGAATGGATTGTGCAGTGGTTTTAAAGCCGCCACAAGCCATTAACACTCTGGGTTGGCAAAAACTTGTTCCAAGAGATGAGGCACACCCATGATCTGACTTTCACATGTTAACAATTATTTGCAGAGGAAACTTGCCCTAAGATGTGGTGCAAATAATGCTAATCTATATCAGTCTTGGAAAAAATAACTCTACTTGTACACTGGACTGAATATAGGTCCAGTGTACAAGTGTACTGAACTTTGGCATTAAGACAACTGACAATTGAGGATTCAGACAATCTGAAAATGGAGCAAATTCCAAACTCTAAATTATTATTTTCTGAGCTAAAAAGTTAAGATGTATATTAAAGCACTTCCCTGATTGATATAAGGAAGTGACATTGATTCTAGGAGAAAGAGAAGACCATCTTCTAGAGGCACTGGATATGCTAAGTGCTTAGATGTACATGTGGTATAACTTTAGCATTCATGACCTTAATTCCTACAGTTTTCTGCCAGAGTCAGTGACTATCCATCACATGTAGTAATCAAAAGTTTTAAATAATATGCTGGAGAGAATAACCCAGCTCTGAAGAGTCTGGGCCATTTCCCAGTCTGGGCCATTTCCCAGTCTGGGCCATTTCCCAGTCTGGGCCATTTCCCAGTCTGGGCAGCTTAAGTACCCACAAGAAAATAAGTTCTACGAGGACACAAACTGATTCCTTTTCATGATTTTATCCCTGGCACCCATCACAGTGTTTAACATGATAAATACCTGCTGAATAAAAAAGAATTCTGACGTTGCTGCTTATTGCTTACCACCATATAATTCTTGTTAAGTAATAAACTCTCTGTTATAAAAATGACCACGAGGTAAGGGGCATAACTTGCTAAAATCAATTGACTTTTGTTGTGAAATTGCTCAGGAAACACTGAAGATTTTTCATGAAAATGTGGCAAGTTTACATTTTAGGCTTTCTGTATTTATACAATATTTATGACTTTGTCATAATTTATTTGAGAAGTTTTCTCTGGATGCCTCCTTTGTATTAGGTATTATGCTAGGATATAGAGAAATAGTGGTGAGAGCATTGATTGTCTGCCATACTCCAAAAATCAGCAAGTCATGGATTTCTTCTCAGCTTAAGTTGACACTTGAAGGTTGTGTTAGTGTGTGTGTTGGGTTGGGGTTGGAGAGTGGGGTGTGGGTAAAGCTGGCAAACAGGAAAGCCTTGGCAAATACTGCAGTTATCTGTTTAAACATGCTAGGTGCTAGATGCACATGGGTTACTAGTGAGATTTAATTTCTAGATAGCACAGGTTATACTGCATTTCTGAGTTAAGGCTTGTGGAAGCCAAGTAAAAAGTCCCTTTCTTCCTTCAGGGAAGGATGGGAGAAGAAAGAGGAGAAAAAAAGGAAGGGAAGACAGGAAGAGGTGAGGGATTCAGTGGAGATAAGGGAAGAAAACAATAGAGAAGGGAGAGGAAAAGAAAAGAGGGTGAATAATTTATTTCTAGAGGTCAAAATTCCCACTCTCTTTATTTTGTTAACATTGTTAAAACTTTTTCATTATGCTAAATGAATTGATATTACAGTTGACCATTAATCTGGGCAAAGCCAGAAGTCCAAGTAAAACAAGATTTTTTTTGCATTTATTTTAAATTTTTATATTTGTTTGAAACATGTCTCACTCTGTCACCCAGACAGGAGTGCAGTGACATGATCTCGACTCCCTGAAACCTCTGTCTCCCGGGCTCAGGCAATCCTCCCATCTCAGCCTACCACATAGCTGGGACCACAGGCTGTGTCACCATGCCCGGCTAATTTTTCTATTTTTTGTAGAGATGGGGTTTCACCATTTGCCTAGGCTGGTCTCGAACTCCTGGGTTCAAGCAATCCACTCGCTTTGGCCTCCCAATGTGCTGGGATTACAGGCATAAGCCATCACACTCCTGCGTTTTCTGCATTGTTATTCCTCGGAATTGCTTCTTTTTCTCTTGGTCTTTCTCAGTTTAGTGCACAGTAAACTTTTCCTCAAACTTTGCAAAAAGCAGAGCACCCACCAGGCTGCATCTCCTCACAGGGGAGGCCTTTTTGCCCTTGTCCCTTGTCTTGTCTCCATGTCTCAGGAGCAGCCACCTTCCAAGGGGCCTCCACTCTACTTCTCTGGCTTCTCCAGGGACCTCCAAACCTCCACAGCAAAATGAGCTCATCTCTGTGTTTTGAACTGGAAAAGAACAATTATTCCTTGCCTTCCTTATTCTTCCTCCGACTCCAAACAACCAGAAGAAATCCATACAATTTTTAAAAAACAAATAATCTGCGTAAACAAGGTACAACAGCAGCTGAAATGTCAGCTTCTCAGAACTTTCAGTGCATGATCTGCCAGTCTGGGAAATCCACCTGATGACTAGGTCTATGTGTGTAACCAATAAGAAAGCAGGCATAACATGTTGAAGCTACTATTTCCAGGGAGAATGGGGAACAACAAAGAGGCTGCAGTTTCTATCCAGTGAAGAGCCATTTGGAGTGGGCACAAAATAAAAGTTGGCATTTTATCAAAAAGTCAAGGGCTTGTATATGTAGAAGTCTGCACATGACACTTTGAAATGTGGGTTATAGTGGTGGCCAGTTTCATTTTGCAGAGTATGTGGAAGGAGAGTAAGATTTCTTAAAACTCAGCATCACATGGAACTCTGCAGTAGCCAGAGACTAGCTACAAAGATGCTTTATGTAGCATCTGGTGCCTCTCTGCCATTTGTGGAAATGTTGAGATACTCCCTTATAGCTTGGTAGGTAGGTACTGTCCTGAGCCTGAACATTTCCATCATTCTAACACTGTAGCCCCCTCCACAGGACCTTTCTCTGAATTCTCTGAAGACCCAGAATATAAAGAAAGTACATCCAGATTAACAAGGAACACTCAGAATAGGGCTTCAGCTCCACGGCCTATGTCCCATTGTTGCCTGAGCTATACTGATTGTAAAATATATTTGAAAGTTATCCTGAAAATAATTATTCCAATGCAGATGGCTTGACCAAACTATACACAGAAGATACAAAAAGAGTTAGAAGAAAAAGAAGCAGAGTTATTTCAGATGAAACTAGGATCATTTCCCAAAGTAATAGCTCTCACCATTTCCCATCCTTAAGGAAAGATGATGAGGTAATTCCAGGGCCAGATTGCATATTATTTGATGTCTTTTAATAGTAAATGATACTACAGATATATGCAGATATAGGTAAAAATAAACATATTTTTGATATGTGAAATGTAAACAGAATTTGTATAAATCAAATTATGTTTTTAATGTAAGAGAAAGAGTCCTTTTCTAGGAAGGTATTGTGTCTTGCTTATATTGTGAGCCTCAGCACCCAGGACAGTGCCTGAAATGCAGGTGCTCAATAATTTTTTTAAAAGTTAATTAATGGATGCATATTCTTGTGGATCAACTAGGACTTTAAAAAACTTTCCTTCAATGCTTTCGACTCTTGTATTTGAGTATAATTTGCTCAGATTGTGAGAAGCAGAGGATGTAGTTATTAGGCTGCAGGCATTGTGTCTGATCTGAGCCTTCACTACTGACATACTAAAAAGTGTTACCATTTACCATTCGACATTCACAGCAACATGCTGAGCATCTTGGGCAGAATGGCGACCGCAAAGATGACATGGAGTGAAGTCTGACCTAAAGACCTGAAATAGTTTATATTTATATGTTATATACGGATTGAGGTGGTGAAGAGTGAAGTAGTGGTATAACAGTAATCAAAGAAAATCATAGAATTCCATAGTTTTCAACACATCTGAGATCTCACCCCTTTACTAGAACTTGGATATCAGATTCTCTTCAGGTACAAAGAAATTCCTTTAAATTGCTTTGGGATGAGGAAAATCCAGTAAATACAAAGCAACAACTTCTGAAAGACAATTTTTTGGTGCATCTTTCTTTCAAACTGCAGCCATTAGTTAGGGAAGGAAACAAATTCCATGGATACATCCAGCCTGTTCTTGTCCCAGCCTTATTTCTGACCAGTCACAATCAAGTTAAGGAAAGTTTTATTTTGCTAGTAACAATGTGATCTCCTTTCTGGTCTCTATTCCCCAAACAACAAGCCCTAAGATTCCCAGATCTATGCTGACCTCCAGTGTCTCCTTGAGCTTCAAAATTTTGCAAGGCCATGATTTCAAGCATGATTCCAAACAAAATTTTGATGGATAGAAATTCTGAAGTCTTAACAGACTCTTTTCCTAAATTAAACAATACTTATAAATGCAAAGTAGTCATCCTTAAAATAATTCATTCTCCAATTGAAAAAAAAAACCTCACATTGCATTTCTTAAAATGAGCCATACCTCAAGATGAAAAGAGCTTGTTACATGCTATTCACACTTCCCCACTCCATATTCTGGCCCTGAGTTGGACAGTAGTGAAGAAGTGGTTTTTTTCTCTTTCCTCAAAAAATCCAATAACATATGCCACTTTCTGCTATGATTTTGCTAGCACCATTGACTAACTACCTGAGCACCAGCTGTGACTTCCATTAAGAATCTCTTTTTGGATGTAACTAGTGAGCATGAGTCCAAACGAAATTACCTTTATTTGCTGTTTCCTGCCCTCTAACCAAATGTTCTGACCACATGTTTGGCTTAGAAAGGAGAGGCTGTTGCTTCACTCCCTAAAAGCCAGTTTTTGCTAGAATGATAAGTGTTCCCAAGGCCCTGGGTGGCGGAACCGTTTGCCAGGTGTCACGTGCATGGCCATTATTTCCTTTCCAGGGATGTAATGTAATCTTAGCCTTTGAGTCATGAATCTTTTTTGAAACAACATTTTTAAATATAAGGAAACAGATGAAAAAGTACGTGTCATTTCAGTAAATGTTCTATTTTTTTTTCTTTTTCTCTCTTGCCAGAAACAATAACCTTATCTGGGAGTCCCAGGCCAAAACTTTTACCCCGAAGGCTGCTGAGTTAGAAAATAAAAATCACAATTTGGTTGCAGATGTTTAAGGCTCTAAAGCTCTTTCCCAAGTATCTGTGTCCAGGACGCCATCCTGTCTCTTGAGACTACAATGCTGTCTTTAGCAAGGCTCTTTTCTTTCTGAGTCTGACCCCTGCCTTTTAGCCTTAAAGATGCTCTCCTGACAACCTAGTCTCCAAGACTTAATGGTGGTTCTTGGACTTAACCCAAAGGAAATTGCCATATTTTCTCCTGACTAGGGAGTTTCATCTCCTTTCTCAGTTTCTTGAGTAGAGCTACCCAGGATAACTGGTGAACCTATCTCCTGGATTTTCTTGCCCCACTGCTCCTTCCTTTAATATTCTTTGCCACATACATTGCCCTTGCCTTTAATGACAACAGCTACCATTTGTTGAGCTATTTAATGAGAGAAAATTTAGCATTGAGGTTAAACACATGGTATCTGGAGTAAGATTATCACATTGTGAAGCCTGAGGATGCTACACACAAACTGTAGGACTTTCATTATTTAACCTTTCTTGGCCTCAGCTTCCTCATTCATTAAATGAGGCTAATAACTTTACCTCCCTCACAGGACTGTGTGAGAATAATACGTACAGTGTGTTTTTCCTCGCAGGTGGTAAACCCACATTAAATGCTAGCTCTCTTATTGTTACCATGTTTGGGTACCGTGGTAGGCAGCCTCTACAAAGGGCTCCTGATCCCTGCCTCCTAATATTCATGTCCTTGTGTAATCTCCCTTTCTTGAGTGTCAGCAGGACATAGTAACTCACTTCTAATAAAGAGAATATGGCTAATGCAATGGGGTGCCTGACAAAAGACTAATATCCAGTATCTACAAGGAACTCCAACAAATCAGCAAGAAAAAAAAATGATCTCATCAAAAAGTGGCCTAAGGACATAAATAGACAATTCTAAAAAGAAGATACACAAATGGCCAACAAACATATGAAAAAATGCTCAACATCACTAATTATCAGGGAAATGCAAATCAAAACCACAATATGATATCACCTTACTCCTGCAAGAATGGCCATAATCAAAAAATCAAAAACTAATAGATGTTGGTGTGGATGTGGTGGAAAGGGAACACTTTTACTCTGCTGGTGGGAATGTAAACTAGTACAACCACTATGATAAACAGTGTGGAGATTCCTTAAAGAACTAAAAGTAGATTTACCGTTTGATCCAGCAATCCCACTATTGGGTATCTACCCAGAGAACAAGTAGTCATTATACAAAAAAGACACCTGCACACGCACATTTACAGCAGCACAATTTCCAATTGCAAAAATATGGAACCAGCCCAAATGCCCATCAATCAACAAGTGGATTAAAAAGATGTGGTATATATACACCATGGAATACTACCCAGCCATAAAAAGGAATGAAATAATGGCATTTGCAGCAACCTGGATGGAACTGGAGATCATTATTCTAAGTGAAGTAACTCAAGAGTGGAAAACCAAACATCCTATGTTCTCACTCATAAGTGTGACAAAACTATGAGGACGTAAAGGCATAAGAATAATACATTGGACTTTTGGGACTTGGAGGAAAGGGTTGGAGGCAGGTGAGGGCTAAAAGACTATAGGCTGGGTACAGTGTACACTGCTTGTGTGATGGGTGCACCAAAATCTCAGAAATCACTACTAAAGAACTTACTCATGTAACCAAACACCACCTGTTCCCCAAAAACGTATTGAAATGAAAAATAATAATAAAAACAAAAAATCTCCTCAGGTACATACAATGGCATATTATTTATAAAATTACCTTTAAAAGAAAGGGAATTGGCCGGGCGCGGTGGCTCACGCCTGTAATCCCAGCACTTTGTGAGGCCGAGGCGGGCGGATCACGACGTCGGGATCGAGACCATCCTGGCTAACAAGGTGAAACCCCGTCTCTACTAAAAATGCAAAAAAAATTAGCCGGGCATGGTGGCGGGCCCCTGTAGTCCCACCTACTCAGGGGCTGAGGCAGGAGAATGGCGTGAAAACTGGAGGCGGAGCTTGCAGTTAGCAGAGATGGCTGCACTCCAGCCCGGGCAACAGAGGGAGACTCCGTCTCAAAAAAAAAAAAAAAAAAAAGGAATTCTGACACATCCTATGATATGGATTAACCTTTAGGACATTATGCTAAGTGAAATAGATCAGTAACAGAAAGTCAAATATTATATGATTCTGCGTATATGAGATACTTAGCATATTCAAATCCATAGAGACAGAAAGTAGAATGGTGGTTGCCAGGGACTTGGAAGAGATAAAAGGATTTCTTGTTTAATGAATACAAAGTTTCAGTTTTGCAAAATGAAAAACGTTCTGGAGATTGGTTGCACATAATGTGAATGTAGTTAACATTACTGAACTGTACATTTAAAAATAGTTAAGAGGGTCAATTTTATGTTACATGTATTTCTATCACAAATAAATACTTCTAAAAGATAAAAAACTATGGTGTACAGTGATTAAAATCCATAATAAAGTCCTGTCTGTATTACAGAGGAAAATTCAAATGTTCATTGGATAGTAATGAATAAGTTTTCGCCTTCAGAGAGCTTATATTTGGGCTAGAATCCTACCTCTAACAAAGAAAAATAGTATATTAATGAAAATATATTTTGGCTAACTTCAATTTTCTGAATATGGACTTTCCGAATGAGAGATTAATAACTTAGTGTATTGTTTGAAATGTGAATACCATTCATTTTAATTGATCTGAAAATGCTGTTAAGTAGAACCCATCTCATATATTGAAGATGAGAAAGACTGTGAGAGGCTGATGGAGGAGATTGTGGTGTGGGGGAAGGTGGGAAAGGAGAGAGGGGACAGAGGTCCAAAAGGGTCTTCCCATGATTGACATACTTGAGTTACAACTGCTAAGATAGAGAAGAGGGTGCGTAATACAAAACATAGATGCCTTCAAAACAAATATTATATTTTGACTCGATAAAGAAACATTGGCATTTTTCAGCTTTAATTTAATTTATTACTCTCATGGAAATTTTGCCTCAGAATGCAAGTTCAGTTTCTGCACTCAATATGTTTATTCCTTATGCAGTAATTAAAGAGAAACATTGGCACTTTTTCAGCTTTAATTTATTACTGTCATGGAAATTTTGCCCCAGAATGCAAGTTCAGTTTCTGCACTCAACATGGTGGTTCCTTATGCAGTAATTAAAGACTTTTAGCTTAAATTAAATCCATCCCTGCAATATGTTCTGTGGGCTCTGGCATTAAATACAATGAATGTTATCTTTAATACAAATTAAGACCTTAAAATGTTTCATAAACTAGGCTAAAACATAAGCAATTCAACCTGAAAATAATCATTGTGGTATTGCAGCTGGTTCAAGCAGCTATATTAGAAGTGTCTACAGCTGGTCCTTTAAGCTACAATAAATGGGTTTGTTAAATACGTCATTTAAAAGCGCCCAATTTGACCTGTTTAATCACAGCCTAACACAGCCTCATATTGAAACGAAGGTACTCGCAGTCTCATTTAACAAATTTGCCTTCAGTGAGTTTGTAAGTTACAAGTGATATATTGAGTTTCCCCTGATAAAGTACCATTATTTGTGGACCCTCAGAATTCAGACATGTTTTAAGGGATCTCCTTTATGTGAAGGTCTTGTTGGGACTGGTGGCTGGATGTATGATGTGTATCATATATTAATATATATGGTAGGAAAGAGAGAGAGAGGGGGAGATTGAAAGAATTAGCTCACATGATTGTGGGGCTGGTAAGTTTGAACTGTCTTGTGTGGGTAGGAGGCTGGAAAATCAGGCAAGAGTTGAAAGCCTCTGTCTTGAGTCTAAAATCTGTAGGTCTGACCAGCCAACTGGATACTCAGGCAGGATTTCTACGTTTCAGTCTTGAGGCAAAGATGCTTATTCTTCAGTAACCCTCAGTTTCTGCTCTTAAATCCTGATTGAATGAAGCTCACTCCATTTTTCTGTAAAGTCAACTGATTGTAAAGATTAATCAGATCTACAAAACACCTATTTGCAAATCAGGCTAGTGTTCAACCAAATAACTGGGCACCATTGCCTCACCAAGCTGACACATAAAATTAGCTATCACAACTGGTCACTAGGACTAAAACCTCAAGTAACCAGGAAATAGCGGCTACCCCTTAACCCCTGAGACTGAACACCAGGTAGGCAAGGGGCTTATTTCTCAGGGACTCAGGGACTCTGTTAACACAATATGGCCTCCCAGTGTCCTACTTGAAATCCGGGGTTGGTCTCTGGGATCTCTTACCACAGGTGGATCCTGTATTCTAGCTGTCTTATCAACACTTGGAAACTGCCCTAATGCCTCTCTGCTTCTCAGAGGTTTTCTGTTCCACTTCTTAGCCTCCTTCCATGTGCAACTTCAGAATTCAACAAATGTCTTAAGGACAAAGATAGCAGAACACTGGACTCAGTTCGCTACCCTTTCCTTTTAAGGCGATTTCTTGGCCCTCAAGGTCTCTGATTTTTGTTAGTCTAACCCAAAGAGTCAGCCAAAAGCTTTGCTGGCTTTTCTCCTTCCTGGTAGGTGGCCTGAGGCTTCTATCCGCATACTCAGTTTCTTTTAGCAGCAAATGCCTTGAATGAAAAAATGGATTCAGAATGGCAGCCCATCTCTGTTGCACTGCTCCCTTCTCTGTATTTTGTCTTAGGTTCCGGTTACTTTGAAAACTTTCTGGTGACTTAAAGCAGATGTTTTCTGCTAGTTTTTCTCTATTCTAATTGTTTTCAGTGGGAGTGTTTGTCAGCTATATACTATTCCATCATACTCCTTTTTATCTCTCTTTTGTAGCATCTCTCCAACTTCTTAATACATTTAATCCTTCAATCCCTATCAAACTTGTTTTGTTTCAGATTAAGAGGTTAAAACATTTTATTCCCAAGTATCTGAATTCTTCAACATCATTTTCTCCCACTCTGAGCAGAATCACTATATCTCCATAGGTTCTCTTATAGACAAATTTCATTAATATTTTCTAGGTATTTTGTCATTTAGGTGTTGACTTTCATTTTGTTCCTAGATTTGAAGAAAGAGGGCTTTTTAAGAAAATTAATTTCCAGGTGATAAGCTTTTCCCCCTAGTTTTGTTTTTATGTTGTAATTTTATTATATTATGGAAATATCATGTGTCTGTTCTATTTGTTGGAATTTATTGTTATTTGTATCTTAATATATGACCTCTTATTGTGTTTCATAATCACTAAAAATATACAAATTCTGTGAATGTTTATGTGTTTGTGAATGTGTGTGAACATATAATCTATTAAATTATTTTGTTCTCTATTTCTCAGATTTTTGAATTTGTCCTGTTGTAGGTCAATAGATACAAATTAACATCTTCAACTATGACTATATTTCTATTTCTTCTGTTTTCTACAATTTCACTTTATGAATATTGATGCTATTATTCATCTACATGGATTTGACATTTTATCATTAGATAGGGCACTTATTTGTCTCTTCTAATGTCTTTTGCCTAAAAATCAACTTGTCCCTGCAGTAGGTAGTGTTATCCTATTTACATTTTTTTGATAATACAGATATATTAGGTCTTAGTTTTGTTGTGCTTTCTTTTTACACTGCTTTAAAAAAAATCTTTATCTGTGTTTGGCTTTATTTAGTGAAGATAACTAAACGCCAAACACAATCAAAAAATTGTGTTTGTTAAATAAACATACATCTAATGTGTTTTTAATGGTCTTAATGGTTTTTAACGGTCTTAATGGTCTTTTAATGGTCTTTAATGTCCTATTGTGTTTCATAATCCTAATAAAAGAGCATTAAAAGAGAATTCTTTTAGCTATTAATATTACTTCTCCCCAGAAAACGAGGACAGCAATGTCAGAGTTGCTCAGAATTTAGTCTCTCTCCTTTCCCTGTCTCACTGACAGACACTTCCTAAAAAGATTGTGGGTTTGTGTGTGTCCCCCTTCAGTTATCTCTTCTCTGCTCTTCCATGGAGCCAAAGAAGACCAAGGAAACTTCAGCTTCTGGCCCTCATGCCCCGTTCCGAACAAAGAATTGCTGACTTTGCCTCCTGGGTGGTAGGTAGCACTTTCTTTGGAGCCCCTTCTCTGCCAGCTTTAGGTATTCTCCTTCAGTGGCATTTCAAAGCTTAGCTTGATCTTTCCTACACTTGATAGTCTTTCTTCTGTAATGGCTTAGGTTACAGATTCTGTGTTTCATTGTCCCTTTTTTGTGATTTTGTATTGAATCACAAAGAAGGAAATGAATAGAACGTTAATCTGGAATCTTAAAAGAGAAAAATAATAGCTAACACTTAAATAGTACTCTGTATATGCCAGGTACTGTTCAAAGCATTTTTTTCATGTAATAACTAATAATCTTCACTTTGCGAATGAGGAAACAGTGACACAGAGAAGTGAAGTGACTTACCTTAGGTAAAAAATAATGAGAGTAAATAGATAAGCCAAGATTTGAAGTTAGGCAGGTGTGCTCCAGAGTCCACGGTGCACTTTGCTATACTGCCTTTCAATCTCATTTATTTAATAATTTACACTTTTCTTGCTGTTGTGTCATTTTCCTTTAATGTATATGTGAGTACATATACTCAAATTATTTTAATTGCTATCCTGGTCTTCCTGTTCAGTCATGAATCAGTGCCATTCTCTGTTTCTTTCTTTCTTTTGGTAGTTTCAAATGCATTTTAATACCTGTGAGGTAAATTCTCACTGTTTTAATTTTTCAATTTTGTTCCTAACTACTCCATTATCTTTATTCATACAGATGAACTTTGAAATCATTCTACCAGGTTTCTAAAAAATCATCTAGTGATATTTTCAATTAATTGTATTAAACTTGGAAATTATTTTGAGAAGAAATGATACATTTATAGGACTCTAGTTCACTACATTTATCCTTTTATAAATAGCATTCTTATTTATTTACAAGACTGATCAATAATAAAAAAGAGCAGGTATAAGTGAAACAGAGTGAAAAAGGATTTTGGATGCAACACAAATTTAGAAATATTAAATGAGTACTATAAATAATTCATAAATATGGATGCTTATAAGAAGCTTTTGGTATTTAAAACTTGTAAGGGATTAATATCTGGAAAATACATGAAGCTCCTGCAAATCAACAAGAAAAACAATAATAGACTACTAGACAAAGGAGATGAGCAAGCTAATTACAAGAGAGGAAACACAAAAACAGATGAAGAACTAAATGCGTTAATAGTTGGAAAAATTCAAATTAAAAAACATCAACTGTCACCTTACATGTTAGACTGGCCATATTAGGAAGCTGGATAATATTACACGTGGGCACATATATGGGCATAGAATCACAACTGCTTCTGTGTGGTTGATGTTCATGCAGACAGCGACAGACAGTCATTCTAGGGAGCAACCTGGCATCCACATTAAATCAAATATATTCAGATCCTATAACTCAGTGTTCAATTCCTGAGATCATGTCCCAAAGAAATTTGCATACAGGTCCAAAAGGGGACATGTACAATGATGTCAATCTCAGCATTGTTCTTGGTGGCTTGGAATTACAGGTGACTTGTAAGTTCACCACTGGGGGATTTGAGAGGTAAAATGTGTGAGATCCAAACCGTAGAGTTTTAAACAGCAACTAGGACAGGTGCATCCAAGGCAACATAAATTTTTTGAATGAATAAATAAATGTTAAGTAAATTAATGTAAACAAAAGGAAGATGTCTGTAAATAGACGAATAATGATAATGACAATATGGCATAAAGTGAAGACAATGATAGCTACAACTCTGCTCCTGAGATCCAACTCACCAAAAAACAAGTAGCAATAGAGAAAATCTCATGTCTGCTTGTGTATTGAGAAATTCCTTCCAAAATATAGCTTTGGTATTTTAGAGTCATACTAATCTTCTCCGTTCTGATAGTGAATTTTTTATTATTTAAATTATATTAAAATGTATAATGGGACAGTGAAACTTAAAAACTTATTAGCACAAAATGGCCAGGGAAATAATTTTGTTTTTTGAATTTCCAAATCTTTCCATCTCGAATGAGATAAAGTGGCCAGTAGTCAGGTCCACTCTCCTCTGTCTGTATTTTGGGAGGAAATATCCAAAGCCCCTCCTCCAGTTCTATTCCTATGGCCAGGAGCTAGGAAAAGTGCTGCAAAAAGGCTGAGTTCTAGGCAGAGACCTTGTGTAAATCTTGTTTGTTCACTGCCTAGATCCATTCTGGTAAAGTAAAGGCCAAGTACCAAATATGGGAGCTCAGCCCAGTTTATTTCCAATTTATGTGTTTTGCTATAAGAATGTTAGTATTATCAGCAAATTGGAGGATTTGTCCAATCTCCAATCTTGGTTCTTTCTTCCTAATTATTTTATGAACAGGTTAAATAAAACCAGTCTCAGGTATGATCTTTATGGGGCCCCAACGCCTACCTTTCTCTTTACTTCTTATCTCAATCCACCACATGTATGTTAATGCTACAACCTCCTCTTATGAAGTGACATCATTTTTGTACCCATCCATCCCCATATTGATTCCACACTTCTCCAAGCATGCACTATTGAGATTTAGATGTGATTTACTTTATCCCAAGTTCCCAGGTGTACCCTGGTTATATTAGGACACTTAAGTCATTTTTGTCCTCTTCACCATAACATTTGCCTAAGAGTCAATCTTGCAGGTCCAGTTGTGGTGCTGCCTAGGACTTTGGTTTAATTGGGAAGAGACGCTCTCTCTGACCTTGGATGTGAACAAGGAAGCATGTAACCATGATTTTTCTGGAACCCACGTTGAGGCATGGAGGAGGATATTGCTGAATTAATTTCAGAGAAATAGGGTTAGAGCACTGATCAAAAGATGTCTGAAGCCTGATTATCCACAGACAATTTTCCGTCATCATTTAAGTCACTTTGAGTTGGGTTTTCTATTATTTCATCCTAACAGACACAACTGCTTAGACAGACTAATCTTTATTTCCCAACTGACTTCTAGAAAAGGTCTCTAAGGATAACTCTTCTTTATCTGGGTTAAATGGTCTATTTCATCCCCAGACTTTGAAACAGGCAAGAAGTTCAGAGATTAAAAAGTCAGCAAGCCCAGATAGTAAACCATCTCTCTTGTTCAAAAACTCACTTCCTGGTTTTCTAAATATCAGAGTTAGAGAATCTCACAAATGCAAGAGATTCAGAAGTCATACTTATCAGCATGGTCGACTTGGTAATTCATGACTCCTGATTCAGCTTAAGGCTGGTAACCTCTCCTTCTTTGTCTATGAAATTCTCTGGGAGGAGAATCTGCCCACATGTTAATACCAGATTTAAGGACTACTCGGGAGTTATCTTTGTTGATGGAACATAGTTTAATGCTGTAATACTATGAAACCATGGCAAATGTTTGTATAATGCCTACAATGTGCTAGACATGTTCTAAGCACTTTATGTAACTCATTTAACTTGCATTTAATCCATATTACACCATTTCAGGTAGATGCTATTATTATCTACATTTTGTATATGTGGAAACTGAGGGACAGAGAAGCTAAGAAACTTAGGCAAGGTCAGACAGCTAGTAAGTGTAGACTCAGAACAAATCTTGAGACCTGGGTTCCAGACTACATGCTTAATAAGTACCTCAAGAGAGTAAAATGAATTCTATGTCAAGTATATAATGGTGAGTTTTATAGAGGTTACATAATCATAGAGTTCATAACTATGAGTTTTTGTGATCTCCTTGATGGTTTTGCAGTGATCCATCCACCTACTGTATTCCACAGTTCTTAAGAATGGCTGACCTCTATTTACAAGGTTGCTAGCAAACATTAGGTATGCCACTTCTGAAGAGGAAAATAATTATTTCATGGAAAGTTAACCCACTCATTTGTGGCTTCAGCCTACCTAAGCCTTGGTCTCAAAAGCTCTAAGCTGTGACCAATAGCTCACAGCTGTGCTGTGCTCAAATGTCTGCGTGAAGAATATGATGGTGGTTCATCTCTGTGGGAGTTTGGTTATTGATTCTAAAAATTCCTTCTCTGATTGCACTTCTTCAGGATCAGGATGATACATCACTTTTTTCTTCATACAAATAAAAGTATTTGAAAATAAATACACATGAGATTTCTATATAATAACACTATATGCAAACAAGAATGGCTAATATTTAAAAAGACTGCTAATAGTAAGGATTAATGAATATGTGGATCAATCAGAATTCTCATATAATGCAGTTGAGAGTATATTTTGAAATAGCCACTTTGTACAGTTATTATTTATTATCTACTAAAGCTAAAGGCATCCTTATTTTTTGATCTGGCAATTCCACTTTTAGGTATATAACCAACAAAGTAACATGCGATATTCTCCTCAAAATACAATCACTGAAATGCATATTGCAGTATTAGTTGTAAAACTCAAAAACCGGGTGTGAGGGGGCAATCCCCAATACCCATCAGCATGATAGGTAAACAAATGTGATATATCCACACAATGAAATGTTACATCCATCTACAGATACATGCAAAAATACGGAGGAGTCTCACAGACATGGTGTTCAGCAAAAAAAAGCCAGACCAAAAAAGAGCACATACCGTATGAGCCATTTTATATAACACAAAAACTAGGGGAACTCCTCTATGCTGCTAGGTTACCCTGGATGGGCAGTGCTGGAGGGAGCATGGGGGCGTTTCTGAGATCCTGTTGTTATCCTGATTTTTTATTTGGGTTCTGGTTATGCAGATGTGATTAGTTTGTGAAAAGTTGTTGTGCTGAACACTTACGATGTACATACTTTTCTGCAGATATGTTGTACTTCAGTAGAATGTTTTTAAAGTACATGTATGCAGTTTTCCCTGCAGAGGCTCAGTGAAGAGGACAAACTGTCAGTCTCTCAAGACAGTGAGCTGTTTTGATCTTTCTCAGACAACGATCCTTGATTCCAGAGAAAAGCCTGACCAGATCCCATAACCTTTTAACCATGAAAGAACCAGAAAGACCGAAGTGAATGTTTAAAATATAGTTAACATATTTTTCAGATTTCTAAAATGGTTGAGTGGAAAAAAAATCAATAGTATTTTTAACTAGAAAGATTGTCCCATGTTGACCTTTATATTAATTTTCTGGATAGTTGGATTTGGAATTTCAAAGCTTGTATTGGTTTTTTTGGGGAAAAATGTGAGTTTTCCAGTGATAGTGTTACTAACTATACAACTTGGAAGTCTGTGTCTATTTTGACAAAATAATTTGTGTTTAGTTTACTAACATTGTAACATATTCAGTTCTTTTTGGAGAAAGAAAAGAGACATATTATGGATAATTTGCATTGACTCTTCTCTTGAAGTTTTGCAAATAATACATGATCAATGTTCAAGATACCATTTCTGTTAGGAATTCAAATTCAATCATCATTGATAGAGAACTTCCTTTGCACAAAGCACCATTCTGGATATTTTATATTTTTCAATTAATTTAATTTTTATTTCAATTGTGTGATGTGGATATTTAACCCCATTATACAGATAAGGAAACTATAGCTATAGGGATTGATTTATCCAGCTAGAATTCTGACTCTAAATCTAGGACTTTTAAAAAATCATGGTAGGTAACCTTCAGAGACTGTCTTCTAGAAAATGTCATTGCAGAGAAATCTAGGAGGCAGGGAGCCATATCCTATTGTCACCAAGGCATCATCCTATGCTCATAAATCAGCAGATGTGAGGCCAGGAGAAGCAGGTATGGAGAAAGGAATACAGGCTCAGGAAGGTTACGGGCAGACAGGGAGCGCTTGCCAGGGAGAGCTTGCCAAGCATTTCCATTCTTTTCTACTTAGGATGAGGGCTAAACAAACAAAATACAGTCCACAGTTGTTTTCTCTGAATCAAACATGAGTTTGACTACCTTATTATAAGGAAATTTACCAGCCCTTTTTCATCTTTACCAGTTCTTTTTCATCTGCACAAGATATTGGGAAGGAGAAACAAACCACAGAGCCCTTTTGTCCCATGATCTTGACCTTGGAATTGCTAAAGAATGTGCTCATTTTTCTTTGTCAGAAGCTGTATTGGAACTGAAGAGTGAAGAAATTGAATTTTGTAAACAGAGTTCGGAAAAGACGCACTTTGGTTCCAGGAAAGAATTCACAGTGACTCCACTCAATGAGAGTTGAGTTGGCAGCTTCAACATCTTCTCTGGGAAGCCCCCGAGTAGCTTGGAGAATTGATGTTGCATAAAAGGATAATCATTGTCATTTAAAAGAATTAGTGTTTGGGTTCTTCAAGTGACATTGTGAGAAGAAAAATATTTATTAAAGATTGGCCTATAGAAGGAAAAACTAGATCCCAGAGACAATTACAAGAGAAAAGAGTAGTGATCTCAACTCTCCTCCTATTAGGGAAGAAAAAGCACACACACATACAAAAAGTAAAAAAAAAAAAAAAAAAAAAAAGTTGGGGTGACTGAGATTTTATTCTTTATGCCTTTCCCTTTAAAACAAAAATAGACTTGGAAGTGGAATAGTGAGACTACTTAGATATGTACAAAATTTTGCTCTTAAAACTCTCCTTGACCCTTAGAACCTTAGCCCTAATTGCTATTTTCACTTCTAAATATCATTCTGCATGCATTCATTTATTTAATTGCTTGTGCCTACTGAGTCTTTTTTCCCCTATTACTCTATTTTGAATTTGAATTGAGCAAACACATAACTTTGGTTGGAAACGTCAGCTTTCAGAGGCTTTTAATTTTCTTCTAGATTCCTTGAATAACCTCTAAATTACTACCATAAAGGCCAATTGATGCACAGAAATTTTTCCAAAGAGCGTTCATGGTTTTGAAACTTAAGCCTAGGGCTATCATTTGAGCAAAATCTTTTGTTATTTGTGAATTTGTTTTCATTTGGTTTTCCACTTGAAAATAATTAAAAAATTTAAATTGAAACAAGTTGAGGTACATCTGGAAAGAGCAGCTGCCAAATAAATGCTTGTTGAGTTAATAAATAAATGAATGAATGGGCTAATATGCTTAAATCTGATTCTGTCTCTGAATCTGAGGAAAAAAAAGTGGTTGACATTAACTCTTCCTTGATTGGTCCAAGACTTGTACAGGACACTGAAATCTCTAGTTACTTTCATCGTGAAGAGTCCTCTGGAATTTCTTTAATGAAGAGATCTTGAATATACAACTAGCCCTTAGAAGAGGTTACAAACTAATTGTCTCTGAGCTAAATCCAGCTCCAAACATATTTTATTTGACATTCACAGACTTTTAAATTGTTTTAATTAAAATTTACAAACCAGGAGATTTTACCTAAAAGCATAGGTTCTATCTCTTCTTGTATTAGCTCTGCACTTCTCCACAGTATCACACACACGGACGAGAATAGCAGCTACTTGCTGTAGATAAGGCATAGGCTCTACAACTTACTACAGTCCACGTTTGCCCTAAAAGGAATTACTATTAATAAGTATTTGCACTGTTATTTTTCATGTTTGTAGTAAGCATATATTTCTCTGTGTTACAAACTTAGACTGAGAGCTATATAATTCTAGAAAAAATGGAAAAAATCATCTGTTTTTCTTTTAATAAAAAAGTTCATTTTATATAAAAGTTAAACCTTTAAAAGAAAGTCTGCCTGGCTTCTTTGGGCATCTGTGCTTACAACTCTTGCCTTACTATCTTTTTTCTGTGATTCTTTGCTTTTTGTTTCTAACAAAGCAAAGAATCTATCACAGAAAAAAGACAGTAAAGCAAAAGGTTTGTTTCTGCTTTTGTTTCTTTTATACAAGTCATAATGGAGAGAAAATTTATTCTTGTCTACAAAACAAACCTTTTCCAATATTTTAATTTTTTCTCTCAAGGTTTATCTGAAAAGTGATTTCATCAACCCATGTTGGAAGCTTATCAGAGACTGTTGGTGTGAGACAAAAACTGGGGAGATGAAACCATGAGTCGATTCAGACAAAAAGTCAGTCATGAACTGGGACCTGGCATCACACACTGGGGCTGAGCCAAGCTGGAGTCAGGCAGGAAGTCAAGGACCAGAGCACCAAAATCAGACAATTACCAAGAGGGGCCAAGTCAAGAACTTACTGGAAGAGCCAAGTCAGAGATCAGGAAACTTGAAGAAGAAAATATGTTTGGAACCTGTATCCTGTCTACTTCTCAAGACTTCAACACACATAGAAGCTTGAGGCCACATTGGGTTTTTGGCAACTAGGTTTATCTTAAACTTAAAAAAATGCTTTTAAATAATGTTCTAACTAATTTTTCCACCAGGTAACTTGATATAAACATACAAATGATTCCTTTAGCAACTTCTTTTAAAGTATACATTTTATTAAAGTATAACACACATTCGAGTGTTCAGCTTAGTGAAATTTTACAAGTGAACATACTAGATAAACAGCATGTAAATCAGTACATAAAACATTATCATTACCTTTATGCCCCTTACCAGGCACTACTCTTCCAAGGATAGCCACTGTGCTCATATACAACACACAGATTACTTTTTTCCTGCTTTTTATTTATACTAGTAAAATAATACAGTTTATGCTGGCTTCTTTTATTCAACATTATATTTGTGAAAATTATATATGTTACATGTAGCATTATTTTTCTGTTGTAAGAAAATTCCACAATTTAGGCATTCATTCTATTCTTGATGGACATTTGAGTTAGTTTTGGTTTGATGTTAGCACAAAAAATTCTGCCATGCACTTTTTTTTTCATGTTTTACGGTAATTATATGTATGCATTTCTTCTGGACATACGCTCACAAAGGAAATTGCCGAGTCATAAAGAATGCTCATGGTCGGCTTTCCTAGAAACAGTCAAATAGTCTTCCAAAGTATTTATATCAACCTATATTCCCACCAAGAATTTAGGAGAGTTCTGTTTGATCCACAAAATCACCAACACTTGGGATTGCTTGTCTTATTCATTTTAGTCATTCTTGTAATTGTGAAATGATATTGGTTTCAATTAGCATTTGAACTTATCAAGTTGAACACTTTTCCTATGTTGGTCATTTGAATATCTTCTTTTTGTAAAGTGTCTTTTCATTTATTTTGCCTACTTTATCTATTATGTTATCTGATTTTTTTTCTATTCATTTTTGGGAGTTTTAAAATATACATTCTGTATATGAAATTTTTGGTGATATCTGTATTGCAATATCTTTGTTCATTCTGTGGCTTGTCTTATCACTGCCTTAAAAATATGATTTGATGGACTCTCATTCTTAATTACAATGTCTTCCAATGTGTCTCTTTTTCTTTATGGTTAGTGCTTCTAGATTGCATCAAGGTCATAAAGACATTCTTCTAAGTTTTAACCTAGGAACTTCATTGTTTTACCTATCGTATTTCAGTCTACCATCTGTCCATCTGAAATTTTCTATTTACAGTGAAAACAAAAATTAGGAATGAAAATTTCTTTTGTCCAATATGTATATCCACTTGACCCAACATCATTTATTGAAAGCATCCTTTCCGTTCCCCCACTACACTCCAACAATCAAGTGACCTTGAATATGTAGGTCTGTTTCTGGACCCTCTATCTGTTTCATTGGTCTGTGTGTCTATTCTTGCACAAGTACCACACTGAAACTGCTTAATTACAACATTTCTTAATACCTAGTAGTGTATAAGCCAGTAAGGTTTGTTTTTCCTTTGTAATATTATCTTAGTTATTCTTAGATTTTTGCATTTCTGATATAAATTATAGAGACATCTTGTTAATTTCTACATGTACACATTCACACACACATACACGTACACACAAACTTGTTTGAAATTTTATTGAATTTTCATTAAATTTGTAGACATTTTCTCCATGTTGAGTCTCTTTATTCATTAGCATGGCTTTAGTACTTATTTATTAGGCTTTCAGCTTTTTCTCAAACTTACTTGTATTTCTCAAACTTACTTATATTTCTCAAAAGAACACATCGATTCTTTTGTATCTCACACGTGTGACTGAGTTTTTAGGCTCATGTGTGAGATATGCTTCCCTCAAAAATTGTTATGACTGTGGCATGTTACCTGTGTGATGTGAAAATAAAAAGGCCACACCATCTTCCCTAGGAAATTTAAAGGAAGATCACTACTATTTTTAAGCTTTTTGCTATTTCATTAATATATCCTTTGTCTCATTGCATAAGGAATAATTATTTAAAGTATAAAACTTTAAACTACTAAAAAAGAGGAGAGGAAGTCAATAAAATTTCATTCACGATCTCAACCATCTTGTATTAGTGTGTTGCATTACTATAAAGAAATACCTGAGACTGGGTAATTTGTAAGGAAACAGGTTTATTGACTCATAGTTCTGCAGACCGTACAACAAGCATGATGCTGGCATCGGCTTGGCTTCTAGGGAGGCCTTAGGAAACTTACAATAATGGAGGAAGGCAAATGGGAAGCAGGCCCATCTTACATAGCCAGGGCAGGACCAAGAGAGAGGTGCAGAGGCGCCACATACACACTTAACCAACCAGATTTCATGAAAACTCTCTCATGAGAACAGCACCAAGAGAGATGGAGCTAAACCATTGATGAGAAACTGCCCCCATGATCCAATCACTTCCCACCAGGCCCCACCTCCAATGTTGGGGATTACAATTTGACATGAGATTTGGGCAGAGTCACATATCTAAGCCATGTCATATCTTGTATACTCACGGTGAATATTTTGGTGTAAATATCTTCCATATATACCATTAAAAGGGTATCATATTATATATATATGTTCTTGTGTATCCTCCTTTGTCTCTTAACAATCTTTCAGAAATATTTTCTTGCTCAAAAATTATCATTTAAACATGACTCTTTAAACTACTAAATAATACGATGGGCATCAAATGTGTGGGTATCAAATAAACTATTTAATAAAGTACTTATTGGTAGTTTCAAATTTTATTTTTAGATTATTTTTTCTATTCTGAGTAATGCTGTAGCAAACACCCTTGTAAATAAATATTTGGTTTTATGACTATTACAGCTTTCTAAAAATATTGAAATAGAGATGGATGCACTTCTAAATGTTTAATTCTCATTGCTAAATTACTATGAAATGTTAACACCAATTGATATAAACCACAACATTGTAAGAAAAGGCCCATTTCTCTGGAACACCAAATGGTGTTGGCAATAAACTACATTTGGTAATTTCCCCCAGAAATATAAAATGCATTTTTCCAAGTTTCCCCTGAAAACTTCGGTGCCACATAAGCTCTTTAGGAGATAGAGCTTCATGATTGGTATTCCTCTAGTGTTTTTCTCATATTACAGTCATATGACAGGATGAAGATTTTAGGTATCTCAATCTTTATTTTTTCTCTGCTTTCAACCTTCAGACCAAAGAAGGCAAAACAGAAAAAATATGACTGATAATGAATAAAAAGATGGATTGCAACTCATAATGGCTAGGGTTGGGAAAACAAGCAGGTTTACTATTGGTGGAAATGTATATTGGTATCAGTTTGAAAGGCAATTTGATGATGTCAGTATCTGTGAGCAGTTAAACACTTAAATGATACATATTCTTCACCAAGCAATTCCAGTTTTGTAAATTTTTTCTGAAGGGAAAATTACAGAAGTGCACAAATACTCATAGAAATACTCAGTGCAGTATTGGTGAAATGAGGAGAAAAAAGAGAGAATGAAAGAAAAAAGAAAATGAACTACTGTCATGTAGAGAATGCCATGCCATAGTAGATCCATGGCACAGAATACTGTATTGATATATAAAGAAGATGCTATATATATGAATGAATAGATAGTTAAGATACTCTGTAGCACAAAAAGGAAAATGAAGACCAATAGCTGTATCAATTAGGATTGATTCAAATCTAATACAGAAATCTACACATGCAGGTTTAATTTCTTTTTTACATCGAGATACTCATACACAATTCCATTTTTATAAAGTATGGGAAGGGAGGGCTATTTGTGGACTGAAGAAGTCAACCAAGGACCTCTCTTCCCAGGCCCCTCATCCTCTCTTTTACATTTCAACTCAGAGGGCTGTAAGGATCAATGTCTCTGCATAGCTGTAACCCAACTGTGGCCCTGCTATACATAATAAGACGTACTTTGCTTCTATAACAAGGAATCAAAGGGCAGAAACCCAGGGAGAACTCAGTGTAAAGCACCACAAATTTCATCAGGGACCCAGCTCCTTCCTATATTTCTTCTCTGTGCTCCTTAACAGGAAGCTTTGGTCATCACTAAGTGGTCACGAGTTTCCAGCTCTGGTTTTTCATTTTCCTTTCAGGTAGGAGGCAGAAGGAAAAATGAAGAAGCAAGGATGGCACCTACCTCAGGAGAGCAAAACTTTAGAAATCTTCAGCAGATTTCCGCTTCCATTTCATTAGCTAGAACTGTGTCACAAGACGATCCCTAGCTGTCAGTAAGGTTAGGAAAAGTAGTTTTTGAATTGGATACAAGGCTGCTTTGAACAAAATGGGAGTTTCTGTTAGTTAAGAAAAGGTAATAGACATTGAGTGGGCAACTGGCAGTGTCTGCCACAATATCTAGAATATTACTCCATTATCTTGAAAAAGTAAATTACTGTTTCGTTATACCAACACTTCTATATGTGATTTCATACACACACACACACACACACACACACACATACACACACACACACAGAGAAAAGCCTAGAGGGAAATACAGGGGAAGTGGAATTATTGTTGAGCAGAGTGAACGTCTGTTTTTACCTTTTGTATGTTTTAATTGCTTTAGCTTTCTTACAGTGAACATTTATTTCTTTTATAAGGATACTTTTACAAATAAAAAGGTCACTCCTAAAATGAAATAAAGCAAAAGGGGAAGAAAAAGAGGTAAAAGCTACTAGGATTTCAGATTCAGATGTCAAGATGGTAGCTCTGTCATAAAAGAAAAAGACCGTCCTGGTCCGAAAGTCATTTATCTGGCACCATAGCTGTCTGAGCAGATCAAGTAAAACTTCGAGAAGCAAATTTTAAATCTTCAAGTGTTTGTATCTGTATGATTTCCCAAGTAGTTCAAAGAAAGCATTGGGCCAACCAACAATATAGAAAAAGCTCACATTCATCATCCACAATTTTTGTAGGCTCTACTAAAAAATTATACTGTGCGTATTCCATGGGAAAAGAAAGGACAAACAAAATGGCAAGATCTCTGCCTTCTAGCAACCAGTAGAAATGTTAAGGAGGAGACTTCCTGAAAAGGATCCATCTGGATAGGTTATACTGTCAGATATGTTGCTATTTCTGTGATGTGAAATGAGATGTGACATAAGTAATAATAAAAGTAATGAGACAAGTTAATATTTATTGAGTACTTACTATGTGCCAGGCAGTATGCCAAGTATAATGCAGGATTTCATTTGCTGTACTTTTCATTTTGACCTTATAGAAAAGGAAACCGGGAGAAACCAAATGACTTGCTGAAGTCCGCACAGTTAATAAGTGGCATATCTAGGATTTGAATGCAGTCCATCTGATGGGACAGCCAAAGTTCTTAAATGCTTTGTTCCACTATTCCTCCTCACTCAGTGAACCTTCTACACAATCCAGAGATAATCCTGCTTATACTGAACCGTCCCCAAAGACTCACACTTTTGAGCAGACAACAAAGTTGTTGGCCTTTCATTTGGAAGACTGTTGCTAAAATACTCTTGTAACCTCTGAGGAGAGTGAGGCCCTATGGCAAAAGTATAGTACCATGGATGAATTAAATCAGATTAGCCTTACTGAAGGCACAGAGAGATTGACTTAGATTGTGTAGGCCTGTAACAGGCCAAGTACCAGTGTTGCGGGGAAACTTGAGGGGCACACAGTGAGAGACTGTAATCACAGAGCTGGAGCTATGCTGGGAGTGTTGGTACAGCTTAGGGATATAAGTTCTACGCTGGGGAAAGAACACTTGAGAGAGAATAAATGGTTGGGTTTCAAGGACTATGGCTTAGTTACATGGTGAGCAGGCAGGACAGTAAATCCTCCTGCCTCACCTCACTCCTTTCTCTTTGAGGAAAAAGCAGCTGACAGGGCAAAGGACAACAGTGAGTCAAAGAGCTATGGAGCTGCTGTGGTCAAGGGTATCTGTGCTTTTTATGGAATATGGTACTCATCTCCATGGGAGTTTGATTCTTCATTCTGAAAATTACTTTTTGCACTTCTTCTGGGCCTGGTGCCTAGGTTTATCATTAGTTCAGAGTTACCCTTCTGGGTGGGTTTATCATTTATGTATACCACATTCCACAGAATTATTTCTGAGGGATTTGTCTGGAATGGCATATTGATTTAATGCATATATCAACTCCTCTTGATGAGTATGGGTAGCTGGAGAACTAAGTTAATAAACTGATTCCTGCTTTGACAGAAAAGAATACTAAGATGTTCATTATGGATGTGCGTTGGGGTAAGTACCGATTCTGATCCTGGGTCATATGTTCTTGTTGTTTATGGTACTGAATCAGAAAAGGCATGGGAGATAAGTGATAACCATTAGGAAATAAGTAGGGGTAAAAATTAGGTGAAAAATATTAGTGGGGGAGATCCTGACTGCACGTTGGGCTGGCTGGATGTAAGAATGCTCCCTTGGACCAATCCATTTCTTGTTCTCTGAAGGACGTTTCTCCCAGCACCAAATATGTGTCCTTAAATTGCTCCTGATTTTTTCGTAACTTCACCCTCATTTTCACTCCTCCTAGTCTTCTCTATTCTAAGAAGTTTACTTTCAATAAGTACATTTAAAGGGAGAAATTGCAAATAATAACTTAATTTAATTCAACACAACTCATTGGTCAGTTGAGGTGAATCAAATTCCTCTAGTTATAAATTTATAAATTTATAAACATTCACACAAGGTATATATACAAGCAAAAGCATACCAACCCTTTCTACCACTAACAGACAGTTTTCTCATTCACTAGTATGTCACTTTAAACTTTGAAACAAACAGCCTTATGAAGCTTCCTTTGTTCTTAAGCAGAAGCTTTCCTCCTCCCCCGGTTTTTTTGAGATGGAGTCTCTCTCTGTTGCCCAGGCTTGTGTGCAGTGGCGCAATCTCAGCTCACTGCAACCTCTGCCTCCTGGGTTCAAACGATTCTCCTGCCTCAGCCTCCCAGGTAGCTGGGACTACAGGCATCCGCCACCACGCCCAACTAATTTTTGTATTTTTAGTAGAGACAGAGTTTCACCGTGTTGGCCAGGCTGGTCTCAAACTCCCTGCCTCTAGTGATCTGCCTGCCTCTGCCTCCCAAAGTGCTGGGATTACAGGCAGAGCCACCGCGCTGGGCCCAGAAGCCCTTCTATTATATAATGAGAGAGCTCATCATGTACTAGATGATGGAAGAATAAAGATGAATAAAACAGCCACTTCCCTTGAGGATCTCACAATATAAACAGTATTTCAACAAGTAAGATGAACAATACTATCATAAAAGCAGTCAACAGGGGGAGCACTTATCAAGAACTGTGAAGGATCTGGAATTTTATTTTCTTAGCAGGCTAACAAATTAATCTAACACAATTTCATAGAAGCTGGCAAAAGACACAAGACTATAGCATCAAAGACGAATAATTCTATTACTCATGACACAAACCTAAGTATCCTCTTTGCTTCAGTTCGTTTTTCCCAACCATTCCCACAAGAGCACTTTAGATAGATGTTTGACAAGCAGTAGATGTATTTCACAGCGGAGGGTCCCTGAGCTTAGGGAGCCTGCATCTTTCATACCATACGGTAAGGAAATCTGCCATTTCCTTCAGAGAGAAACATTACATCTATCTTCCAAAGCTATTTGCCATGTAAACATTCTTAAAAAGAAAGGACCAACAGGACAGCCGGTGCCTCACTCACAAGGCAGGCAGAAACACAAGACCCATGGAGAATTAGCTCTGCCTGGAAATTATGGAGGGTTTCATGGAGGAATTGTTTAATTTTAAAAATAAGTAGGAATTCACCAGGTACAGAAGCAGAAAGAAAGACATTTTAGAGAGTGAACACTCAGTCAGCAAAGACCTAGAGATAGAATGACGAAAGGACAAGGACAATTTGAAATTACTTAGAGAGTAAAATAGTATTCTCAACTTCAAAGAGTTGACCACATTTTGATCATTATTTAAATTTGTTTTGGCTATAAACTGATACCATAGTAGTCACAGCACTGTTTGTGAGACAAATCATTGAGCTGAACACAGTGAGACTTGGGTGTAGATCAGGATGCAATCTGCTGGGCTCATTGTGTTCCTGGCGCTGCACAGATGAATGCCCTGCCACCCACTCCAACTTCTCACAACATTGTGAGAACATCGGTTTAGCTATCTGAAGACAACGTTCTTCCCATGGTCCCCAGACCCTTCAGATCTGCCAGCCACTACACATATGTCTTGATTTTTTTTTTCCTGAACATATACCAGAAGTCATTGAGAGCTAGAAACTATTTTTAGGTAGACATGAGTCTATCTTTTAAACTGTTGAAAATCCGAAAGGCTAAGTCTGTTGATTGCTTCTGGTTCTGCTAGAATTAATGTTGCCAAAGCAACCAATCAAATAGTAAAGATATCATATTGGCCGGGCGCGGTGGCTCACGCCTATAATCCCAGCACTTTGGGAGGCCAAGGCGGGCAGATCACCTGAGGTCGGGAGTTTGAGACCAGCCTGACCAACATGGAGAAACCTCGTCTCTACTAAAAATGCAAAATTAGCCAGGTATGGTGGCACATACCTGTAATCCCAGCTACTCAGGAGGCTGAGGCAGGAGAATTGCTTGAACCCGGGAATCAGAGGTTGCCATGAACCGAGATCGCACCATTGCACTCCAACCTGGGCAACAAGAACAAAACTCCATCTCAAAAAAAAAAAACAAAATCATCCTACCAGCACAATTAGTATTATATGTGGCTTTGGGACTGACATGGCCCTGCCAAGGAAAGTGCTGGCCAATGTGGAGAAAAGAATTATTGGTAGCCTGACAACCCTTCCTGAACTGGGGCCACCTGCATCAACATAATGGGCAGGGGAAAGAGTTGGGATTGTTAAATGCAGATTCCCGGGTGATACTCCTCACAAATTAGCCTTCCTACAAGTGGGATCTGGGAAATCTGAATTTTTAAACAAATTCCTTTGGTGGTTTTTTATGTATTCAAATATTAGAACACTCCTGCTAAAGATGGTCCTTGAGGAATGAGTCTGTTTGTTCTGAAGGAGTTAATAGACCTCTCTTGGGAGCAAATGCACTTCTAGGCCTTGGTGGGGAAATTTCCACAAACTCCTGCCAGGGACCCTCCAACACAGCCTCCCAGGGAAGGATAATTCATTCTCGGTGTCTCACCATAGGGTTGGGCTAGCAGCAGAGGTTGTTTCCTGTTATCCTGAGGGTGACTCACACAAGTGACCCAGGAGTACAGCCTATATTTAATCAGCCTGAAAGTGATAAGCCTCAGAAGAAGTTCCAAGTGGGTTGGCAGGCTCTGGCCAAGATACACATGGGTCATAGAGGTGAATGACACAGTGTGGTTGGATGTTTAGAGAAGCACACTGACAATAAAGTCCTAAGAACACCAAGAAATATGTATCAGGGTAAATGTCATGAAGGCAATAAATGGGGTACAATGAGGGAAGGAATAAAAGATGAATTGAGTTTATTTTCTTTCAAAGGCAAAAAGAAAGGTGTCTTGGGAATCCTAACAAAGAAAACACACTAAGTCTATGGAAGACGTAAAGGCAGGCAAATGCCTGTAGTATGTCCTGAAATAAACATATTTTATATGATAGATTATTGTATTTAACACAGTATGTCTCTTAGTCTTCACAACATTCCTCTAAGTTATGTACAATTACACCTGCTTAATAAATGAAGAAATTGAGACTCAGATGGTTTAAATTATGTATTCATGTATCCCACAAACATTCAGGGAGCACCTACCAGGCATCATATCGAGGTCCCATAACCAATCAGTGACTGAACCATGGTTCCAAGCCAGGCCTCTGACTTTAGAATGTGGTATTTCTGCTGTCAAACTGCTCACAATACAGTTACAAAATGTGAAAATATAAGTTTTAATGCACTAAGTAAACTAAAATACAAGATTTATCCTCCAAAAGCACATGATAAACTTCCAAATGAACTGTACAGATTAAAAATGTCAATGTCTGTGGTTTTGGAGGGCTTTAGAAGGCTTCATACAGAAGTATGGGCTTGAGATGGACCTTTAGCATTTAGAGATGGTCTCAGGAATAGAAAGCATTTGCTCTGAGTTAATACAGGAAGTTTAGAAAGAACTCATTGATCATGTAGATTAAAAATCCCAGTTCATTTAAGCAATATTTATTGATTCAATAAATACGATGTGCACAATTTCTTAAATCAGTAAACTCTGAGACTCCAAAATCATAATAATACTCAGGCTCTTATTAAATAATTTATAACCCAGTTGAAGAGATAAGACAGGAAATTATAAAATGATTAGTGATGATACCTAATAGCATTATAAAGTTATGTAATAAACCATTTAACTGCCTAAATCAAGGAATATCGTAATAAATGATAAGGTGATGGTTGTTTAAACAGTAAGAGCCAAAGGAATTAGAAACAAAGTAAATTTGACCTCTTGATGATTTTGGAAGTTCCAGGAAGAAAAAAACACTGGAGCAAATTAGAGAGAGAAAGAGAGTGTGAGCGGGTGTGCGGGTGTGTCTGTGTGTGTGTGTTTGCACCTCTATTGTTTTTCCAGGAAAGGTAGATCCAATATTGTGTTTTAGTGTTTCTGTATTTTTTTCAAGTAAATGACTTCCTAATACTCTAAGAGGAAACACATGCAATATTTTTCTTTTCTCTTAAGTATACAATTTTTAATAAGTTCCTATTTCTTAGAATTTTGTATTGTAATTGTCATTTTAATTTTTCTGAGGCTGTAAATCTTAACTTCCTACTTGATTCAAGGCACAAGGATAAACTCTTAGAATGGAAGTTTTTGTGTGTTTTGTAAGTGTTTTTTGTAAGATGTGATCAATGATTCACATCACTTAGTATAATATCTTTATTTTAAAAAGTTTTGCAAATTACTTGGCAATTAAAATGGTTATTGTATATCTCTTCTTTGTCATTCATACAGACCAATACCTAAAAGTATAAAGAGCTAAGCCATTGTTGATGTACAGCTACTTAATAGAATATTACCAGTAGGATGATTATGACTTTTACTCAAAAAAAGAGATTCCAACCAATTGATGGAATGAAGAATGTGGCTCCGGAAAACATATTTCTCAGTACTAAGAATAAAGCGGAAGAGGAAAACGAAGTAAGACACTACACAGCCAAGCACTGGCCCCCAAACTCTAGAACCTTCCTAGCAGGGTCTGGAAATTTTAGTTTTAAATTGATGGTAAAGATGAAGACCTGTAAGGAATATGTATGTTTGCATTTTTATTCCTGATATTTTAATTTTAATAAATCTCTTTGCCATTAAGAGTTTACGTTTGAACCATTTTTCTTCCTAAAAAGTATATATGTCTATCATATTTTTTTGAGTCTTTGCAAAATTTCTCAGACTATTCTTTTGTTGTCACCATAAATAAAATAACTTTAATTCTAATTGTAGTGGTTTTTCACTTGAAATTCCTAGACTTTTAAAATTAGAAATTGAGTTTCTGATCTCCAGTTTTTGTCTTCGGAGGAAAGCTTTCAAGTTTAAATAAACTATTTGAAGCTACCTGAGTTTTAAATTAATATTCATTTATTATAGTAGAAATTTTAAGACCTAGTTTTTTTCAAGGTTTTATGTCTTTTGTCAATCTTATAAACTTATGTATTGAGTCAATGTTTTGCAAATAAGAACTATTACTTCTGGGAGAGGCTTTGATAAGTGTTCAATCATCTCAATTTTTAAAAATTAGTATTTACAAATTTAGTAAATTAAATTATTTAAATATTTTAAATGCATTCTTAATAATTTTCTTCTTAAACACTTGAAAATTTGGAGCCCTATCATGTTTTTCCTAAATACTTAATCATACACTTAATAAATTAACTTACAAATATAGTTAATCTCAAATACCTTAAGCACACAATACAGTTTATTTATTTTGGCAAATTATTTTATAACATTCAATTTAAATCCAAAACTCTAAAATTAATTACATAGTTTATTAGGAATTGCAAGCCTTATACGTCAATGCTACAAACACTTTAAATTCAAATATTAGGAGACTACCCCACGGATTACAAAACTTATTCTTTTTTTTTTTTTTTTTTTTTTTGACAGAGTCTCACTCTGTTGCCAAGGCTGGACTGCAGTGGCACGATCTCGGCTCACTGCAACCTCTGCCTCCTGGGTTCAAGCAATTCTCCTGCCTCCTTCAAGCTACAGGTGTGCGCCACCACGCCTGATTAATTTTTGTAGTTTTAGTAGAGAGAGGGTTTAACTATATTGGCCAGGCTGGTCACTTGTTCTTAAACCTAGCACATACAAGTTTGGCTTACCTTTTATTATTAATTTCCCAGGAATGAAAAACTATTTCCATAAAGAAAACCAGAGTAATACTATTAACATGACATTACCTGATAAGATGAATTGACACTACTTTCAGGTGGAATTGAAGTTACTGTCTTTGTTCTGGCTGCTATAACAAAGTAACATAAGTTAGATGACTTTCAAACAATAGAAATTTATACCTTACAGTTCTAGAGGCTGGGAAGTTCAAGATCAAGGGGCCAGCAGATTCAGTATTTGGTGAAGACCAGTTTCCTGGTACATAGATGGCCATCTTCTCCTTGCACCCTCACGTGGTGGAAGGGGGTGAGAGAGCTCTCTGTAGACTCTTTTATTAAGGGTACTAATCCTGTTCATGAGTGCATACTGTTATGACAAATAACAGAGAATAGCACTTAGCATTTCTCTCTGCAATATTTATTACATTGTTTCAGAATTATTCTGTAATAGCAGGGGGTCAGGGGTTGGGAAATGGTCATAGAATGAGTTTAACCTGAGGCTTTCTGCAAAAGGCAGTGAGGGATTATTGAGGATTTGTTAGTAGAGGCATAAAGGAATCTGCCTTATATTTTAGAAAGACTGACCTGACAGCAGTTCGGAGAAAAGGTTCAAGTAGGGTGAGATGGGAGCCTAGCAGATCAGAAGGTCTGAGCATTTTGTCCAGAAAAGTGATGAGTCTGGACTATAACGAGACAAAGAACAGGGAAAGTATTAATAAGTTACATTGACCAGCATAGGTAATAAATAGGATGTGGAAGGTGAGAGAGAAAAAGGTGAGGATGCTTGAGTTTTCTAGCTTAAATAATTCCTCATTAAAATGAAACACACAGCTGGGATGTTTCTTTTCTATGTTACTATTTCCAGCTTTCCAGAGAGGCTAATCTGCAAAAGAGGTTTCTAGGAACATTATGAATAAGAAATGAGCTTTCTGTTAGTTTATCAGTTTGTGTCACAGGCCTTAGCAATTTCTTGCCCAGAGTCTGCATGAAAGCATCTTAGCCCAAGATGGGAAGTGATGGCAATATCATGTAGACCTGAACTCTTCTGTAATGCATGTCTAAGTATTCCTGACCAGGCAGGATGTGCTCTGAAATGATACTGCCTACTGCTCCAAGGCAAGTGCTGAAAATACATAAGTATTGCTCAGAAGGCATGTCTAATTGGATATTCTCCTTTTGGGTGGCAAGGAGAAACTATCCTGTAAGAAAACAGGATGTAGAGAGTATTTGTCTGCCAAGATTCTTCCCAACTGCTGTTTCCCAATGGTCAAATTTTTGTCCCACAAGGAGATAATGCCCCTGCACTTCTGGGTTGTGTCATCCAGTTTCTTCAGTGACATCTTGAGATACTAGGTCCCAAACTTTGCTGTGTAGTGTTTATTTAAAACCAGAACTGATGGTAAGAGCCGGAAATTCATGTGGTCAGCCAAGGCAAAAGATCCAACACACTCAGGGAAAGTTACTGAGTGTTCTCAGCAGCAGAACAATGAGGACTAAGGAGAAATTAGGGTCGTGACAGGTGGGGTAGTAGTTGTGAACATAGGTGGAGTTGGAGGAAACTGAAGGGGTCAAAAGATTCTTGCCTCATACATAATTTATCCTTCTTTTTCACTGCCTGAGGTATCACACTAAGTGTTTGATACATATCACCTGACCTTCACATCAACCCTATACACATTTTACACATAAGGACATTAAGGTCCAGAGGCATAATATGTGTTGACAAAGGCCACATGGCTAGTAAGTGTTGAGGCTAGAATTCGAACCAAGTTTGCTTGGTTCTAACACCTGAGATTTTTCTATAGGTCACACTGATCTAGTAGATAACTAAAAGTTGTTTATGAGGCTTAAACTTCTATGCTTTCGTCCTCTTATAGGCTACATTATAACATACTTCCTATGTTAAAATTTAATGTCTCAGAAAACTAAACTAAAATCTCCTGCTTATTTTCATATATTTTCTACAAATGAAGTAGGTAGGAATCTACATAGTATGAATAAAAGAGTTACTTTACATATGCAATGATTCTTGGCTTCTGTAGTTATTAAAGAATTATGAAGCTAATGGTATCCCAAAAACTACACACAATGTTGAATCAGGAATAAATTGAAATCCCAAACAGAACAATAATGAGTCCTGAAATTGAATTGTTAATACAAAATCTACCAACCAAAAAAACCCTGAAACAAATCGAATTACAGCTGAATTCTACCAGACATACAAAGAAGGGCTAGTATCAATCTGACTGACGCTATTTCAAAAAATCTAGAAGCGACTCCTCCCTAACCGATTCAATGAGGCCAGCATCATTCTGATAGCAAAACCTGACAGAGACACAACAACAACAGAATAATAATAAAACTTCAGGCCAATATCTCTGATGAACATAGACACAAAAATCCTAAAAAAAAAAAAAAAATACTAGCAGTCCAAATCCGGCAGCATATCAAAAAGCTAATTCACCATGATAAGTAGGCTTTGTTTCTGAAATGCAGTGTTAGTTCAACACGCATAAATCAATAAATGTGATTCATTACACAAACAGACCTAAAAACCAAAACCACATGATCATCTCAATAGACACCAAAAGGGCTTACAATAAAATTCAACATTCCTCTGTGTTAAAAATCCTCAACAAACTAAGCATCAAAGGAACATACCTCAAAATAATAAGAGCCATCTATGACAAACTCACAGCCAATATCATGTTCGTACTGAATGGACAAAAGTTGGTCACATTCCCCTTGAAAACCAGAGCAAGACAAGGATTTCCAATCTCATCACTCCTATTCAAAATAGTACTGGAAGTCCTAGCCAAAGCAATCAGGTAAGAGAAAGAAATAAAAGACATGCAAATAGGAAGAGGAGAAGTCAAACTATCTCCCTTCACAGATGATATGATTTATATTTAGAAAACCCCATAGTCTCTGCCCAAAGGGTCCTAGAACTGATAAACAACTTCAGTAAACTTCCAGGATATAAAATCAATGTACAAAAATCAGTAGCATTTCTAAACACCAATAACATTCAAGTTAAAAGCTAAATTAAGAACAAAATTCCACTTACTATAGCCTTAAAAAGAACAAAATACCCAGGAATACAGCTAACCAAGGAGGTGAAAGACCTCAACAACAAGAATTAAAAAATACTACTGAAGTAAATAAGAGATCACACAAATTAAAAAACATTCCATATTCATCCATAGGAAGAACCAATATTGTTAAAATGGCCATGCTGCCCAAAGCAATGTACAGATTCAATGCTATTTCTATCAAATAATCAACATAATTTTTCACAGAATTAGAGAAAAAGACTCTAAAATTTATATGGAACAAAAAACAGTCCAAATAGCCAAAGCAATCCTAAGCAAAAAGAACAAAGCCAGAGGCATCATACTACCCAACTTCAAACTATGTAAGACTACAGTAACCAAAACAGCATGGTACTAGTACAAAAACAGACACATAGACCAAGGGAAAAGAATAGAAAATCCAGAAATAAAGTGATACACCTACAATCATCTGATCTTTGGCAAAGTTGACAAAAACAAACAATGGGGAAAGAACTCCCTATTCAATAAATGATGCTGAGATAACTGGCTAGCCATATGCAGAAGATTAAAACTGGATCCCTTCCTTTCATCATATACAAAAATCATGCCAAGATGGATTAAAAAATTAAATGTAAAATCCAACTCTATAAAAATGTTAGAAGAATATCTAGGAAGTACTATTCTGTACATAGGCCTTGACAAAGATTTCATGAAAAAGACTCCAAAAGCAACTGCAACAAAACCAAAAATTCATAAGCAGGACCTAATTAAACTAAAGAGCTTCTGCACAACAAAAGAAACTGTCAACAGAGTAAACAGGCAACCTACAGAATAGGAGAAAATACTTGCAAACCATGTGACAGAATAGGAGAAAAATACTTGCAAACCATGTATCCAACCTACAGAATAGGAGAAAATACTTGCAAACTATGTATCCAACAAAGGTCTAATATCCAGAATCTATAAGGACCTTAAATTTACAAGCAAGAAAAAAAAAAAAAAACTACAACAACAAATAACACCATTACTAATGGGCAAAGAAAATGAACAGACACTTCTCAAAAGAAGACTTACAAGAGGCCAACCAGCATGAAAAACACTCACGATCACTAATCATCAGAGAAATGCAAATCAAAACCACAATAAGATACCATCTCACACCAGCCAGAATGGATATTATTAAAAAGTCAGGCCGGGCACGGTGGCTCATGCCTGTAATCCCAGCACTTTGGGAGGCTGAGGCGGGTGGATCATGAGCTCAGGAATTTGAGACCAGTCTGGCCAACATGGTGAAACCCTGTCTCTACTAAAAATACAAAAATTAGCTAGGCGAGGTGGTGGGCGCCTGTAATCGGGAGGCTGAGGCAGGTGAATCGCTTGAACCTGGGAGGTGGAGTTTGCATTGAGCTGGGATCGTGCCACTGTACTCTAGCATGGATGACAGAGTGAGACTCAAAAAAAAAAAAAAAAAAAAAAAAAAAAAAAAAGGTCAAAAAATAACAGATGTTGGTAAGGTAAGGTTGTGAACACTTATAAATTGCTGGTAGGACTGTAAATTAATTCAGGCACTGTTGAAAGCAGATTGGAAATTTCTCTAAGAACTTAAAACAAAACTACCATTTGACCCAGCAATCCTGTTACTGAGTATATACCCAAAGGAACACAAATCATTCTACCAAAAAGATACATGCATTCATATCTTCATTGCAGCACTATTCACAATAGCAAATACACTGACTCAATCTAGACACCTATCAATGGTAGGCTGGAAAAAGGAAAATGTGGTACATATACAGCATATAATACTACGCAGCCACAGATAAAGCAAAATCATGTTCTTACCAGCAACATGCATGCAGCTGGAGGCCATTACCCTAAGTGAATTAACACAGGAACAGAAAACCGAATACCACATGTTATCACTTATAAGTGGAAGCTAAACATTGAGTACACATGGGCACAAAGGTGAGAACAATAGACACTGAGGCCTACTTACAGGGAGAGGGTAGGTGGAGGGTGAGGTTCAAAAAACTACCTTTCGGGTACTATGCTCACTACCCGGGTGATGAAATCATTTGTACACCAAACTATGGTGATACAAAATTTACCCGTCTAACAAACCACACAAAGACCCCCTGCATCTAAAATACAAGTTGAAAAAAAATAAAATTTGCTTGTTTTTAAAAAGTTATGCAGAAAAGGCAGAGCAAGATGGTCAAATAAAAGTCTCCAGCAATTAGTTCCTTCACAGGAGCACCAAATTTAACAACTACCTACAAATAAGAGCACCTTTATAAGAAGCAAAAATCAGGTAAGCAATCATAATACCTGGTTTTGACGTCAAATTAAGGAAAGAGGCACTGAAGAGGAGCGCAAAGGTAGTCTTGAATTGCCTATACCACCCTTCCCTGATTCCCCTACAGTGGCTGCATGGCACAGAGCCAAGTTCAATCTGCGAACTTAGGGGAGGAAGAGTATATGATTGGAGGACTTTGCATTGGAGCCCAGTGTGGACCTGTCACAGCGGAAAGCAATACCAGGCAGAACTTAGCCATCATATGCAGAGGAAGAATTTAAACCAGCTCTAACCAGAGGCAAATCATCCATCCCTGCTTTTGGAACCTGAGTTCTGTCAAGCCCTGCTACTATGACCTAAAATTCCCCAGGGTCTTAATAAACTTAAAAAATAGTCTAGTCCACAAAGACTGCAATTCCTGGGCAAGTCCTGGTGTTGGGCTGGCTGAGAGACAGTGGACTTTGGGAGCACATGACCTAGTGAGATACCAGCTGAGGCGGCCAAAGGAGTGCTTGTGTTTCCCTTCCCCAACCCCAAAAAGTGTAGCTCACAGCTACGGGAGAGATTCCTGCCCTCTGCTTGAGAAGAGAAATCAGAGAAAAGAGGACTTCGTCTTATAACTTGGATACTAACTAAGCTACAGTAGGATAGGGCACCAGGCACAGTCCAGGCCCTAGCTCCTAAGACAACATTTACAGATGTGCTTTGTGCCAGAAGGGAAGCCACTGCCTTGAAAAGACTGAAGCAATCCTGGCAGAATTCATTACCTGCTGACTAAAGAGTCCTTGGGCCTTCCATAATCAGCAATGGTAGCCAGGTAGTACTCGCTGCAGGCTTTGGGTGAGACTCAGAGCTGTGCTGGCTTTAGGTGTGACCCAGCACATTTTCAGCTGTGGTGGCTACAGGGAGAGACTCCTTCTGCCTGAGGAAAGGAGAGGGTAAAGGGGACTTTGCCTTGCAGCTTGGGGACCAGTTCAGCCACAGTGGGGTAGAGCACCAAGTGGATTCCTGAGGTCCCCAACTTTTGGCTTTGGTTCTTATATGGCATTACTGGAACTGCCCTGGGTTAGAGGGGAGCCCATTTCCCTAAAGAGAGTCCCAGGCCTGGCAGCATTCACCAAATAATGACTGAAGAGTCCTTGGGCCTTGAGTGAACATTGGCAGTGCCAGGCAATACTCGCCATGGGCCTGAGTGGTGGTGGCCATGGGGAATTCTGCTTGAGGAAAGGGTAGGGAAGAGTGGGGAGGGCATTGCCTTGCAGCTTAGGTGCCAGCTCAACCAGAGTAGAATAGAGTGCCAGGTAGGTTCCTAAGGTTCCTGTCTCCAGGCCTTGGCTCCAGAGAGTATCTCCAGATCCATTCAAGGCTGGGAGAAACTCACTGCCCTGAAGGGAAAGACACAAGCCCGGCTGGTCTTGCCACCTGCTGATTGTAGAGTCCTTGGGCCTAAAGTAAACATATGCAATAGGCAGGCATTTGTCACTGCAGGTCTTGGATGCATCCCAGTGCTGTGCTAGCTTTGGGTCTGACCCAGTGTAGTCCCAGGGATGGAGGCCAGAGAGGTGCTGTGTCACACACTCCCACAGGTCCAGGCAGCTCAGCACACACACACAGAGAGAGAGAGAGACTGTTTATCAATAGGAAAGTAAGAGAAGAGAAGAAGAATAATTGTTGGTAAACCAGGCAATTATCCTGAATTTTACCCCAGACCACCAAGACAGTAAATTTATGAGTCTGCAAGAGCCACAGTGTTACAGATACAGCTGCAGTGGCCAAAACAGATACAGCTGCAGTGACCAAAGATTTTGATCACAACACCCAAGTCCCTTTAAATATTTGGAAAGCCTTTCCAAGAAGGATGGGTACAAACAAGCCCAGACTGTGAAGACTACAATAAATACCTAAGTCCTCAATGCCCAGACACCAACAAACATCCACAAGCATCAAGACCACCCAGGAAAACATAATTTCACCAAATGCACTAAATAAGACCTCAAGAGCAATCCTGGAGAGACACACATCTATGACATCTCAGGGAGAGAATTTAAAATTTTGAAGAAGCTCAATGAACTCCGAGATAATACAGAGAAGGAATTCAGAATCCTGTCAGATAAATTTAACAAAGAGACTGAAATAATTACAAAGAATCTTCATCAACACCAGACCTTTCCTACAAGAAGTGCTAGCTAAAGAGAGTTCTTCAATCTGAAAGAAAAAGACCTTAATGGGCAATAAGAACTCATCTGAAGGTACAAAACTCACTGATAATAGTGAGTACACAAAACACAGAATATTGTAAACTGTAATTGTAGTGTGTAAGTTACTTGTATCTTAAGTAGAATACTAAAAGATGAATCTACCAAAAATAACTACAGAAACCTTTCAAGAAATAGACAATATAATAAGATATAGAAAGAAACAACAAAAAAGTTTAAAAGTAGGGGGATGAAGTTAATGTGTGGAGGTTTTTATTCATTTTCTCTGTGTTTGTTTGTTTATGCAATCAGTGTTAAGTTCTTATCAGTTTAAAGATAGTATAAATTATAAGTAATCAGTTTAGAGATAGTATAAATAATAAGATAGCATAAGTTATAAGGTATTATTTACAAGCCTCATGGTAACCTAAAATCAAAAAGCATACAACAGGTACATAGAAAATAAAAAGCAAGAAATTAAAACACACCAGCTGAGAAAACTGTCTTCACAAAACAAGAAGACAGGAAGGAAGGAAAGAAGGAGGAGGAGAAGACCACAAAACAACCATAAAATGCATAACAAAATGCCACGAGTAAGTCCTTGCCCATCAATAATAACATTGAATGTAAATGTACTCAACCCTCTAATCAAAAGACATAGAGTGGGTGAATGAATAAAGAAGCAAGATCTCATGATGTGTTGCCTACCAGAAACACACTTTACCTATAAATGCACACATATCTTTTGATATGACTATAAAATAGTTTTTGGTTTTTGGAAAAGATAAACAAAACCATAGAATAGTCATGCAAAAAGATATTCCACACAAATGATATTCAAAAAAGAGCAGGAGTAGCTGCAGTGATATCAGACAAAATAGATGTCAAGAGTAACAGTATAAAAAGAAACAAAAAAGGTCATCATATAATGATAAAGGGGTCAATTCAGCAAGAGGATGTAATAATTTTGAATATATATTCACTCAACAGATATATAAAGCAAATATTATTAGAGCTAAAGAGAATAATAGACTTCAATACAACATTGCGCTGGAGACTTCAACACCCCACTTTTAGCATTGGACAGATCATCCGGACAGAAAATCAACCCATTTACTCTGATGTGATGATTTTCATGCATTGCATGCCTGTATCAAAATGTCTCATGCATCCCATAACTATATATACCTATTATGTACCCACAAATTCTTTTTAAAAAAATTAACCATGTGCACATACACACGCACACATACAAAATAAAGCGACAGAAGAAAAAAAGACTGAAGTTCAAATTCTGTCTTTACCTTATGAGCTATGTAACTAGAGGGGTGGGGGTTTCGGGAGAAGAGGAAATATTTAACTTCTCTAAACCTTAGTTGCATAACTTGTAAAATGGAGACATAAATACTTAGTTCACAGGTTTTTGTTGGAATAAGACAGTGTATCTAAAATGTCCAGCTGTGGGCCAGGCACTTGGTAATTGTGCAGCAATATTTATTCTTCTTGGTGGTGATTTTTAACTTATTTTCAACGTGGATTTTAAAAAGCTGATGAACAAAATGCACACTGCTTCCTAGACAAATTTATTTGCAAGCCAAATTTAATATATAATTTTAGAGGGTTCCAAGCTCCTTGAAGACCATCTACAGGTTCCTTATTTCTCAAGGGGTTATCAGTGGGAATACATTAGGGATTTAGATCTCTGTGCTGCACCTCTGCATTAAAATCTCAGGCATGAGTACAGTCCTCCATATTTTAAACATCCCTCCCACCAAGTAATTCATGCACACTCACTGCCTCATGTTAAATGACCACAGTTAAGATGCCCAACCTGCCAGGCTGGGTTGCTGCAGAAGAATGCACCAACGTGCACTTGGAATGTGTTTGTATGTGCTTGGCTTGGCTTTTCAACCAGACAGCAAGCTCCCAAGTAGTGGAAACTCTCTTCAACGTCTTCCTTTGCATGCACACATGGTATAGGTGCTCTGACTTGAGTGGCTTCTTCATTAAGGAGGTTCAGTTCTTGGTGTTGCAGGAAAATTAGCCACGTGTGATGGCTTCTATTAGAGTACAGCAGACGCTGTCTGTATTTGAGTTTGTAATGAATGAATAGTTTGCAATCTGTTCCTTGGAAAAAATGCAGTATCTGAGATTTCCCAAGTCCCTCTGTGAGTATCAAATAGTTCCTGGTTAAGTCAGTGCTACAAAGTCAGAGACACAAAATCAGCAAAGTTTAAATCCCCTATAGATTTGATCCAACTGTGCCTTCAACAAATGCCTATGTA
>NW_012107819.1:0-1419 GCF_000951045.1 Mandrillus leucophaeus | reverse complement strand
TGGGAGGCCGAGGCGGGTGGATCACCTGAGTTCAGGAGTTCAAGACCAGCCTGGCCAACATGGTGAAACCCTGTCTCTACTAAAAATACAAAAATTATCCGGATATGGTGGCATGCATCCGTAGTCCTAGCTACGTGAGAGCCTGAGGCAAGAGAATCGCTTGAACCTGGGAGGCGGCGGTTGCAGTGAGGCAAGATAGCACCATTGCACTCCAGCCTGGGTGACAGAGGAAGACTCCATCTCAAAAAAAGACAAAACAAAACAAAACAAAACAAAAAAAACAAGGGGGTGCTTCAGTCATAGAGGCAATATTTCATTTGACAGAGTCAGATGGGGGACTTAGATGCTTAAGCTTATCTTTGTACTTTTCTATGTCTTTGAAATATTTCATTAAAATCCACACACAAAAATGGCAGGGGAGAGGTTAAGTGTTTCTAAATTCTAGTTTGGGATTTATAAATGGCTTCAAATACCAGTGTGCCTTACTTTACACAATGGAGAGGGTCTTAAAATTCTGTGTAAATTGAATCTCGTTGGCCCACCCGGTACATCTTAACACCACTGATGCTCTAGCTTCATTTCTGATTGATTTTCCCTGGCAGAGGTACCAAATTCTTTGCTTTAAGTGTCAGGCTCTCTCTGTCAAGTAGTTAATGACCTATAAAGCACTTAAAACGTACTGGAGGAGATGCGATTTGGAGGCACCCTGCAGTGTATCCTCTCTTATTGTCGGTAATCACCCCTCATTTATTTGCTCTTATTGGTTTGGAATTTACTATCAGGTTTTCCTAAAGCTGAGCCCACCAAGAATGGTCCAATTCTATGCAGGCCCAGATGGGTGCCTGGATTGGAACCTAGGGACAGTGGGCAGCCAGTGTGGCCTCTTTCCTCACGAGCTCTTCAGCTTGGGTGCCCTGGTCATCTCTTGGCCACACATTCAGCGGCTCTGCCACTTGCCAGCTGAGTGACCTTGAGCATTCAGTGACCCCCTCCAAGCCTCACTTTCCTCCTCCACACTGCCCCAGAGCTGGTGCCTGCCCCTGGGCAACTGGAAAAATGACTACAGCCTGGTGAGGTCAGTGCTGAGAGTCGGAGAAGAGGCCCAAGGTCAGGGTGAGCACGGAGGTCATGACCGAGGCAAGCTCCAGGGTCAGAGGTCATAGGAAGCATCCCCAAGGAGCACAAAACAGGGTGGGCCACTGACCGGGGGGCAGGAGAGCCTCTCAGAGAGGGGTCCAGCCTCGGAGGCAGAACAGGCTCTTCTAGGAGGGAAAGTGTCTTCAGTTTCTTTCTTTCTTTCCTTCTTTCTTTCTTTCCTTCTTTCTTTCTTTCCTTCTTTCCTTCTTTCTTTCTTTCTTTCCCTCCCTCCCTCCCTCCCTCCTTCCTTCCTTCCTTCCTTCCTTCCTTCCTTCCTTCCTT
>NW_012107818.1:0-2239 GCF_000951045.1 Mandrillus leucophaeus | reverse complement strand
TAGTGTAATATTTGGCTTAAGAAACGTTTTTACTGATATTCTCATTAATAGAATACAGACATACATAAATTTGGAACAGTCACAATTATAGAAAATACAATATAGAATTCATGGTATATATTATCCATAGCAAAGCTGCCATATGATAGATACTTAATATGTACCTGTTGGTTGAAAGATGGATGAATCATTTATTTTTTTAAAATGTCTATTTGCAGCAAAAGATACATGAAATAATCATGTTTGTATTATAAAACAACTGCATTAATTATAATCAAACTATCTCTATTCCATCTCTATTCTCTATCTCTATAATCAAACTATCCTATTATTTGGATTATTATTCCAAATAATCCTGAAATGTTTCTGAATTATGTTATTTGCATTTCTAAATTTGTCCTTTTTTCTAAATAATATAGAAAACGCTTATCTATATTGTGACTTATTTTTAACAGTATAGATCTTCTCTACTTTCTTTTCCCAAGTATTGAGTCTAAATTATACCAACTAGAGTCAAGAGTTAAATTCTTTTTCTATAATTTAACAACAGGTCCACCTTGGAATTCACTTAACCACTCAATATATATTTTTCCATCTGTAAAATGGCATACAGTAAGTGTTATATTATTATGGAGCTACTGTTATTATCTTGCTCATCACAGGGAACACCTAAATTTCATAGGTTTTTCTTTCATTAGTATTTCCAAAGTTGATTATCTTCTAAGGAAAGGTAGGTATACGCATCACCAAACATGGTGATGTTTAAAATATTCCCTTTCAAAATATACTGTTCCCTCAAATCAGTCTTTAAGGGTATCATTCCCCAACATATTATACTGAACTGGATAGATCTTAAGTCTAAAAACATGTGGCATGTCTTATGTTCTTTCATTTATACGACCAAGTGAAATATGTTTTTATCTCCTTTTCTCTCAATGTTTTTAATAATATTTTCCCAGCTTTATTTAAAAGCTATTTCTGGACTTACAGGGACATATGGTTGCTGAGATAAAAAAAAAAATCAACCTTTATTATTAAAAAGGTTATCATGTAATAATTACCCCCAAAAAATCACATAAATGGACTGCCAATGAGTTTGATTTACACTTAACAAGGAGAACAGGCAAATCTCAACTTTTAAGATCGCTACTGTAAAAACTGATAAAAGTACAATCTTAGAATTGTTTCATAGTCTAAACTTATGTGTGACTGTAGATTATATAAAACAACTTCATTGTCCATTCAACACTAAGAATTACAAACCTATAACAAATGAAGTAAAACAGACCAAATATTTTACTCATCATCCATTACATTAAGGTTTTTATTTCCTTAGCCACTTAAACAGAAAAAAAAAAAATTATATGGCTCATCCTTCTGAAGTAAATAACACAGGGATGTCAATGCTGAATTGGAAATAGAAGGACATTTTAAACAATCTTTGACATTAACATCTTTTCTTCTTTTGACAACAACCTTGTCATTTTCTCTGGAATACTACCAGAACACATCCTCACTAGGACTCAAAAGCTACTCTTCATATCACAATCATTTTCCACCTCAACTATTAAAATTAAACTATTCATAAATCTATCTTCAATATACTCAGGGAGTGGAGACAATGCACCCAACTTATTTTATCATTTAACCCTGTCTTACACACTCTGGTTTCCTATGTGTCTCAGCACATTTCAGAAATGTTTCTTCTATTCATTCTTATCCATCTCTGACAGTTTTTAAACTCTCTAAAGATCTCTTGTCCTCTCAGCCACCTATTAACTATCTACATGTTGTCTAACTTTGATTTGCCTATCTCTTACTATCTCTGAGTTTGTGATTTTGCTTAGCCAAACTGCCTTCCAAACTCTTGCCTATTACAAATAACCTTTTTTTTTTTAATATCTCACCTCAGAAACACATTCCTTTCTATATTTATGGCTGACTTTTATAACATGTTTGGTCTACTGAAAGCTGCTGTATTATGTTTGTATGATTTTTCCTTAGAATATAAAGGTTTAACATTTGCAAATATCAAGAAAAAGTTTACCAATCTATACATTAATAACATTCTTTCTCTGAAATTTTTTTTATAATAGTCTAGAAGGAAGAGGAAAAAAAATTAAAGGCCTCAGATTCATTTTTTAATTAGTTAGTTAACATTTGGACTAAACAGTCTAAGCCAAAATGGGCGACGACTACTGCTGTGAAAATACTGAGTTTTCCAAAGACTGGATATCAT
>NW_012107817.1:0-1269 GCF_000951045.1 Mandrillus leucophaeus | reverse complement strand
GCAGGAGAATCACTTGAACCCGGGAGGCGGAGGTTGCAGTGAGCTGAGACCACGCCATTACACTCCAGCCTGGACAACAAGAGCAAAACTCCATCTCACACACACACACACAAATTAATAATAATAATAATAATAATAATAATAAACGGATGGAGAAAAAAAGAGGATTTCAATCAGGAAATGAGAAAGAGGCTGGCCATGGTGGCTCACGCTTGTAATCCCAGCACTTCGGGAGGCAGAGGCAAGCGGATCGCTTGAGGTCAGGAGTTCGAGACCAGTTTAGCCAACATGGAAAAACCCCATCTCTACCAAAAATACAAAAATTAGCCTGGCATGGTGGCGCATGCCTGCAGTCCCAGCTCCTCAGGAGGCTGAGGCAGGAGGATGACTTGAACCTGGGGGGCAGAGGTTTCAGTGAGCCGAGATGGCGCCACTGTACTCCAGACTGGGTGACAGAGTGAGACTCTGTCTCAGGAAAAAAAAAAAAAAAAAGGAAATGAGAAAGAGATAACAGAGATACGAAATTCTTAGCGCAGCTGATGAGACTGTAACCTGATTTTGATAAACACACTGTCAAATTGTGGCCGCCACATTTGCTAACACCTGGCTACCCTGACCTCTCTGTGCTATTTACTTCCAACCTCCTCCTCTCTGTTTGTTGTTGTTGTTGTTGTTGTTGTTTTAACTGGAGCCTTGGTTATTGAGACAATCTCTTTCTCTTTCTCTCTTTTTTTTTTCTTTTTTTTTTTAAACACCGTGACAGGTCAGGTGTTATGCTTAGACCCTTTAAATCAATTGGTAGGTTTTTTTTTTTTTTTTTCTGTTTTGTTTTGACAGGGCTAACTTTTCAAATTAAATCCTTTTATTGAATTTTCACCCTTGGATAGTTTCTGAAGATGCTGCCTTTGCAAAAAAAAAAAAAAAGTAAAGTAAAATAAATAAAATTAGAACTGATATATTTCATGCCTTGTGAAAGCTAAGCCTGAGATGACAGTTTGGCATTATCAACCGCCATGACTTCAGGGAGCACAGGAATAATGCTGGGTGTATGAAAATGTGCAGATCACAGAGAGTGATGGCCTCATTGTTTTTAGGATACAGTGTCATGTGCATTGGATGCCACAAGCCAGAAAGCAGCAGCATATGCCCAAAAGCTTGAAAATGAAAGCAATCTGGATGCTACCAATTCCATCCAGAGTTTCCTAAACTAGGGGTGCGATCATGGGAGACAGACCCTCAAGCTCTTTCACTAATTTTCTTAAAATTAGT
>NW_012107816.1:0-1173 GCF_000951045.1 Mandrillus leucophaeus | reverse complement strand
TTATTTTTTGAGACAGAGTCTTGCTCTGCTGCCCAGGCTGGAGTACAATGGCATGATCTTGGCTCACTGCAACCTCGGCCTCCCGGGTTCAAGCAGTTCTCCTGCCTCAGCCTCCTCAGTAGCTAGGACTACAGGTGTGCGCCACCACGCCCGGCTAATTTTTTCTATTTTTGGTAGAGATGGGGTTTCACCATGTTGGCCAGGCTGGTCTTGAACTCCTGACCTCAAGGATCCCCCCACCTCGGCCTCCCAAAGTGCTGAGGTTACAGGTATGAGCCACTGTGCCCAACCTTCTTTTTCTTTCTCTTTTTCTTTTTTTTTTTTTTTTTGAGACAGGGTCTCACTCTGTCACCTAGCCTAGAGTGCAATTGCATTATCTCGGCTCACTGCAACCTCTTCCTCCCGGGTTCAAGTGATTCTCCTACCTCAGCCTCCTGAATAGCTGGGACCACAGGTGCCCGCCACCAAGCCTGGCTAATTTTTTGTATTTTTAGTAGAGACGGGGTCTTGTTATGTCGGCCAGGCTGGTTTCAAACTCCTGGAATCAAGCAACCCACCTGCCTTGGCCTCCCAAAGTGTTGAGATTATAGGCGTGAGCCACTGAGCCCGGCCTCAAGTTGTTCTTTCAATGGCCTAATCACTCAATGGTTCTGAGTATCATTTGACAGCTTTTCCCCTAGGTCACTATTCACTCCAGTACTTGGATCTCAGAATAGTGAGATAAATTGATTGCATGCCTTCATTTTTGTTCATACCAGCCAAGCTGAGATGTCAGACACTTGGAACCATCTCTAGAACTAAACCACTTCTACCCAGTCCCGTCCTCTCTTCCAGTGCCCTCTCAATGCTTGGTTATCAGCAGCAAAATAGGTCTCACCCAGAGAAATTTTTACATACACCAGTGCTAGCAGGAGACATCATACTCTGCCTCAATGCATGGAACATGCTCCTTATTTTAAATTTTAGAGCTGGAGTCTTGCTATGCTGCCCCAGGCTGGAGTGCAGTGGTGTGATCATAGCTCACTGCAGCCTCGAATTCATGGGCTCAAGTGATTCCCCTGGCCTCGGCTTCCCGAGTAGCTGGAATTAGAGGTGTGCACCCCCACATCTGGCTAATTTTTTTTTTCTTCTTTTGTAGACTGGAATCTTGCTGGTCTCAAACTCCTGGCCTCA
>NW_012107815.1:0-3011 GCF_000951045.1 Mandrillus leucophaeus | reverse complement strand
GGGATGAAAAAAGATATTCCATGCAAATGGAAAGCAAAGAGCACAGGGGTAGTTATATCAGACAAAACAGGCTTTAAGTCAAAAACTCAACAAGAAAAAGATGGGTTATTATATAATGACAGAGGAGTCAATTCATAAAGAGGATAGAACAATTTTAAATAATATGCACCCAACATCAGGTACACTTAAATATATAAGGCAAATATTAACAGATCTAAATGGAGGAATAGACAGCAATACAGTAATAGCAAGAGACTTCAATACTCCACTTTCAACAATGGATAGATCATTCAGACAGGAGAACAGTAAGAAAACATTAGACTTGAACTAAACTTTAGACCAAATGGACTTAACAGACATAAATAGAACATTCCATCCAACAGCAACTGAATGCACATCTTTTTTTTTTTGAAACAGAGTCTCACTCCGTCACCAGGCTGGAGTGTAGTTGCGTGGCTCACTGCAACCTCCACCTTCCAGGTTCAAGCAGTTCTCCTGCCTCAGCCCCCCGAGTAGCTGGGACTACAGGTGCACACCATCACGCCCAGCTAATTTTTGTAGTTTTAGTAGAGACAGGGTTCACTGTGTTGGCCAGGATGGTCTCAATCTCTTGATCTCGTGATCCGCCTGCCTTGGCCTCCCAAAGTGCTGGGATTACAGGTGTGCCACTGCGCCTGGCCTTTAATTAATTAATTAATTGACACGAAGTCTCACTATGTTGCCCAGGCTGGAATGCAGTGGCACAATCTCAGCTCACCACAACCTCTGCCTCACTGGTTCAAGGGATTCTCCTGCCTCAGCCTCCTGAGTGGCTAGGACTACAGGCGTGTGCCACTATGCCCTGCTAATTTTTGTATTTTTAGTAGAGACAGTGTTTCACTATGTTGGCCAGGCTGATCTCTAACTCCTGACCTTGTGATCTGCCCGCCTCGGCTTCCCAAAGTGCTGGGATTACAGGCATGAGACACTGCGTCCGGCCAACTTTTTTTTTTTTAACAGTGTGAAATATACACAGTAGAAATTCTGTTATTCTGTGTTATAAATACATAAATGGAAATACATTTTTTTCCCCATATTGGCATGTGTCTACAAATATTAAAGGAGGAGAAAAGGTAATATACTTTTAGATTTACCACATATGGTGTGTATTCAAATAACATGTGACCAGCTTATCAAAACTGTACATAATATTTGAACTAACTTACTAATTTGATTTTAATTATTATGCCCCAAAGCTTGGGATGCTAGATACTACTTTGCATTTGTAACTAACTGTGATCTTCATTTCTTGTAATTTCTTGTGCTTGTATATTACTTGTTCTTAATAGATTTTACTTTGGAAACAAGACTTTGTTGAGATCAGTTTGGTTTTGTTGTAAATTTACGTGTTTGACTTTATAATGTATTTTAGTTTTGCAGAAGAACACTTGTAGATTAGAAGGCTTTTCATCAATCCCCAGGCGAAGAGGAAGACTTCCTACTATTTTATTTCCCTCATGGGAAGACATACTCGAAAGAAAATGTTTAGCATCTTAGTATAGTGTAGCTATTGTGAACAGCTCGTGACTTGATCTTGGTTTGGAAGTCTGTACTGACCAAGGATTAAGCTTCAGGATTGTAAAATCATTAAAGCTGTGGTCTTTTCAAGTGGAGGTTGATAGAAAATATTTTTGTCCTAAGTCATATTTGCTGACTTTTTCCGTCAATGAGGGAGGTTGTTGAACTAACTGAATCTATGGGCTATAGCAAGTAACTTTACAGCAGATCTTACTATGAAGTTTTACTTTGTGTTTAAGTGGATACCACTTTTTCTGTTGAGAATAATAAAAAACCGATTTTCACAGGTTCCTTGGGGTAGCACACCTTGAAGGCCAGTGTTGCAAAGCACATTTTATCATGCTGAATCAGCGTTCTATCACACACCTGGAGAAAGACCTCAGTACATGCTTTGCACTCTCCTTTGCGCCCCCTTCCAATTTCTTACTGCAAATCATTTTGATGTAATACGGAAAACAGCATTTTAAAATGTCCATGTTAAGAATTGGTCCACCGGTACCAACTCACCTCTATTTTGTCAGTTCATAGTTGAAGCTTTTGTTTTATTGTTTTCAAAAATAAAGCATATTTTTGGAAGAATGAATTTAAGAATGAAAAAAAACTGTGAAAACACCCTAAGTTACCACATATGTGTATTTTGATATGCAGATGTAGCAATATGCATAGAGAGAGTCTAGTAAAGTGGTCTTCAACTTGGGGAGATTTCAGACCAGGGGACATTTGGCAATGTCAATAGACATTTTTGATTTTCATGCCTAGGTGACTAGGCCAGGGATGCTGATAAACAACTCATAACAAAGACTTAACTGGCTTCCAAATCTATAGGACTGAGGTTGAGAAGCCCTGGTTGCCAATTGCTATAAGAATATTGGCAATGATCTCTAGCATTGATAGGGACATTAGGATGCTGTGTAGGGAACAATTTTTTGTTTTTAACAATTTTAACTTTTAAAATGATTTATTATTTATTTATTTTTAAAAGTTGAGACAGCGTTTCACTGTGTTGCTCAAGCTGGAGTGTGGTGGTATGATCTCGGCTCACTGCAACCTCCGCCTCCCAGGCTCAAGCGATCCTCCTGCCTCAGCCTCCTGAGTAGTTGGGACTATAGGCATACACTACCACATCTGGCTAATTTTTGTTGCCTGAGGGTCCCATAGCGCTGGGATTACGGGAGTGAGTTGCTGTGCCCGGTCTTTTTGTTGTAATTTAAACAAAGTACTTTTTTTTTTCAACAGGTGAGTTACCGGTTCCACACCTCTTCAAAAAAATACATAAAAAATGAAAGGTTTGAAAAAATCTGGGTCTCTTCTCCATCCTCACCCCTATAATACACATTGTTGTTTTCTTTATGCACCCTTCCAGATATATTTATGCATATCAAACCAAGTAGAAATACAGCTTCTTATTCTCTCTTTTTCTTTCCCACCATAAGGTACATATTATATTTGGTTTA
>NW_012107814.1:0-1188 GCF_000951045.1 Mandrillus leucophaeus | reverse complement strand
AGGAGGAGGAGATGGAGGAGGAGGAGATGCAGGAGGAGGAGATGGAGGAGGAGGAGATGGAGGAGGAGGGGATGGAGGAGGAAGAGATGCAAGGGGAGGAGATGGAGGAGGAGGAGATGGAGGAGGAGGAGATGGAGGGGGAGGAGAAGGAGGAGGAGGAGATGGAGGAGGAGGAGATGGAGGAGGAAGAGATAGAGGAGGAGGAGATAGAGGAGGAGGAGATGGAGGAGATGGAGATGGAGAAGTTAGACGAGGAGATGGAGATGGGGAAGTTAGAGGAGGAGCAGATGGAGAAGGAGGAGGTGGAAGAGGAGGATGAGATGGAGTAGATGGAGGAGGAGAAGATGGAGGAGATGAAGTAGGAGGAGATTGAGGAGGAGGAGAATATGGAGGAGGAGAAGGTGGAGGAGGAGAAGATGGAGGAGATGGAGATGGAGGAGGAGACAGAAATGGAGGAGGAGGAGCTGGAGGAAGAGCAGACAGAGGAGATGGTGGAGGAGGAGATGGAGGAGGAGGAGATGCAAGAAGAAGAGATGGAGAAAGAGGAGACAGAGGAGATAGAGGAGAAGGAGGAGATGGAGGAGGAGGAGATACAGGAAGAGGAGATGGAGGAAGAGGAGACAGAGGAGATAGAGATGGAGGAGGAGGAGATGGAGGAGGAGAAGATGGAGGAGATGAAGTAGGAGGAGATTGAGGAGGAGATTGAGATGAAGGTGGAAGAGGAGGAGAAAGGGGAGATGGAGGAGGAGATGGAGGAGATAAAAGAGGAGGAGACAGAGGAGGAGGAGAAGGAGGAGGAGGAGAAGATGGAGGAGATGGAGATGGAGGAGGAGACGGAAATGGAAGAGGAGGAGCTGGAGGAAGAGCAGACAGAGGAGATGGAGGAGAAGGAGGAGATGGAGGAGGAGGAGGGGGAGATGCAGGAAGAGGAGATGGAGGAAGAGGAGACAGAGGAGATAGAGATGGAGGAGGAGGAGATGGTGGAGATGGAGGAGGAGGAGAAGATGTAGGAGAAGATGGAGGAGATGGAGATGGAGGAGGAGCTGGAGGAAGAGCAGACAGAGGAGATGGAGGAGGAGGAGATGGAGGAGGAGGAGATGCAAGAAGAAGAGATGGAGAAAGAGGAGACAGAGGAGCTAGAGATGGAGGAGGAGGAGATGGAGGAGGAGGAGGAGATGGCGGAGGAGG
>NW_012107813.1:0-1368 GCF_000951045.1 Mandrillus leucophaeus | reverse complement strand
GATTTTTCTAAGCAGAGAAAGGGCTATTCCAAGTAGAGAAACTAGTGTGAGGAAAGGCAGATCAAGATGACACATGTTGAAACTACTGAGTGTAGTTTAATTTGGGGGTGAAAAGTATGTCAAAAGGTATTCAACAGAGTAATTTCTAATTCTCAGTAATTCATGTTGTGTTGTTTGCAATAAATTATTCCCTGTTGTTCCTCCCTTCAGTTCTAACTGCATTTTCCAATATAACAGAAGAGAAGCTGTCTGCTAGTGTTTTCATTGATATTGTCCAATTCAATGACACCAATAATATTGTATTACTACACGTTCCACAAAGAAGAAAACCAAACTCTTTAGGCTGAAATTACCAGCAAAGTATATGGTTTAGAATGATCTCTTAATCCATCTATAAGGCAGCTTCTGGCTTAGCGAACCGCATTCACTTGCCATTGCATAAATATGAATCAATGTCTGTATTTGTATTATTTGCTTCTTCATTGGAGAAGACATTGATACACAAAACAAAAAAGCTGCCTTGGTCAGAACAGCTAGGTAGACTTCCTGGAAAAAGAACATTTTTGTCAAATGTTAATGCCAAATGATATTGTAAGTTTCATATCATTTAAAGAAACGTGTAAATATATATTTGCTATTTTGAAGAAATACTTTTAAAATGAATTAATAAAGAAAATGTAAAGATAAAAGAAAAAAGAAAAGTGTGCATGTGTACAATTGTGCGGGTATGCACGGAGACGTGAGGATTATACAGTTTACTCATTCCCATACAGTTTCACTGTGCCTCTGAAACAACAGCAACCAAGTCACAGCCCCTGTTGCTGAACAATTCATAGTTTAACATGAGAAAGATAAGGAAGAGCTAACAAATTTACCAAATATGGTATGGTATGTTTATAATATAGTGAAGCATAAAGTGTTATTGGAATCTGAGGGAAGGTCATGAAACAGTCTGAATCTGGTTGAGAGATGGGAGGGTCAAAAAAAGGCTTCAGATGAGCCATGGTATTTTAGCTGGGCCAACAAGTTCCAGTAGATTTTTCTTTTTATTTTCTTTTTTTTATTATCTTATGTATTTATTTATTTATTTATTGAGATGGAGTTTTGCTCTTGTTGCCCAGGGTGGAGTGCATTGCTGCAATCTTGGCTTACTGCAACCTCCGCCTCCTGGGTTCAAGTGATTCTACTGCCTCAGCCTCCTAAGCAGCTGGGATTACAGGCATGTACCACCATGCCTGGGTAATATTGTGTTTTTAGTAGAGATGGGGTTTCTCCATGTTGGCTAGGCTGGTCTTGAACTCCTGACCTCAGGTGATCCACCTGCCTCAGCCTCCCAAAGTGCTGGGATTATAGGCTTGAACCACCGCG
>NW_012107812.1:0-1572 GCF_000951045.1 Mandrillus leucophaeus | reverse complement strand
GAGGTAGGAGAATCGCTTGGACCCGGGAGGTGGAGGTTGCAGTGAACTGAGATCACACCGTTGCACTCTGGCCTGGGCAACAAGAGGGAAACTCCATCTCAAAAAAAAAAAATAATAATAATAAAATAAAATAAAGCAAGGCATGAATGACATGAATGTCCCAGAATGATCTGTGATGTGTTGTTGAGTGGATCAGAAGAGAAATGCTGTGTGTTCAGAGTGATGAGATGAGCGGACACTGGGATTATCAGAGAAAGTCCATCAGGAGTTGATGTGGCTCTTGAAGGTTTCAGGATCTAGACTAGGCAGGCCTGGCCTCCCAGGGAATGACTGGAACCAAGGCAGGGAGGCCTGAGCTTCAGAGGAATCATCCCTCAAAGAATATCAAAACTGAAGCCAAGGGTGTCTGTCGGAGGTCAGCGGAAGATGAGAGGGTGACTCTTCTTTTAACAACTTTGGGGAAAATCAAGAACTTGGCCATCAAAATAGTGAATACCATTTGTTGCTGAAGTGCTTTATACAGATAAAGGACTCACTAAATCCTTAAAACAACCCCATGAAATAAGCACTATTATTACTACTTCCCCACCCCCGCTTTTTTTTTTTTTTTTTTTTGAGACAGAGTCTCGCTCTGTCGCCCAGGCTGGAGTGCAGTGGGGCGATCTTGACTCACTGCAACCTCCGCCTCCCGAGTTCAAGTGATTCTCCTGCTTCAGCTGCTTGAGTAGCTGGGACTACAGGCACATGCCACCATGCCCATCTAATTTTTGTAGTTTTAGTTGAGATGGGGTTTTGCCATGTAGGCTGGTCTCGAACTCCTGACCTCATGTAATCCACCTGCCTTGGCCTCCTAAAGTGCTGGGATTATAGACGTGAGCCACTGTGCCTGGCTCTTCCCCATTTTTAAAGATAAGGAAGCTGAGGGCCGGGCATGGTGGCTCACACCTGTCATCTCAGCACTTTGGGAGGCCCAGGTGGATGGATCACTTGAGGTCAGGAGTTCGAGACCAGCCTGGCCAACATGGTAAAATCCCATCTCTACTGAAAATACAAAAATTAGCCGGTGTGGTGGCATGTGCCTGTAATCTCAGCTAATTGGGAGGCTGAGGCAGGAGAATCAATTGAACCCAGGAGATAGAGGTTGCAGTGAGCTAAGATTGCACCATTGCCCTCAGCCTGGGCAACAGAGAAGACTCCATCTCATTTCTTTTAAATAAAAATAAATAAAAAATAAAGATAAGGAAGCTGAGACCCAGAGAGCTGAAGACCTCTGAGATGTGTCAGGATTTGAATCTGTGTGCTGTCAAAATACTTGCTTTTCTCATCATGCCATGCTTCCCACCCCAACCCACCCGGCCCCTCTTTCCTGTGGGTCCTGGTGACTCATCCTCTTTCTTGGCAGACATTGTGGTTTTCAGACATTGTGGTTTTTGATAACTCAGTAAATGAAGTCATCCTGTTGTTGTTGCTGTCTCTGCTCCTTGGGCCACAATCCCGCCCCGGTGTCCTTGTGCTGCCTCAAGGCTCCTGGTTGCTGGAGCAGGAACTCTTTAGCTACTGTTGCTTTTTTTT
>NW_012107811.1:0-1320 GCF_000951045.1 Mandrillus leucophaeus | reverse complement strand
CTTGAACCCAGGAGGCGGAGGTTGTAGTAAGCCAACATCACACACCACTGCACTCCAGCCTGGGGGACAGAGCGAGGCTATCTCAAAAAAGAAAAAGAATTACCACTATGCTGATGTACTTTCAAAAGAAAAAAGAAAATTATCACTAGAAAAATTTCACAGCTTCATCTTCAATGGCTCCTCAGAAGTATCTAATGCATTTACATTAGCTCCATATTTTAATTTTTGTCCTGAACCTAAAATTGTCAGTCCCATGTGAGAGAATACAAATCTGCATTGTGTAAGTAAATCAGGTTTTTCTAAGGAATAAGACTAAAACATTCAAAGGCTATGGTGGCTCAGGCCCGTGATCAAGAGTTCAAGAACAGCCTAGGCAACGCAGCAAAAGCTCATCTACACACACACATACACACAAAACAGCTGGGTGTGGTGGCGCACGCCTGTAGTCCCAGCTACTCAGGAAGATGAAGTGGGAGGAACACTTGAGCCAGGGAGGCAGAGGTTGCAGTGACCCAAGTTCATGTCACTGCACTCCAGCCTGGATGACACAGCAAGACTCTGTCAAAGATTCAAAGATGCTTGTATACTTCTTTTTTGCTTATCCTATACATAAATACAGGGGGACTGTATCCTGAGGAGGCAACACCTGGCAGAGGTTCTGATGCCTCCAAACAACCCAGCCGTAGGTCTTGGGATCCATTCCTCAGCTGCCCTGCAGCTCTGTCACATCATCTGTCCCACTTAGAGGAAGATGAAATAACACACATCAAGAGCACATCTGTTTGAGAGCCTGACTTTAGCAAACACTCAATAAACAGAGACCATTATTTATGCAATCGTTTCACAATGAAACAAATACGTTGTTTTTTTTTTTTTTTTTTTTAAGATATCTTAGCTGGGAGTGGTAGTACATGCCGGTAGTCCTAGTTACTCAGGGCGCTGCAATAGGAGGATCACCTGAGACCTGGAAGTGGAGGTTGCAGTGAACTATAATTGTGCCGCCACACTCCAGCCTGGGCTACAGAGCAAGACCTTCCTTATCTTAAAAAACAAACAAAAAAAAAAAACCAAAACACTGGCCAGGCGCGGTGGCTCATGCCTGTAATCCCAGCTCTTCGGGAGGCTGAGGTGGACAGACGGCTTGAGGTCAGGAGTTCGAGACCACCGTGGCCAACATGGCGAAACCCCATCTCTACTAAAAATACAAAAATTAGCTGGACGTAGCGGCACGTGCCTGTAGTACCAGCTACTCGGGAGGCTAAGTAAGGCAGGAGAATCGCTTGAACTCAGGAGGCAGAGGTTGCAGTGAGCCGAGATTGC
>NW_012107810.1:0-1983 GCF_000951045.1 Mandrillus leucophaeus | reverse complement strand
TATATATATCTATACATTTATACATATATATAACCAGACTATAGCAATAAATGCTAGTTTCATGCCATTGATTTAGTCTAAGTTCAAAGACATCTGCTTAGTACTGAGTGTTTTAGTTTTTCCATACCAGATGGAAAATTTTAATTGATACAATAAAGATTTTCAATGTAATCATAAGTTAGCAATTTAAAGAGAATAGTGCTATATTTCCAGCACACACTGTTGCTAGGTAAAATTTATGTTCATTGTTTTTATGTTAATAATATCTTAAAAGGAGGGAATCTGTCTGATATCTCTATTTTATTGCTAGGAACACAAAAAGTAAGCTCATACATATGCATTTTGGATGCAAATACCAATGCAATTTTCATTTAGGGATTATTAAAATGGAGAGAAATTACCATAGAAACAACAGAATGATTACTATAAGGATATTTCTATTTTTCTAACTTTTATTTTCACACATTTAGATTGCTCAAAAATATCGTCAGTAATGTATTTTCTTATAATCAGAGTCAGAAGTTTGCATCAGAAGGCAGTGGGAGATTAACAGTATTACTGATGGAATTTTCCATTTGAAAGTTCACCTCAGAGACCACCAGTCAATAGCCCCTCTAAACAAATTTAATGAGTTAAATTACATTCTGACAAAATAGTCAGATGATGTAATTTTTTTTTTTTTTTTTTTGAGACAGAGTCTTGCTCTGTTGCCCAGGTTGGAGTGCCGTGGCACAATCTCAGTTCACTGCAACCTCCGTCTCCTGGGTTCAATAGATTCTCCTGCCTTAGCCTCCAGAGTAGCTAGTATTACAGGTGCCCATCACCAAGATCGGCTAATTTTTGTATTTTTAGTAGAGATGCTATTTCACCAGGTTGGCTGGGCTGGTATCAAACTTGTGACCTCAAGTGATCTGCTCACCTGGGCCTCCCAAAGTGCTGGGACTACGGGCCTGAGCTACCGTGCCTGGCCCCTAGGTCCCCCGACTTTTCTTCACACCTCCTGCAATTTTGCTGTTATCTTTATTAGCTGCCTTCTCTAAGTGTTAGCTTTGAAGGAAAAACTTTCTTGCCGAGGATAAATGGTACATGTGGTAGAGTGAGGTTGGTGGAGTTCTGTGACCCAGTAGAAAGAAGGGCCCAACTGTACCTGTGAATTTGAAGGTTGGTATTGTCCAGTGTGACCAGCCCATTGGTGGCAGTCCTTCGGTAGCCTGCTGGGGGCCTTTCCAACATATCAATGGGATACCAGTATCGCACCAGCACACCTTCACTGCGGAGGTATGTTTCTACCTGCACCAATTCATTCACCTACAATAGGAAAAGAAAATGTCTGTCTGTGCTGTTTGCTTTTGTTTTCCATGTGTACGTGTGTGTGTGTGTGTGTGTGTGTGTATGTGTGTGTATTTTTAGTCCAGGCTTTTAGGTATTATAATCTGTAACTAATTGCAATTTCACAGACAAAACAAATGAAAGAGAATTCACAATACATTGTTGAAACACATAAGTAGTCTTATTATTATATAAACTTGCTATATGCTTTTCTAAGAAAATAACAAAATAACAAACATCAGAAATCAGAGATCTTATTTTTTTTCTTTGAGATGGAGTCTCACTGTGTCATCCAGGCTGGAGTGCAGTGGCGTCATCTTGGCACACTGCAGTCTCCGCCTACCAGGTTCAAGAGATTTTCCTGTCTCAGCCTCCCGAGTAGCTGGGACTATAGGCACCCACCACTGTGACCAGCTAATTTTTGTATTTTTAGTGGAGACGGGGTTTCACCATGTTGGCCAGGCTGGTCTTAAACTCCTTTCCTCAAGTGATCCACCTGCCTTGGCCTCCTAAAGTGCTGGGATTACAGGCGTGAGCCACCATGCCCAGCCAGGAATCACAGAGATTTTAAATGAATTCTTAAATATAAATGTGAATTAACGACATACTAGAAAGGCCAAAAGCCAGTTATTTAAAAAAAAAAAAAAAAAAAAA
>NW_012107809.1:1456363-1518172 GCF_000951045.1 Mandrillus leucophaeus | reverse complement strand
GGAGGTTGAGCAAACAGGCATATTGTTTTTTCATAGCTGTCTTTCTTGTTAATGTTTGGTCAGCCAGCCGTGCATTTTTGGAGTGTTACATAGGCTTATGTTCAGCATTCATCAGAGAACAATTAGGATGAGTGTGGGGGAGGCCACAGGGTCAGGGATAACAGATGGGCCTCCACTTAAGCAGGTTAGAAGTTCAGTTGCTCAGGAGGAAGAAGACCCATCTTTGGCTGGGGAGCACAGGGTTGGGTAGAAAGGGGAAGAATGGAAATATGGCAGAGGGCCTCTCTTTTCTGGAATATCCCTTAGGGATAAATCCCTATATCTTAAGCAGTTGTTTTAGTTTTCCCTGAAGAAGCATCAGCAGCCCTGGCTGAATCAAGGAGCCAGAGGCCTGGTGCCATTCTAAAATAGCAGCATTGCTACGCTTTCCAACTGAGGGATTATTCCTTGGTGAGCCAGAGAGCTTTGGAACATCATTTGGAAGCAAAACCACATTTTTTTTCAAAAAAATTTTTTTTAAAGGAAACTTTACATGCAGTGAAGTCAAGGCTTAACTCTTGAGAGGAAGCAGTACAGGGACAGTCATTGGGTCTTTGCTGATGGAACCCTTGCTCTGGGTGGAAGGTGAATTTTTCTTTGGTGAAAGGTCAGTTGAGGTGCCTTTGAGAGGGGAGGGGCAGAGGGCACTGTTTTTTACAAGGGTTAGTTAGAAAGAGGAAAGTACGTACTGGTAGTTGGTAGAAAAGTACAAAAAGTAGAAAGAGAATTCTGAGTTAGCCTTTGCAGCATAACAAACTGCCTCTAAACTATGTGGCTGAAAACAACCATTTCATTTGCTCAGGGTTCTGTGGGTCAGTGATTGGGTTTGGGTTCAGTGAGGTGGTTCTTCTGCTCATCTCACCTGGGCGTCATTCTTCTGGCTGCAGTCATTTGACAGCTCAAAATGGGGTTGGATAGTCTAAGATGGCCTTACTTCTCTAGCAACAAATGCTGGCTGTTAGCTGGGCCATGTGCTGTCTCTAGAGACCAGCCTTGGCTTCTTCACATGGTGTCTGGGTTCTAAAAGCAGCAACAGAGAGGAAAAGGCTGACCTCACAATGGTTTTTCTTTTTTTATTATTATTATTATTATTATTATTATACTTCCAGTTCTAGGGTACATGTGCATAATGTGCAGGTTTGTTACATATGTATACTTGTGCCATGTTGGTGTGCTGCACCCATCAACTCGTCAGCACCCATCAACTCGTCATTTGTCATTTACATCAGGTATAACTCCCAGTGCAATCCCTTCCCCCTCCCCCCTCCCCATGATAGGCCCCGGTGTGTGATGTTCCCCAAGTCTTGTCTCCTGTCCTGCACCCTCAGGTAAAGGCCACACTTTGTCCCATTCCCCTGATAAACAGCGCATGGGACATTTACTGTCCTATTAGCAAAAGCAAGTCGTACAAGCTCTAAGTCAGCGTGGGTGGGGACTGAACAAGAGTATGGATACAGGAGGGAGCCCTGGCTCCATTAGAAGCCATCACTGAAACTGCCAACCCACGAGGGAAGTAAATCTTAAATGGACTTGGATGCCCTAAGCTTAGTGGGATGCAAACCATGAGAATCAGAGTTATGAGCTCAAGCTGAGGAGAAAAGACCAGAGAATCATTTTGTTGAGTTTTGGAACAAGCCAGCTCTGTCCTGGGGATGCTGGGGTAGGGAGACACTGGGATTAGTAAGACTTGAACAACTCTAGTGAGAATCATTTTTAACATCTCATAAAATTTGTAACAGTGTCCTCTTCCTCCATATTTACATTTATATCCAAATAGATATGACCTGAGACTCCTCAGGCCTCCCCAGACTATAGGAAAGATGGTAGTATGGCCATAGAGTCTAAATAGAAAAACAGACACCATTTCCAGGTTTTAGAACAGAAAGAATGGTTTTTGCTGGTGATGGAAGGGGACAGTGCAACAGCCCAGAGATGAGCAATGGCAGGAGGTCACTACTTCTCTGAGATTGGAGAGGCAAAGAGAAGACACCAACTAATAGAGTCCAGAGACCAGGGGGTGACATGGTACAAACTACAATCATAATGGACCTGTCTGATAGGAGCTGGAGCCATGGAGAAGACAGAGCCACTGAGGGAGAAGCCACCCAAGACTGAGAGGGAGTGAGAGCAGAAGCCTGGCTTCTTCCTTCTTTCCAACCCCTCATCACCTGCCAGTGCCTTTTATGGGCTACACCTGGCCAGAACCCACTACTCTAGGAGCCTCTGAAACACAGCCTACAAGGGTAGCCCCCTATAATAGACAGTAGGAGCAATTCAAGGAATGGATCTGGGGCAGAGAGGCCCAGGACCAGCCCATGGAGCACATTCACAGTAATAATCCAAATATTACCCCTGCTTGATCAAGTAAGACTCTTTGTTCCCCACACAGTCCCACTGTATTTCTTATGAGCATAAGAAAAACTTTGAGGTTGATGTCCAAAAGCCATTGAGAAGGGGCATCTCCTACCCTGAGAATGCTGCTCTGCCCAGGCTGCTGTCCTCTGCCACCCTGAGGCTGAAAACACTGGTGTGCCAATGTGGTACTGAACACTCCCACATCCTCCTTGAGACTGAACCTCACTAGCCCACTCAGAAGTGGAGAGGTGCCTTTTCCACTCTGCCATTCTCGTTATAACAGTCCTTTATAAAAATAATTCATACAGCCCCTCCTCAGACACTATCTTTGAGACCAGGTCAAGGAGCACTGTAGAAGGCTGACTCCCCATTCCCCCATCTGGTAGCATCTGACCAAACAATTCCCACATCCTCCTTCCACCAGCACATCTCCCTGCAAATCCACTCCTGGATATTCACCTTCCCTTTACCAGACACATCATACATGGATAAATCCCTGATGGGTTCGAGCTGGGACCACACACTCAAACACACACGCATGCATGTGTACATATGTACACACAAGTGTGTGCTCGCATCGTTACTACCACAGCCTCTGCAAGAGTGCACAAGAAATGATAAAAATGATCACTGATTAACACCTCCAAGGTGTCACATAGCTTCTACTTAATTCCTTTACTCCTAAAGAAAACCCTACAAGGAGGCCTGATTCTCATTTACAGGTGAGAAAATTGAGGTGCTTATTTCTGTGACTGGCTCTAGCTTACACAGTAAAGAAGCAATAAGATCAAGATGTTAAGTCAGGTCTATATAATACCAAAATCTATATCCTTCCCCTACACATTGTCTTTCAACCTATATGAACAGCATTTTATTCTCGTCTTGGCACTATTTCTTATTGTCCTAGTAAGACTGAATAAACTGTTATTTCTAAGACTTCTTATATCTTTGAGTACCAAAGACTACTGTCTTCTGGTGAGTGGCCCCTAGATTTCAGTTTAGGGACTACCTAAAAATAATCATAAGCAGTATGTTGTTTCATGCTTCCATATTGTTTTCCAAAGACTGCTGTTGTTATTACAAGAGGGGCATACTGGAGGATAGCCCCTGGAGGTGATATTGCCTGCGATCCGGAGGTGGTTGAGCATTGCTGTTGAGAACACAAACTCTGGCACTGAGAACAGCCTTGGGAAAGGAATTTTCCATGTGCACACAAAGCTGCATTGTAGCTGGGAGTGTGGGTAATGGCCAGCACACGACTCACAGCCAAGCCAGGCCAACCCTGTAGAATCTTAGCAGCAGCATGGATTTGGAGAGGAGGGAGAGGTTGGGGAAGGCAGAGAGATTAGCCATTGCAATGAATGGTCCCTGTGAGAGGTGATGGGTGGTGATTCTCTAGTTCTGGGTCAAGGCTTCCTGTACTTGAAGGGAAAATGTGAGTAGCAGAGCTGTGCAAAATGAGGAATGCTGTTTCTAGGAAATGAATGTCCTCCTGGCTCTCCCAGTCACTGTCCTTTAAGTCTGATGAGGCTGCCCCATGTTCTCAGACAACCAGGTCTGCTCTCAATAGCTGGGCCTTCAGCTACCTTGTTCACCACTTTATCCCTGGTGTCTGTGCGTAGTAGGTGCTCAATAAACACTTGCTGAATGAATCAACAAACCAAACAGATCAATTTAAGAATCTATTATAAATTTCACCTGCACAAAGTCTTTCTTCTAATGACCATGTTAATACAGTGCAAGGCTGAAAACTTCAATGCACTTTATTTAGAAAATATTTTATAATATTAAGAAAACAATATTATAGAATGATTAGGAATTGAAGGAGAAATAAATACTCATAATCACCCCTTTCCAGAGCAGCTATTATTACACCATGTTTCCCTCGAATATTTGGTCAAATGCTTGTGTAATTTTACATGCTTCCATTTATATGTGCATTTCATTATGTTTCTTCTGTGTGTGTGTGTTTCACTGCAGTACATTACACCATAAGTATCTCCATGTCGCAACCTAGTCTACGTAAACATTTTACATTACCTCATTGCATAGCCTTAAAGTGAGGCCTTCACAAATTCAACTCCTACATCATCTCTGTTTCTCTTCCAAGGACTCTTATCAGTTTTGGAACATGCAGAAATTTCTGCCATCTTTTAAACAAAACTCTCTCTTTCCATACATTTCCTTCTGCTTCCATGCATGGCAGAACTTCTCTCAGCTATTTTCTATCTCCCATTTATGGTCTTCCCCGTTCTTCTCCTCCCCTTCTCTCTTGAACTTATTCTATGCAGGCTTTTGTCCTCACCACTCCACAAATTGCTCTTGTCAAGGTCCCCAATGATTTTAATGATGCTAAACCCAATAGTTGGTTTTCAGATGTCATCTTACGTGACCTGTCAATAGCATTTAACATCATCCCTTACTCCCTCCTTCTTGAATCCCATTCTTCTCTTGAGTTCCAAGAAGACTCACCTGGTTTCTTCTCATATCCTTGACTGCTCCCTCTCAGTCTCCTCAAACTCCAGATGTTGGCATGTTCCAGAGTTGAGTCCACAGAGCTCATCTTTCCTCTGTCCATACTCACTCCTTTGAAATATCATCCATGCTCCTGCTATCTGTGTGCCACCAGAGACTTCCCATTCTCTATCTGCACCTAGACTTTTCTTCTGAACTGTGGACTCTTATGCCAACTGTCCACTCAACATGACAACCTGGATCACTAATAGGCATCACAACCTTCATGTGTCCAAAAATGAAACACCAGGCTGGACATGGTGGCATGTACCTGTAATCCCAACACTTTGGGAGGGCAAGGCAGAAGGATCACTTGAGACCAGGAGTTTGAGACCAGCCTGGACATCATAGCAAGACCCTATCTCTACAAAAAACATATATATAGCCAGATGTGGTGGTACATGCCTGTAGTCCTAGCTACTTGGGAGGCTGAGGTGGGAGGGTCACTTGAGCCCAGAAGGTCGAGGCTGCAGTGAGCCATGACTGCATCACTGCACTCCAGCCTGGGTGACAGAATGAGACCCTGTCTCTAAAAAAGTTTTTAAAATAATGAAAAATAAAAAGAAAGAAACTCCGGACTCTTCACTCCAACCTTCTCTCATAGTCTTCTCCAGTTCAGGAAGTGGAAATTCTATCTTTTCCAGTTGCCCAGACAAAAGCTCTTGTGATGTTGATTCTTCTCTTTCTTTCCCACAGATTTGTTGATCTACTAATGAATCCAATGGCTCTTTCTAAAAATACATGTAAAATCCAACCACCTCTCATCCCCTCCACTGGTTAAAGCCACCATCCTATCCCACCTGAATTGCTTCAAGAGCATCCCAATGTCATCTAGCTTTGACCCCCATAGTTTATTCTCAATGTAGCAGCCAGAGTGGGTGCCTATTAACCTACATCACATTTTGTCATTTCTCTGTGCAAAAGGCTCCAGCAGCATACCATCATACAAGGAATGAAGCCACTGTTACTCACAGAAGGAAACCACTGTCCCCACCATGGCCTGCAAGGCCTCCATATCCAGCACCCCACAGCTAGATCTCATAGACTTCACTTACTGCTCCCCTCCTGGGTCTCTCCACCATGCTCAAACATTCTGCTTTGACCACAGGACCTTGACACTTGCTGATTTCTCTGCTTGGAGTGTTCTTTCCAAAGATATGTGAACTTTAGAGTCTTTTGGGTATTTGTTCAAATGTGAGGCCTTCCCTGACTATTCCAGTGAAAACTGCAACCAAGTCCCTGGTTTCATATTCTCCTGGTTCGCCTTGTGTGTCTCCATATGAGCTACTGCATAATTTACATTTTTTTTTCCACTGCTTTCTACCCAATGCCTAGAACAGTGTCTGACATGCAATGTTTGTTGAATGAATTGATCTGAGATCTGGCATCTGAGAGTTGAAAGTCTTGCCCACGAGACATGAGAAGGCAGAGCACAATGAGAGGATCGTGGGCTGCCCCCTGTGCCTTGCCTGTTCGTTCACTGAACAGCAATCCAGCTGTCTCCATCTGTTCACAGGACATGCCGGTGAGCGCCGCACGGGGGAAGAATGTTTGACATCCCTGAACTCAGCAGCAGGGGGTCTGAAGCATGGTCGTTACTTATTAAATATTTAAGTTCATTAACACACAAGAAAAGGGCTCCTGAAAATGGTCTGGAAGCACTCAGGACCGGCTTTATCTCTTTTCCAGTTTTGCCTTGGGCCAGCTGTGTGCTAAATTTATTCACTTATTTACTCAACCAGTCAATAAATGCAGCTTTGTAAATCACATGATTGTTATTATTGTAAACAGTGTTTCTGAAAAAGCAAGTGGAAAGGGCAATTCCTCTAATGCTTTTTCCCTAAGAGTTTTTGTTCCAAGTAGAAACTTCAGTGCCCCATCCGATCAGCACAAATCCCAAATGCACTGTCTGGCCAAGTGCATCGAGTTTTTAGCTAACCACCCCCTCCAGAAGTTTGGAGAACATTTCCCTGAAGAAATCCCTACCTCATTCCTTAAGTGCATTGGTGGCTGCTCACAGCCTAGGACAGATGTGTGGTCATTCACAGTTAAGTGGGTGCAGGCCGGTTAGCGGACAGACAACATGAAGTATGCATAGATGAGCCAACAAGCCAACTGTGGAAACCCCAGAGTGGTGCAATGGCTGTGTCTGCCCCAGTCACTTGCTTTTTTTCTTCATTTCCTAGCACTTCCTCATAGCCTCACTAACCGTCTGATTCGCATTATAATCTGTGCTTTGTACAGCAAACAGCAAGATATAGACTGAGAAACTCATCCTGCCCATCAGTGAGTGGTGTTGCCCTTCATGGTTGTATTAGTCTGTTCTCACACTGCTAATAAAGACATACCTCAGACTGGATTTCAATGAATTCACAGTTCCACATGGCTGGGGAGGCCTCACAATCATGGCAGAAGATGAAGGAAGAGCAAAGGTACGTCTTACATGGCAGTAGGCAAGACAAAATGAGAGCCAAGTGAAAGGGGAAACCCCTTATAAAACCATCAAATCTCCTGAGACTAATTCACTACCATGAGATCAGTATGGGGAAAACTGCCCCCATGATTCAATTATCTCCCACGGGACACCTCCCACAACAAGTGGGAATTATGGGAGCTACAATTCAAGATGAGATTTGGGCAGGGACACAGCCAAACCATATCAGTGGTGATCCACTTCTCGTCACCTTTTCAGTTGTTGACCCCTGAGTGTGGCTGAGAGTAGATACTTTAAGGGAAGTTCAGTAGCAGGAAGTAGTTTAGCCACTGCTTTCTACTCAGATTGAGAGCAGCTGACTCCATCATTCAAGTGTCCATCTTGGGAAAGAATTGATTTCAGAGGCAAACGAAACCTGCCATCTTCATACCATTCATTCCTCACAGCAGAGAAACCCATTCCAAGCGTGCTTTTGGTCTGTGTCTACTTGGTTCTTTGGGGCTTACTTTGAATTGTTGTATTTTGCAGGTATGCAGTACCTGTGATTGTTTAAGTAAAAAGGGTTGTGTAAGTAAAAAAGATGAAACTGTAGATACATACGCCAACGTGGATGCTCTCAAATGCATTAAGCTAGGTCAACGGTCCTCAATCAGGAGTGATTCTGCCCCCCAGGGGGCATTTTGCCGTGCCTGAAGACATTTGTGGTTGTGACAACTGGGGAGAGAGGTGTTACTGGAATCTAGTGGGTGGATACCAGAGATGCTGCTAAACATTCTGTAGTGCATGGGACAGGCTGGCACAGCAAAGAATGATCTGGTCCACAATGTCAGCAGTGCCAGGGTGAGAAACCCTGTGCCAAATGAAAGCAGCAGACTCCATTCATATGACATTCTGGAAAAGGCAAAACCATAGGGATAGAAAATCCAACAGTAATTGCCAGGAGTTGGGGATTAAGTCCAAAGAGGTATAGGGGAATTTGGGGGATGATGGAAATGTCCTCTATCTTGATGGTGATGATGTTTACATACAGAACTATAAACTTAAAAGGGTGAATTTGACCATATGGAAATTAAACTTATACCTGAAACAGCAAACAAAAACCCAGCTCTATCTGAACCAAAGAAATTCTGGAGAAGGTAGAGAGAAAAAGTAGGCACCAAAGGAAAAAAAGTGGGTGGGGGAAGAGAGGCTGAAGTGTAAAGACGAATAAGGGCTGGGTTCAGTGGCTCTCACCTATAATCCCAGCACTTTTGGGAGGCCAAGGTGGGCGGATCTCTTCAGCCAGGAGTTCAAGACCAACCTGGGCAACATGAAGAAACCCCATCTCTACCAAAAAACCCTTTTTCCTTAAATTAACCAGGTGTGATGGCGTGCACGTGTGGTCTCAGCTACTCAAAAGGCTGAGGTGGGAGGATCGCTTGAGCCCAGGAGGTTGAGGCTGCAGTGAGCCGTGATCTCACCACCACACTCCAGTGGGGGCAACAGAGTGAGACCCTGTCTCAAAAAAAAAAAAAAGAAAAAGAAAAAAGAAAGAAAGAAAAGAAAAGAAAAACATTGAAAGACAGACTTTTTGTTTTTCAAAACTAAATTAACTGATTGCCCCTCAGCAAATGATACCTCATCAAAAGCTACTTTGTTGTTGTTGCCCAACACTTTTATAAAACAGCATCAATGAGGTATACTTACCACGCAATGAACTGCACAACTTTAAAATGTTCCATTTGGTCAGTTTTGACCTATGCATATACCTGTTAAACAAATATAACAATCATAATAAGCATATCCAACATTCTCAAAAGCTTCTCCTTGTCTTTTTGCAACCCTTCCCTCTCATTCCTCCCCTAAAAACAGTAGTACTGATCACATCAGGTTGTTGTGAGAATTTAAATAAGATTCAAGCATAGAGAGAGCCATGTTATATATACACTTTGCTTTCTGTCTGTAGGTGGGGGAAGCAATTGTCTAGTGAAAAAGACCTGAATTCCATGCCCAGATCACTGCCTATTCTTGGTACAGGGCTGGAGTGGAGTTGAGAATTGTGTAAGTGTCGCAAGCAAAGAGAATGTGCTCAGTAAATGCTTATTGAATGAATAAATGAATGAATGCACCAGATCTATATGCTCAAAAATCTGACTCAGAGACAAGAACAACACAAGCGAAATAAATTGATGCAAGTAAGAGGCATTATATAATCACGTGGCACTAAATACATGTACCTATTATTAAATAGGTCTCAAACTGATTGTGTTTTCTTTCCCGCAAAACACATTCTTCTTCATGAAGATCCTTATTTGTGGCTGGTGTCCACTTAGTCACGCAAACCAAACCACCCATCCTCAATTTCCCATTCGCCCTCAACTGATCTGGCTCAAATCAATAGGCACATAGTCCTGTTTGTTTGACTTCATCTCTTGTCTTTTTTTGTTTGTTTGTTTTTTGTTTTTGTTTTGTTTTGTTTTGTTTTAGATAGGGTCTCCTTTTGTCACCCAGGCTGGAGTATAGTGGTGCAATCTGGATTCACTGCAGCCTCCACCTCTCCAGCTCAAGTGTTCCTCCCACCTCAGCCTCCTGAGTAACTGGGACCACAGGTGCACACCACCACACCTGGCTAGGTTTTGTCTCTTTTTTAGAAACAGGGTTTTGCCATGTTTCCCAGACTGCTCTCGAACTCCTGGACTAAAGTGATCCTCCTGCCTCAGCCTCCCAAAGTGTTGGGATTACAGGCGTGAGCCACCATGCCCAGCTTTTGACTTCATCTCTTGATGCTTCTGTGTCCTCTTCATCTCCACGGCAGTTCCAGCTCCCATCACATCTCATAGCACTGAAGTTGGCCTCTGGTCTTTCTACTCTACAGGCTGAGTCTTTCCTAAAAAATCTGGTCCTTCCCCACTTCTCCAGTAATTCTTTATTACCCCCCTCCAAGGTAAAACCCCATCTCCCCAAGTACAAAATGTTTTATTACCTGGACTAAATCTACCTTGTCAGTCTCTCACCCACACTTGAAGTCTTAGCCAGGCCTATGAATTCACCTTTTCCTCAATATACCACAATCGTTCCTCTCCTCTTTTTTCTTGTTAATTTTTAAAAATTGTAATAAAATATACATCTCATAAAATGTATCATTTTAACCATTTTTACGTAGACAGCTCAGTGATATTAAGTACCTTCACATTGTTGTGCAACCATTCCCACCATCCGTCTCCGGAACTTTTTCATCTTCCCCAACTGAAACCTTATGCCAATCAAACAAAAGCATTCTCCCTTCTCTCAAGCCCCTGGCAACCATTCTACTTTCTGTCTCTATGAATTTTACGACTCCAGATAATCCATATAAGTGGAAGCATACACTATTTGGTTTTTTGTGTCTGGCTTATTTCACAGGAGGTCTTTGAGATTCATCCATGTTTAACATGTGTCGGATTGCATTCACTTTTATGGCTGAATAATATTCCATTGTAGGCGTGGCCCACATTTTGTTTATCCATTCAGCCATCGATGGAAAGTTGGGTTACTTCCATCTTTTCACCCTTGTGAATAATCCTGCTATGAACATTGGTGTACAGGTCCTGTTCAAGTCTCTGCTTTCTTTCCCCCAGAACCTTTTAAAAAAATATTGTGTGTTCCTTCTTGCTAGAGAGTCTGCCCGGAGGCATCTTCCATCCTTCTTTCTGAAGAACTCCTACTCATTCATCAAGACTCATCTCGGTCCGGGGTGGTTGCTCACACCTGAAATCCCAGCACTTTGGGTGGTCGAGGCAGGTGGATCACCTGAGGTCAGGCATTCGAGACCAGTTTGACCAACATGGTGAAGCCCCATCTCTACTAACAATACAAAAAGCCGGGTGTGGTGGCGCACACCTGTAATCACAGCTACTCAAGAAGCTGAGGCAGGAGAATCGCTTGAACCTGGGAGGTAGAGGTTACAGTGAGCCGAGATTGCACCACTGCACTCCAGCCTGGGTGACAGACTGAGACTCTGTCTCAAACAAAACAAAACAAACAACAAAAAAACCCCTCATCTCAAAAGTCCATTTTCTAATTTAATCAAAGAGAGGTTGCCTTGACTTCCTCTGCATCCTAACCCCACAGACTATGTCTTCTTATAGTCCTTATTTCATTGAATCACAATCACTTGTGCCATTGCCTTCCTCCCTTAGTAAACTGCACTTTAGTGAAAAGGGAGCTTACCTTGTAATCTTTCTCCTCCAGGTAACATGCCTAGGCCACGGTCAGGACTTCATAAATATTTGAGAAGAAATAATTTAAGGACTACCTCTGGGTTCTTCAGTCCCAACTTCTCTAGGGACTTAAGGAATATTATCAACTAATGTTGATTTTTATTGTTTGTTGGCTCCAGGATAAAGATCCAGCACAGATTTCTGACCTTGGAAGTATTCTTTGGCTGCCACAGGGTCTTATTTCACTGGTGGTCCTGAGGAGATGAATCACCGTGGTTAGACCCTCTGAAATGCAGCTTCTTTGAATCCTGTTAATCATCTACCTACTTAGCCCTGGTGGGAAGGCTCGAGCCAGCTGAGCTTTCATTTACGCCTTCAGCCAGGTGGACTCGAACATTTCTAATCATGCCAAAGTGGAGGACCAGGGGAGCAGAGTGAACATGAGTTGAAATGAGCTCTCAGCTTCAGAATTAAAAAGCATTTTCTCATCTTTTCTAAGGACCATGCTGCTAAAGGTACAGACTTTAATAGTTATAAGAAAGCCATGGGAGGCCAGGAGCGGTGGCTCATGCCTGTAATCCCAGCACTTTGGGAGGCCGAGGCGGGCGGATCATGGATCATGAGGTCAGGAGATCGAGACTATCCTGTGAACGATGAAACCCCGTCTCTACTAAAAATAAAAAAAATTAGCTGGGCGTGGTGGCAGGCGCCTGTAGTCCCAGCTACAGGACTACAGGCTGAGGCGGGAGAATGGCGTGAACCCCTGAGGTGGAGCTTGCAGTGAGCCGAGATTGCATCACTGCACTCCAGCCTGGGCGACAGAGCAAGACTCCATCTCAAAAAAGAAAAAAAAAAAAAAAAGAAAGAAAAAAGCAAGCAAGCAAGCTATAGGAAACCTAAAATACAGGTCTTGGCTCCCCATGCACTCCCCTCTTTCCCATTTTCTTGACCCTGCTCCTTGCCTGCCAGCTCCATCTTTCTTTCCTGAGTATCCTAGTATGTGGCCTGGCCTTCCTCTTGCCTATGATCCCAACTCACACAAAGGAGAAAGCATCTCTCACCTGCCTTGCATGATGATGTGTTCAGCACATCACAGTGTGTGGCTTTCAGTCGTTTATCCTTTTGTTCTTTGACCTCACCTCTTGTGCTCCATGCTGGAGGATTCCAGATATCTGCTTACGTTTGAGAGGTGGGAGCAGGAAGGTTATGCTCCACCCCACAACGAGGGAAGCATACACATGCAGGCATGTGCACGTGCACACTTTGAAAAAGGTTCAATCACTTCCTAATAAAGTTCAGGTGCAATTTCCCATCCCTATTGAGTTCAGAATGTGTTGAGGAGTTTAGTGTAGACTCCCAGTATAACTGAACTCGTCCTCAGATCATATTAACCTCTAAAATATTGGGACTAACCCCACAGTCACCTTTCAGCCTACAAAGCGCACCTGAGAAGCTCTTCTTGTGTCCTGAGCTTCTAGCTTCCTCTTGCTGCCCTCCCCACCCCACTCCACAAGGGGCCCGCCCTTTGGCTGTTGGTCACTATCTGCTTCATCAGCCTCACAACTGGATGGGTCAGAAGGAGGAGGAATAAAATGCTAAGATGGAAGTTTGTTCTGAGATTGGAATGTCTTCAAAACATTCTAGGTATGGCTCCAGGTATAAAAGACAAAGCCACTAGTAGAGTTTCAGCACCCAAGCATGCCACAGATTTTTTTTTTTGAGTTCTGTAACAACAATGTTCAATTCCCTTAGCCCTGGAGGTGGCAACTCCAGGAAGTCAGGGAGGTGAAGCAAGAAGGGAAGAAAAGTCCATTCTCTTCATGAGGAAGACAGAGTGCAGGGAGACTGGACTGAGACAAGGAGACCATCTAGGAGGCAGCCGTCAAAACTGTGAGGCTCTGAACTAAGGCAGGGGCTCTAGGCGTCGGGTCTAGATAACTGGGTGATTGGCTAAGAAAGACTAGAAAACATTTTAGGAAAAAATAATGACCAGTTTCCAGTTTGCGCTATGTTAAGTTTGGGCTGGCACCATCAGATCTTACTTATCTTCTGCCTGGGCATGTCCCTACTCTTGTCCCCTGTGATCTGTTTTCCACATTGTAGACTGATCAAGTCTAATTGGGTTTCTCAGTCCTCTAGGCTATAGCCCAAAGTCCTCAATGTGGCCTTTGGTTCCTTGCATGCATTGCTCCTGCCAACCCTCCAGCTTATTTGTTTATAGTCCATCTTTCCTATAGGAAGCTCCATGAGACCAGGAAGGATGTCTCTCTTATTCTTGGATTCATTTGCAATGCCCAGCATGTAATTGGTTCTAGAGAAAAAGGGGGAAGAGAGAGACTGAGAGAGAGAGAGAAAGTAAAGAATGAATAATGTCCACCTGGAGACTCTGGGAGATAATTTGAGCTATAAATTTGGGGCCATTAACGTTAAAAAGGTATATGAAGACATGGAAGTAAATGAATTTGCATATTGTCAGAAAAGATGAAACCTTGGGGAACAGTGACATTCTAGGTGGCCACATGAGTGAGGAAGGATAAGCAACCCGAAATGAGGCTGCCTGAGAACAAGCTGCTAAAGACACAGGCGGGGAACTGGCCAAGAGCACAAGAGCACAGGGCAATAGGAAGGAGTGTCAAATGCTACCAAGATACGCAGTGTGGGAAGGACTGACAGGAGGCCACATTTACAGTCCACACGGGTTAGAAGAACAAGGCCAATGACACAAAAGAAAATGATCAAACAACTGCAGAGCATGGGACACTCCACAAGACAATCAAGATGATCTCTTTATTTATGTATTTGAGATAGGGTCTCACCCTGTCATTCAGGCTGGAGTACAGTGGTATGATCATAGTTCACTGCAACCTCAAACTCCTGGACTCAAATGATCCTCCCAAGAAGCTAGGACTACAGGTGCACACCACCACATGTGGCTAAATTTTTTAATACTTTATAGAAATGAGGTCTCTGTTTGCTGACCAGACTGGTCTTGAACTCCTGGCTTCAAGCGATCTTCCTGTCTTGGCCTCCCAAAGTGCTGGGAATCCAAGTGTGAGCCACTGCACCTAGCCAGGATTTTTTTTTAAATCATTGTTATTTTTACAAAGAAGCTAAAAAGAGTCAATCACAAAAATATTTTTGATTGGATCCTGGTTCATAAAAAAATTAAACTCTAAAATTAGCTGCATGGATATCTGCAGAAAGAACCTTACAAAGGAGGGGAAGAGTCAATGCAAAGGTTCCAAAAGGGGACACTGCCCAGCCTGTTTAAGGAAAGGCAAGGAGGCCAGTGTGACCAGAGGAGGGTGAGCAAGTTGGGGGAGGGTAAAATTCATAGGGTCTTGGATACAATTGGTGAAGACTTTGAACTTGACTCCATTTTCGGCATATTCAGTTTGAAATATCTATGTAACATCCAAGTGGAGAAGTTGAGCAGACAGCTGGGTATGCAAGTCTGAAATTCAAGGGAGGCCAGGTGTGGTGGCTCACATCTGTAAAGCCAGCACTTTGGAAGGCTAAGGTAGGCAAATCGCTTGAGCCCAGGAGTTTGAGACTGGCCTGGGCAATATAATGAGACCCCATTTCTACAAAAAAATTTAAAATTTAACTGGGTGTGGTGGTTCACACCTATAGTCCCAGCTATTTGGGAGGCTGAGGTGGGAGGATTGCTTGAGCCCAGGAGTTTGAGGCTGCAGTGAACCTCATGCCAGTGCACTCCAGCCTGGGTGACAGAGTGAGACCCTGTCTCAAAAAAAAAAAAAAAAAATCAAGGGAGAAGCTATGAAAGGAGATAAAAATTTAGGAGTCATCAGCAAATTACATGATTTCAAAGCCATAAAACTCGATGAGATCATGGAGGGAATGAGGATAAGGAATAGAAAAGGGCCAAGGAGTGAGCACCGGGCCTTCCAAGGCAAGAGGTCAGGAGAAAAGTAGGGATCAGCCAAGGTGGCTCTGAAGGACTGGCCAGTGTGAAGGAAGGGAACCCACAGAAAGCGGTGCCCTGGAAGCCGAGTGTGGACGTGGGAGGCAATCATGTGGGTTCCCTGCTGGCTCAAAAATGAGGCCCAAGGGCTGGGTTCATCCACACAGAGGCACAGCTGACCTTGACCTCGGCAGGGCAGTTTTGGTGGAGGGAAGTAGCAAAGGGCTGCCAGGCTGAGGCCTGGGAGAGACTGGGAAGAGAACCATTGGAAACAGTGCGTAGAGCAGAGTTGCGGGGGGGCAGTGTCACAGACAGAGGGACAAGGAGTCAAGAGAAGTTTGGGGCTTTTTGATTTCTTTTTTCTTTTTTTGCTTTAAGATTGGAAAAGAGAGGGCCAGTCCATAATGTTGATGGGACTGAACGAGCCAATGAAGGAGCACATGAGGGAGTGAGTGACTGAGAGCAGATACAGGGTCAAGTGAGGGTTCCGCCATCTGAGAGAGGTCTGAGCAGGAGTCCCAGCACGTGGGAGATCGCCCTGGAGAGTGGATTCACAGAGACGGCGGGGGTGCCATCCGAAGTCCCTGCCTTGAGGGGCCCGTTGTGTCCTACCCGCCTGTTGAATCTGGCTGTCCCCACAGCTACGTTGCCTGGGGCCCAACTAGGGCAGAGATACAAATACGCCAGGCCATGGCCCCACAAAGTCTGGCCTCAAGGCTGCAGCCCATTTGGAAAACGTTTTAATTTCATTTGCGTGTTTTTTCAATTTGATTATTAAGTGCCGTTTACACATGGACGGGGAAAGCCTGTTTTCATTCGCTGATTCCCCTTCCTCCCTGGCCTGCGTGCCTCCCCGGTGAGTAATGGGGAGGCTGCTTTTCTGGAACACAAGGGAAAAGTTCCAGCAAATTGCAAAAGCATGTTCCTTCCTTGAAAAATCCTTTCACACTTGTTTTTTACTCCGTTTGTAAAGTTCATGAAAAGCCTCCATAAAAGTGCTTTAAAAGGCCTTAACTTTCTTTGTTCTCCACATTCAACTTTCTTTTTCTCTCTTAAGGGGGTGTATAATTTCAAGGGATAACAAACAAAACATCAAACCTAGGGAGCGAGTGGCGAGATGAAGGAAATGCAGCAAACTTTAGAAATGTCGGAGGATCACAGGTTGGAGGTACCAGCGAGGGGGAAATTTCCACATGTGTTTTCAGAAGATGACAGTCCGGCACTCCCCCACTGGCCCCATCATCGCTCAGATTTGTTTCTGAAGTTATTAACATTTCACACAAGGCTAGGGCAGCTGGGCAGACAGAAAGACTGAAATAATAAAGGCTCAGGAAGAGCAACGCATCCTTTTAGGTACATTTCAGCAGCCTGAACTATCGGGGTGCAGGAGATGGGACCGTAGGAAATGGTGCTGCCAAGAATTTGCAAAGAAGGTTTCCCTCCTCAAGGCCAGAGTGGGGCGTCATCTGAGCAGAGAAATACAGAAGGTTCTTAGAGAGGATGGAGGCCATATAAGGAGTTTCCCTCTGCAGAGAGAGAGTCCACTCTGGTTTGGGTTTGATGAGACAGCTTTCTGAACATGGGCAGAGGGAGGAAGGAGCTGAGAGGATGGGGTTCCCACCAGCCTCGAGGGATGGTCCTGGAGCGCCTCATGGGGCTGGCCAGGGAAAGTGCTACGGGGTTCTGTGGGCAGTGCTTGGGGACTGGGTAGCATGCCTTAGCCAGCTATTGATCTAATTCCGGTCATTGTGACCTGCCTGTCCTGGTGTCTGAGTCCATCTAGGACTGCATGTCTGGTGTATCTGTCCCGAGCCCTCTGGGCTCCAACGTTGGCAAAGTAACACTGGCGGACTCCCCTCTGCATTCCCATTTCTCTCTGCAGCACCTGCTTCCCTCCTGCATGCCCCTCCTCATCTTCCTCTGTCACCCCCAGGGAAGGACTTCCAAGAAGGGACTGAGAAGAGGCAGAGAACTCTATTTTGACAAAGGCCTGAGAGGGAGAAATGCTGTTTGTTTGCTTGGTGGGTTCAAGATATGGAGGATGGGCAAGAAGCAGGAGGAACGGAGCCATCTTCAGCTCCTGAAATCCTGGGAGGGACACTATGGTTCCAAAGGCCACCGTGCCTCCCTAACCCAATAATGAGCTCTGGGTGGACAGGGGCCCAGCCTTCATCAGTGCTGTGGGCCCTGGGTTCTGGGATATTGCAATTAGGGTGGTGCTTTCCCCAGCAATGGTCACATGATCGGCAAATAGATCCTTACATCTCTTTGAGCGCTGGACCCCTTCTCTGCCGCAGAGAAAGAACCAGCAGTGCACCCCGCACACACCCTCTTCCTTAGGTACTGGGCTGACCATAGGACTTGCTGTGCCTGCCGCTGAGGAAGCTGCCCCGTGGCTCCTCCGCCCTGCCTGGGTGTCCTCTTCTTCCCCCAGCTGGCCCAGTTGCCTCCTCTCTGTTCCGCCTTTTCCTCCCCGCCTTTCTTTCCCTTCCTCTTTCTATCCCTCTGATCTTCTCTGATCCTTGGATTGCCTGGCAGAAGGCCAGGGGGTAACCCGGAGTTCGCCTCAGCAGCCTCAAGCTCAGAAGCCGTTTCATGCTAAGCCATGGCTACCCTAAAGGCCTCTCACCTCATTTACATCCAGGGCTTTTCCTCAACCACACCCTCGTGGGTGCTCCAGAGAGGGCGTGACAATCACCACGTCTTTCTTTGTGCCAGCCCTAAGTATAACCCCACCCAAGACAACCTGCTTCTTCCAACACCTGATCTTCTATAGTTACTTCCACTTTGCACGTGGAGAAACTGAGGCTGAGAGAGATGAATTTACCTGCTCTCTGGAGCGTCCACTGCCATCACTGTACTCAAGTAAGGAATCACTTGTTAAACGCATCTAATCCCATCTTCTTCGGAAGAACAATGTGGTCTACAGGGTTGCGTCAGGGTTGTTCATCATCAGGGTTGTGAACCTGCAGTTCTCTGACCTGGCTACCTGCATCCCCTCCCTGAGACACCAGCTTCCTCATGCTTCCACTGCTCCTGCCCCACCCCAGTTTAGCAAAAGCCTGGCCATGCTTCCGATCTTTCCCTATTCCGGGCTCTACCAGAATCTGCTGAGAGTGAGGGAGATTGACGTAGCTCCCGGCTCCTTGAGTTTTCCTCTTCAATCACTTGAATACATAATGCATTTTTATGTGCTTGCAATGGCACGGCTTCAGCTTTGCAAAATCAAGACTGTCAGCCCCTTTACAGTGAGTCTACTCCCTTGATTAACTTGAGGGTAAGGAGAACGTAATAAAGAAGTTTCATTAAATGCAAAGAAGATCATCACTTTTAACTGTCCCTGTGGAAAAGCCCACGCCAGATCTCTGATTCTTCTCCTGAACTAACTGGTTCTTTGCTGGGAGATGAGTGAAAGCAGCGTTTGTTCAGGCAACCGGGAGGAGCTGTTCCCCACTCCTCCCCCAACCCCCGCCCCTTGGCCCCTGGAAGGCTCTTTTTAGGGCATGCTGGTTTTTATGCACACTGATGGCTGTTTCGCATCGGGGCTGATAGGCTTGACTGAACGGTTGCCACACAGCCAGCACACGCTGCACAACACGGCTAGGAGGGAGTGTTTATGGGGCTAGCTGCTAATGATTTCCATTTATGGAACACGTGTGCAGCAGCTGAGTGGGGCCGGCTAAGATAGGACATCAATAAAGGCCTGGCTGCACACACAGGATCTCCTGGGCAGCTGCAGTGATGGTTCCAGTGCAAGCTTCTGGGGGATCTTGAGGCTCCCCAGAATTCAGGCCCTTCAGTGCAGATCATGCCCTAAAAAGACAGCTCTGTTGGGAAAGCTGTGGCCAGGATGACTGTACAAGGCCAATAAGAAAAAGGATTGCTGTGATAAGAATTAAAACTCACATTCACTGGGTGCTCAACTCATACCTCATGCCAGACATTGTGGGAAGCTAGCACATGCGTATTGTTTTCTTTTGTTTGATCCCCACAACAAGCTTATGAAGTTGGAACTATTTTTTTGTTTGTTTGATTCATCACGGTACTGAAGAGGAAACACTCGTAGAGATGACGGACTTTGCCCAAAGCGGCAGAGTTGGGATTTAATCCTGGTGGTCTAACTTCAGAGCCCTGTTCCATAGGTGTGGAAAAGTGAATTCTAGACGTTCACTCAAATCATTTTAGATCATAGTTGACATAAGAGTAAAAGACATGCATTTTTGTATTAGAAGGACCTAGATTGAAGCTCTAGCTTTGCCACTTACAAGTTATATAAACTCCTTAAGCCTTGGTTTCCTCACTAAAAGAGAAGATAATAGTGTTACCTAGTACTAGAGTGTGGAAAGCCATAGCTCAGTACCCACCATCGAATAAGCCTCCAGGAAATGTGTAACAATGCGTTCACACCAGGGGGCAGTGCACCTGGGGTTCTGAGTATGGACCCCAAGATGCAGGAGCACGTGCTGGATGGAGCTCAGCTTCTACAACTTTCTCAACCCTACCCCCTGCCCCGCCCCGAGCCTTAGTCGCCTCGTCAGTAGAATGAGACGGTAATAGGGACCGCTAACAACAGGTGTGTCAGGGACCACACAGAGTGGGATGTCAGGAACAGAGGAGCTTGTATGTACAAAACACATTTTGCGTCTTCCAAGGCTCTGGGAAAATGCTACTTGTTGTCTTTGGAAACAAAATCCTGTTGGAGTTCTCCCTTTTGAGCACAGCCGCCCTGCACATGGCATGTAGTTATAAGCAGAGGGGAAAACAGAAAGCTGACCTTCAAAGTTCTTATGCGCTCCAGGGGGAAGATGAGACCAGCAAAAATAAAGCGTTCATTGAAAACAAAGTGGCATGTCCATATACACACAGGCTTGTAGATAATCACTTACAGCCATGCAGAGACATATGCAGGGCTTTGGGGATTTTGTTCGAGTGCCTGAGATGACATCTGGGTGGGTTTGTAGGAGGAGGGACTATTTGGGGCAGGGGAAGGAAGGTCCCCCCTAGAAAGGGAGCTCTACTTCATTTCCTTCTCATCTTGCCACCAATGCCTCCAGCACACAGTTGGTGCTTAATGTGTGCTTGTGGAATGAGAACAGGAAGTGGAGAGAGCAGGATCCAAGCAGGGGAAGTGGACAGGGTGGCATGACTCAGAGGTGGGGCAGGCACGCCACTAAATGCTGAAGGCATGAGTTTATTCTTCTTGAGTGTTTTCTGCCAGAGGTTAGCCCATGATAGGCCCAGAGGATCTTCTCCTTAAAGTTATCCTTTGGGGAGAAGAGGAAGAGAGAGAGAGAGGGAGACAAGGACTGAGGGAGACAGTATTCCACTTATGCAGTTTTGTTTTATCTCATCTTTGTGTGAACTTTACACACACACACCCCTCCTAACACTGGATTCCAGTATGAGCTAAAACTGATCCTCCTGGGCGCAGACACTTTGGGTGGCCTCACCCAGATCTATTCTCCCCCTCCTTCTTGCTTACAGCACCGCAGTCCTGTTCAGGAATCACTGCTCAGGGATGGTCACTATGGTGGCTGTGTCATGTATTGGCGTGCCTAGGCTGCTGGTAGTTTTCTGGAGTCCACTTTCTTGTATGTTTCCAGTTCTGCTGCAAGAGATGTCTTGCCTGAGATTTGGAGGGCAGAAGTCAAGCTCCAAAAGTCAGGCAGTGTCGCCAGGCTCATTTCATTGTCAGAGTGTGGTGGGCGGGCCTGCAAGTGCTTCGCCTCTGCCTGGATCCTTCTTCAGCTTCCTCAAGGCCTTGGCAGAGCTCAGTGACAAAGGACACCCACTTCTCTTGCAGGAGGACATGGAGATCATCCTCATGTGGGGGGTCCAGCTTGTCCTTGCTCTTTTCCACTTGACATCCATCTCCTCTTCTCCACTTGCCACCCCATGGACTTCCAAACGCAGCCACAGCACGATAGAGACAGTTGAACCTGTTTCCACAATTGCAGAGGGTCAAACCTCTGTAACAAATCCCTCATTGCATGTTTATACGTAGAGCCACTTTCTGTCTCTCTATCAAACTTTGACTTATGTAAATACCGTATCTCCAGCTTGAGAGTGAATCCTGGTTGGTCTGAGCCAGTTGTGGTTCATTCCCCTTGGTGGTGATGGGTTCAGGGATGAACATGTGACCTGGGACTCCAATAGTGGAGCCTGGGGGAAAGGCTTCCTAGATCTGAAGAAAAGACACAAAGAAAAGATGGTGCTCTTCTACTGATGTAGTGTCCGGATATCATGCTTGGAATTGAGGCAGCCATTGTAACCAAGCCAGGGGATTACCCAAAGAACCACGCTGAGGACCAAGATAGAAGAGATGGAAACAACCTGTGTTCTCCAGGGTATAGTTAAGCTGGGGAACTAACCTTCCTTGAAACCGCCTACCTGGCGTTCCAGGTATGGGAGATGTTACTCAGTAGTCCCCGGTTATGTGCAGGGGATATGTTGCAAGATCCCCCGTGAATGACTGAAAGTGCCATAGTACTGAACCTTATATATGCTATGTTTTTTCCTATACCTATGATATATACCTATGATAAAGTTCAATTTATAAATTAGGCACAGTAGGTGATATGGTTTGGCTGTGTCCCCACCCAAATCTCATCTTGAATTGTAGCTCCCATAATTCCCATGTGTTGTAGGAGGGACCTGGTGGGAGATAATTGAATCATGGAGGTGGTTCCCCCATCCTGTTCTCATGGTAGTGAATAAGTCTCACAAAATCTGATGGTTTTATATGGGATTTCCCCCTTTTGCTTGACTGTCATTATCTCTTTCCTGCCACCATGTAAGATGTGTCTTTGGCCTTTTTGCCATAATTGTGAAACCTCCCCAGCCACGTGGAACTGTGAGTCCATTAAACCTCTTTTTCTTTATAAATTATCCAGTCTTGGTTGTGTCTTTATCATCAGTGTGAGAATGGACTAATACAACAATAATTAATAATAAAATAGAGCTAGTATAACAATATGTCAGCATCCCTGCTGTTAAATTTAGAGCCATTATTAGGTAAAAGAAAAGACACAAGTGCTATGCTACCTCGAAGGTTGTTCTGATCGCCAAGATGGCTACTGAGTGACCAAGGGGCAGGTGGCATCTACAGTGTGTATATGATGAACAAAGAGATGATTTATGTCCCAGGCAGAACACAGCAGGACTATGAGAGATTTCATCAGCTACTTAGAATGGTGCAACATTTAAAATTTATAAATTGATTATTTCTGGAATTGTTCATTTAATATTGTCAGACCACAGTTGACTGTGGGTAACTGAAACTGCATAACTTGAAACCGTAGACTGGGGAGACTACCGTATTTTCTCATTGTTTAAGCCAATTGAGGCAGGCTTTCTGTTTCTTGTAGCTGGAAAACATCCTTGTCCAACTCCCACCCCAAGAAGGAGCCTCACGTTTCCTCTTGCAGTGGGCCCTGAAGTCTCCTTGCTCTGGGAGCTTTTCCAGAATGGAAGTGGTCAACTCGGAGTGAAGCTGGTATCCGGCCTCCCTGAGCTTGCTCTTCCCAACCAAGAGGCTGGAAGATGGGCGCCCCAGCAATCCACGGAAGATTTGAAACTAGACAATAGAATTTAGGACGATCAAAATGGTTTCCAGATTATGGCCCAAGGAAAAATGGGCTAAGGCTCTAATTGCAGTAATTATGATAATTAAGTGTACCAGCCGGATGCAAGGAATGGAAGCCCAACTGGAGCTGGTGAGACACGCCCTTTACCTCTCGGCTGTCAAGTCTAAGCTCACCCTACTGCCCTGTGATGCCAGAAGGGTACTCTGCAAGCCACAATTGACGGACTGCCCATAGGAGGCGCTAGAGGGAGACTGGGGTAAGAGAAGAGGAGAAGGACCTCATTGTTGTCTTTCAGCTCCAGGCAGCGTCACTCTAGCAGGAGCAGATGGTGAGCTCCACTTGCCAGCTCCATTCAGCATTCCCAGGGGCCCCTCACCCTCCACCTGCAGAGGTGCTGGAGTCCACCACCAGCCTGGGACCTGGGGGCTGGAGGAGCAGCTGGACAGCTTCCTCACCTACTCACTGTGGGCATCAGAGCAATTCCTGGCCCACCACCCTGGGGGTGCAAGCATCTGTCAAATCATGCCCCCTGCTCTTCAGTGGTCTGAACCCAAGCTACGCAGTTTCCCGCGAGGAGCCCCTCACCAGCATCACGAGACCCTCCTCTGGTAATCACCCTCTCCCTTCTTTTCTGCCAGCCCTAGGAGTAACCTACTCCCACGTTATTGCAGCATCCTCTTTTTCATCTCTCACTGTGTAAAATTCTTTTACTCTTTTTCATCTCTCACTGTGTAAAATTCTTTTATTTCAAATCTCCTGTTCTGAAATATCTACTGTGGTTTCTCTTTTCCTGGCTGGGGCTCATCTGAGAGAGTACATTGATTGGGTTATGTAATCCACAAGTCCAGATTGAAGGTAATCTGAGGCACAATTTGTTCCAGAGTGTCTAAATATGATTAGGGCCAACACTGGGTTTTTTGCTTTTCGTTTTTGTTTTTGAGATAGGGTCTTGCTCTGTTGCTCAGCCTAGAGTACAGTGGCATGATCATGGTTCACTGCAGCCTCAAACTCCTGGGCTCAAGTGATCCTCAGCCTCAGTCTCCCAAGTAGCTAGGACCACTGGCACATGCCATCATTTCCAGATAATTTTTTCCCACTCCTTTTTTTTTTGTTTTTTCTTTTTTGAGTCTCACTCTGTCGCTCAAGCTGGCTAGAGTGCAGTGGTTTGATTTCTGCTAACTACAAGCTCCACCTCCTGGGTTCAAGTGATCCTCCCACCTCAGCCTCCTGAGTAGCTGGGACTACAGGTGCCCACCACCACACCTGGCTAATTTTTGTATTCTTAGTAGAGATGGGTTTTCTCTATGTTGGCCAGGCTGGTCTTGAACTCTTGACCTCAAGTGATCTGCCTGCCTCAGCCTCCCAAAGTGTTGGGATTACAGGTGTGAGCCACTGTGCCCAGCTATTTTTCCCCACTTTCATTTAGCGATAGGGATCTCCCTATGTTGCCCAGGCTGGTCTTGAACTCCTGTCCTCAAACAATCCTCCCTCCTTAGCCTCCTGAGTAGTTGAGATTGCAGGTGTGAGCCACTGCGCCCAGTCCACGCTCTTTCCCAACATTTTCTCAGCACCAGTATCTTCCGTATGTGAACTGTTTTTAGGGTGGCCTCCTTCTGGGGAGCAAAAATGACTGCAGCAGCTCTAATCCTCACATCCAGAAGCCAGACCTCGTCTGAGGAAGACAGAGAATGCCTTTGTCCCACATTTCTAAACACGAACCCTGAACTTCACTTTGCTTAGATTAGGTCCTGCCATTTTAACCAATTCCTGTGGCCAAGGCACCAGCACACTGATTGGCTTGGTGTGGATTGCATGCTCTCTTCCTAAAACTGGGGTAGGACCGACACGTATGGGGTCACTGGACCCACAGATGGAAATCAGAGCTTCCTGAGAAGCTATAGTCAGATGCTGGGGACATCAAGGTCCCCTACACTTAATCTCAGATTGTCCAGGGAAGCCCAAACTTCCTATCACTATTGCTGCTGTTTTTAAAATACAATACCTTTAAAAATATGTAACTGCATTAGTCCATTTCTGTTATTAGAAAGGAATGCCTGAGACTGGGTAATTCATGAAGAAAAGAGGTTTAATTGGCTCATGGTTCTACAGGCTGTAGAAGCATGGCACCAACATCTGCTCAGCTTCTAGGGGAAGCCTCAGGTAGCTTTTACTCATGGTGAAAGGCAAAGTAGGGGCAGGTGCGTCACATGGCAAGAGAGGGAGCAAGAGAGCAACGGGGGCTGGGCACGCAGTGGCTCACATCTGTAATCCCAGCACTTTGGGAGGCCGAGCCTGGGGGATCACTTGAGCTTAGGAGTTTGAGACCAGCCTGGCTAACATGGTGCTCAAACAATGCTCAAAAAATACAAAAATTAGCTGGGCGTGATGGTGGGTGCCTGTAATCCCAGCTACTTGGGAGGCTGAGGCACAAGAATCACTTGAACCAGGGAGGCGGAGATTGCAGCGAGACGAGATCATGCCTCTGCACTCCAGCCTGGGTGACACAGGAAAATCCTGTCTCAAAAAAAAAAAAAAAAAGAAAAAGAAAAAAAGAAAAAGAGAGAGAGAAAGTGAGGGGGTGTTGCACCAGATCTCACATGAACTATTCATCGGTCCCTATTCATCAGGGACCCTGATGCACTTTGGAAGGCCGAGACAGTGGATCACCTGAGTTCAGGAGTTCGAGACCAGCCTGGCCAACATGGTGAAACTCTGTCTCTACTAAAAATATAAAAATCAGCCAGGCATGGTTGTGCATGCCTGTAATCCCAACTAGTCGGGAGGCTGAGGCAGGAGAATCGCTTGAACCTGGGAGGTGGAGGTTGCGGTGAGCCAAGATAGTGTCATTGCACTCCAGCCCAGGCCATAAGAGTAAAACTCCATCTCAAAAAAAAAAAAAAAAGAACTCACTTTTCACTAAGGGGATGGTGCTATGCTAAACCATTCATGAGGGATCTGTCCCCGTGATGCAATACCTCCCACTGAGCCCCACCCTCAATACTGGGAATGACTTTTCAACAGTAGATTCGGAGAGGACAAACCTCCAAACCATAGCAATAACCAAATGGAATGTAATTTTTATTCCTTTTTAAAATACGTTCACAAATGAAAAATAGTCCTTTGGTCAACCCCATCTCCTGAATTAGGTTTCAAAAGTGATGTTCCTCAAAGCTATGTGAAAACTCTGGCTGAGTTCGCAGCCTCAAATAAGGTGTCTCCTTTCCAGAGGAGTGATAAGGAGATATTATTGAACAACCGTGATGTCTAGCAAACGCTTTTCAATTTTTTTTTTTTTAAGGCAGAGTGTCACTCTGTCACCCAGGCTGGAGTGCAATGGTGCAATCATGGTTCACTGCAGCCTTGACTTCCTGGACTCAAATCCTCTTGCCTCAGCACGCTAAGTAGCTGGGACTACAAGCGCATGCCACCATGCCCAGCTAATTTTTTTATATGTTTTTGTAGAGCTGGGGTTTCACCATGTTGCCTAAGTTGGGCTTTTCGATTTTTAAGTTGATTCAGATTCATTGGAAGTGTAACCTGAGAGAGTTCATTTCTGTCTCAGCCAGCAACCAGCTGATCCCAGACACCCAAGAGTTTTGAAGATAATAGATAAACCCATTGTCATCAAGCATGGACTTAAAAATCACCTAACATTTCTGGCCTCCTCAGTCTTTCTTAGGAACCAAGTTGTTCTGTGCGCTAAGACTGCACGATTGTTTTCTTTTTACTCTTTGGTTTTTTTCTCTCTTTCTCCTGTCTTTTTTATAACCCAGGGAGATTAATCAGTTTGTTCAAGGTCATACAGCAAGGCCAAGACCCTGTCTGAGTTATAGCATGAAGTTTTAGCTCCTGGGCTATGCCCCACACAAGGGTCCTCTTATTTCCCAGATGAGCTTCCCTCTGTCTGGAGACCTCCAGGAGCTTCAGACATCCTTTCAAGGACATAAAGTGTATTTTATACAGCATTATTTGATCTCCACGAAATGTATTTTATATAACATTATGATCTTCTGCCTAAACTAATCCTATCAGGGGATAACACTAACATTCAGATGGTCCTTACTGTGTGCCAAGCCATTTCCCAAATCCTTTCCAGTTGTTAATTTCCTAATCTTCAAACAGCAGTATGAGGTAGATACTATTATTATCCTCACTGTGCAGATGAGGAAACTGAGGCATGGGGAGGTTAAGCAACTGGCCCACAGTCACACAGCCAGAAAGGATGAGCTGTGGGGTTTGAACTCAGGCACGTGGGTTATGAGAAGGGTGGAGGAAGGCAGGGGAGAGGCCCCCTCAAGGGGACTGAGAGCAACAGCCTCACTCACGTTCCTCTTCTTGCTCTTATTGCTCCACAAGTACATTTTCCACCAAAACTTACAGTCCAATATTTTTATTCTCACTTAGTAAAAGTCCTAGGCTAATTCAGGCCATTCCTAAGGCACCCAGTCAGGAGCTCCATGTCTGGAAATGGATGAGTCTATTTGGGCTGCTATAACAAAATTCCATAGGCTGGGTAGATTATTTTTTTAAAAAACCACAAATGTGTTTCTGACAGTTCTGGAGGCTGAGAAGTCCAAATCAAGGCACTGCCAGATTCAATATCTTGTGAGGGCCGCTTACTGGTTCATTGATGGTGCCTTCTGGATGTGGCCTCACATGGTGGGATGGGGAGGGAGCTCCCTGGGGCCTCTTTTTTAAGGGCACAAATCCCATTCATCAGGAACCCACCCTCATGTCCCAGTCACCTCCTGAAGGCCACACCTTTTAACACCATTGTCTTATTTTTCTTTTTAATGCCATCACTTTGGGTTTTTCTTTTTAATGTCATCATCTTGGGGGTTAGGATTTCAACATATGAATGTTCAGGGGACACAATCAGATCTTGGCAGCAGGGAAGTCACTAACGCAACTTCTCTGTGTCTTAGGAGAGGACAGCAATGTTAAGTTAAAAAAAATCAGTCCCTGGGAGCGGCCCCCTCAGACTCTGTGATAAACAGTAGTTGTAGTGTCAACACTGAACAAGATCCATGCTTTTACCATCAGTCTCAGCTCCAGTGAACCCACAGCGAGCACTGTCATTGTATCGTGGCATCAACAGGAGGCACAGAGCTGCAGGATCTCACCCAGAGGGTCATTCACTGGGGGTCACGAGTTGATCTAACTCATCTGTAATGAGTTAAGTATAAAATAACCTTTCCTCTTTCCCTGAAGCTGATTCACTCTCAGAGAAGATGCTGAAATTCAGAATGATGCTTCTGTATACATTCTGTTCAGCACTCATTTATTGAGCTCCTACAGTGTGCCTGGCACTATAGTGGGTAAACAGACCTTTTAAAATACACCAAGCTCTGACCTGAAGGAACCTGTGTCCCAGGAGGTGAACTGACATCAACCAGTTACAACAAATGTGCTGAATGCTGTCATAGAACAGTCCCTTCAAACTCTTTTTTTTCACATTTATTTATTTATTTATTTTTTAAAAAAGAGTCTCACTCTGTTTTCCAGACTGGAGTGCAGTAGCATGATCTCAACTGACTGCAACCTCTGCCTCTCAGGTTCAAGTAACTCTCATGCCTCAACCTCCCAAGTAGCTGAGATTACAGTTGTGCACCACCACACTCTGCTAATTTTTTGTATTTTCAGATGGAGTTTCACTGTGTTGGCCAGACTGGTCTCGAACTCCTGGCCTCAAGTGATCTGCCCGCCTCAGCCTCCCAAAGTGCTGGGATTACAGGCATGAGCCACCATGCCCAGCTCAAACTTCTGACCCTGCATCTGTACCATTTAAAGTATTTGAGAGCACAAGCCAGTCTATGAGTACCAAACACACTCCTGATCATCCATCCTGGTCCCTGGAATGGGCCCCCGGCCCGGTTAAAGGACTTCCCTCAGACCCCAGCTCAATAAGTAGTATCTTATGGAGGAGATTTGGTCTTTAACAAGGCTTCTACTGTCCCAGAGCTGTTGATAGCACTGCTGCAGGACCTTCCCAGATGACTCAGCAGCGTCACACAAAGCTCTGCTCAGCAGAGGTGCCAGGGCACGCTCGCCCTTAGGGCCCCACTCTTGGGCTGGAGGAAACCAGGTGGTTTCCCCATTCGACATTCATTTTCTCTCTTCTCTCGTTATCGCCTGGGAGGCAGAGTGTGGCGTCCCCGCCTGTTCACTCACACACGTTTCTTCTGCTCGTTCCAGCTGGCCCAGAGCCCAGCTGTCATGGAGCATGTTCCCTGGCATCCGTGCACACACACAGGCCAGTCCTTCTGCCTGGGGAACACCCTCCCAACTAACTGCCTGCTGGACCAACTACACACCTGCAGGATCTCAGCCCAAATATTAGCTCCTTCCAAAGCCTTCCATGGACTCCCTTGCCAATCTTGCCACATAGCTCCCTTCAAGAAGATGATCTGATTTTGTAAGAAAATGAAAGAGGACTTTAACTGACAATGTAATTCTTGGACAGGAAAGCAAGGCATTCAAAAAACGAAAGTAGCACATTTGTGAAAAAACCTGGATGAGTATTTAGTTATTTTTCAAACATGAAATGAATGCTTTAAAAAAAATTACCCATTTTAAAGTGTCGTTCTGAAAGACAAGTTTAAATATGTGTGCTCATGAACTGGCGTCATGTTTTCTTTTGCTTTGAATGCGAGGATGCTCAGAGCTCATGGATGTGCTTGATTCGGTGGCTTTCCTCCGCCCAGGCTTTGAAGAGAATGCTGGCCCTCTTGGCTTTGGCTTTTGTCTTCTGTGAGAGCCCATGAGGGCAGCAGCTTGATGGGGTGGACAGAGCTTGGGCTTTGCAACCAGCATTGGGTCCATCTCTGTTGGCTCACTCACGAGAGGTGCCTTTGACTTGGGCTCGGTTCTCCTAGAGGCAGGCCTGAGACAAAGACGGGGGAGCAAGTAGCTCCTCTGGACAGGATCACGCGAAACTCCAGGAGGGGCATCAAGAGGAGACATGGGCAAGAGAAGAGAGAAAAGCAACCCAGGGAGCTTGACTGAGCCAGTTAGGTCACCACAGACGGCAACTGGGAACTAATCCCAGTCGGGATCTTTGAGTCTTGCGGAGCACACGTCAGAGCTGTCCCACCCAAGGGGTGAGGAAGCAGGGGGATTTAGCTACCAGCTGCCATCAGCCACAGGGCAAGGGCTGCTCCTAGAGGCATTAGCTCCTTGGCACCTCTGGTCTGTCCCTAGCACAGGCTGAGCCAGAGCCTGTGGCTGAAGAAAGCTCTTAGGAATGTTATGGGCGGAAAGTTTGCATCTTTCCAAAATCCCTGTGTTGAAACACTAGCCCTGCACGTGATGGAATTAGGAGGTGGGCCTTTGGGAGGTGATTAGGTCATGAAGGTGGAGCGCTTGGGATGAGGTTAGTGCCTTTATAAGAAGAGAAGCAAGAGTTTGCCCACTCTGTCTGCTCTTGAGCATGTGAGAATACAATGAGAAGACAGCCATCTGCAAACCAGGAAGCGGGCCCTCATCCAACACCCAAGCTGCAGGTGCCTTGGTCTTGGACTTCGCAGCCTCCAGAGCTGTGAGAAATAAAGGCTTGTTGTTTAAGCCACCCAGTCTCTGGTGTTTTTTCTTTTTCTTTTTATTTTTTTTCAATAGCAGCCAGAACCAACTGAGACAGGAAGGGACCACCGGTGCTTACAATAAGGAGCCATCAAGGATGGTAAGAACCCAGGGCGTAAGGAAGGGCAATGACAGTGTCTGCTACCAACCATAAAAGGAAGTAAGAAGAACAATAAAAACATGAATGCTAACTTCAGTGTATGGCTGGGAAATCCAATGAGGTGATATATGTGAAATCACTGTGTAAACTAAAAGTCATCACATCAGTGTTCCATTTGATACTAGGGATGGTGAGGATGCCAATGACAGCAGTGAATCACATGCTAGATCACTTGCTCCGTCTCCCTCATTGGAATCCCTGACCATAGATTGGGTTCCAGTAGCTTTTAAGTCTTTGTGAATTTCTTGGGTGGCTGGAAGTGATGTTTCCTCAGTTTACTGGACCTGTCCTAAGAGTCAAAAGTGAAACCCTGCACAGGAGTCCCTCTCCTCCCAGCTCCGGACCCTACAACTTTCAGCAAACAAATAGAAATGCCTTTTGTTTTATTTCTAGCATTTTGAAATTCAACTTTTTGAATATACTATATTTGCATGGGGCAAAATTCTGGGAAATATTAAATATATTAAGAGGCATACAGTGAAACCATCTCTGGTTTTCACTCATTCAGTTCTCTTTCTCCCAAAAGTCAACATGACTACTATTTTCTCGTGCAAATTTACAAAGTGTGCATATTGTGTATTCAGATTTATGTATATTTATGTAAACCAAATTTGCATTTTCTCTCTTTTCTCTTAAACAAAAGATTTCAAACAGCACATATTGTTCTTTGCCTTGCTTTTGTCACTGGGCACTATATCCCAAGTTGTACATGAAGAGTTTTCTCTTTTTTTGTGATTATTATTATGTTACCACTCCAGAAATGCTACCTGAGTGTCTTCTCTTTTTTAACAGCTGTGTAATATTCCATTCAGCTTTTCATTCTAGAAAATGTGAATCATCAGCAATGGGTGAGCCTGCTATGGGGTTTAAACACATGATCTTATTAACCCTCACACAGTCCCAGGAGGTAACTAGGGCCTGTAGTTATCACCGCCATTTTGCTATAAGGAATTGAGGCCCATTGAGAGATTAAGTCCTGGCTCTAGATCATGGAGTGGGGAAGTCGCAGACCAGTCTTGGGCCTGTTGCACTATAATTACGTCCTTCAACCACTAGACGGCCTCCCTCTCAAGGAGAGACTTTGGACTATCACTAAGGCAGAGCTGAGCGGTGTCCTAAGGTGCTTGGCAAAGGTCTTGGATGCCAACTTGGGTATTTCTTTGGCAATAATGCCATATTGCCTTGTGCATGCTGTGTTTTATTTCAATGCATATTCATATGATTTCCTGCATTTTTGCCTCTCAAGAATCCCATCTGAGGCATGAATTATTGGATGGAAGGGTAGGGGGCATTCTTAAGGACAGGACCAAGAATTTGCAGTAGTGCTGGCAGAGTGCAGTGGAGTAGTCGTCCTGAGTGAGCTGAGCCCTAGGGAACCACTAGCAACCGTGGGGGTCAGGGGGACACTGCAGGCCCTAGAGCTGGGCCTGGGCTGGAGCCCTGCTGAGGCCAGGGGGGAGTCCAGGGCTCTGGGCCAGGAGGTAGATTTAAGGGATGAAATTGGGAGGGGAGCTGTAAACTAAGAACAATGTGGGAGCTGGGAAGTGTGTCTGGAATCATTTGGTATAAGGCCACATTTTTCAGGTGAAAAAACTGAACCCAGGTGGTGGCAGCCCCAAGTTCACAGAGGCTGGAGCTGAACAAGAAGCCAGGTCTCACGACCCCTATCCAGTGCCCCTTCTACTACCACTCTGAAGACATATGCAAATAGAGTGTGTGTGTGTGTGTGTCTGTGTGTATCTATGTTTGTGTGTCTGTATGTGGGTATGTGTGTTTGTGTGTTTGTAGTCTGGGGAAAACAAGTGTGCATGTGAACCTCTGTGTATGTGAGTCTGCAGCACAAGCTGAGGAATGGAGAGTAAGAGGAACTCAGGGCCAGGAGGAAGAACGAGGATAAAAACGAAATAAAATCCAGGAATCCTTCCAGTATACATGCGAGTCCCAGGACTTCCAATTTGGAGTTTTGCCATCTTTAATTCCATGACAATGTGTGACAGTCTCACTGGTATTCATCTGAGGGGTTGTTGTTTATTTTTATGACTCCAGCAACTGCAAATGTGAGAGTTCTCACGCCCTCTGGCAGATCCTCAGAAGCTCTCAGTTATTAATGGCCTTGATCACACGCATACGCAGGAGATGCTTGCTGTCCTTGGCTCAGCGTTCACTGCACTTCTTCAGGTGAAGCCCACAAAATGATGGGGACTGACAGTGGAAGAAAGATGGTTCCCTAAAGACTTTTTGCCAGAATTTGGCCGGGCGTAGAGGCTCACACCTGTAATCCCAGCACTATGGGAGGCCATAGCAGTTACATCACTTGAGGTCAGGAGTTCGAGACCAGTCTGGCCAATGTGTGAAACCCCATCTCTACTAAAAATACAAAAATTGGCCAGGCATGGTGGTGGGCGCCTGGAATACCAGCTACTTGGGAGACTGAAGCAGGAGAATCACTTGAATCTGGGAGGCAGTGGTTGCATTGAGCCAAGACTGTATCACTACACTCCAGCCTAGGTGACAGACAGAGACTCCGTCTCAAACAAAAAAAGAAAGACGTTTTGCCAGAATTATCGGGGAAGAAAATTTATCTCCCCTGTAGTTGCCACTGTAAATAAACCTGGAGATGTGGAGACCTCTTCATTGGAAAAGCATGTGAGGATGAAGCCAACACAGAGAAAAGCAGAACATAAAGAGTGATTCCAACTGATACATTTTTGAACACCTGGAACCAGCTGTGCCTGAAGCAGGTAATACCTGCACTTTTGAATTACAAGAGGCATTACATGATCTTTTCTGTGATATACATAATGAATGAAAACTAGGCTACCTAAGTTTGAATTTTGGGGCTGCCACTTCCTTTGACCCCCACCATATTATCATCTATAAAATGGGATAATGATAGTATCTACCTCATAGGTTGATATGAGAATTAAATGAATTAGCAAATCGAAAGCATTTAGAACAGTGCCTGACATACATTTAGCATATTGTCATTTAAAAAAAAATATTTGTGTACTGCAATAACAAATAGCCCCAAAATCTTTGTGACTTAAAACAATACAATTTTTATTTTTGCTCATATTACATATTCAGGAATCCAGGCTGATGGGGCAGCTGCCATCTCTAATGTTGCTGGCCACCACAACAGAGGAAAATAGAATCTAGAAAAAGCCACGCTGGCTCTTAAAGCTTCTCCCCGGGACAGGTACAGGTTGCTTCTACTCACGTTTCATTGCCAAAACAAGTCATGTGGCCACACTTAACTTCAAAAGGGAAGAAAGGGCAAATCTGCTGTGTTCCCAGAAGGAAGAGCCCTATTGACTCCTACATTATCCTTGTTATTTTGTAACTATTTGAATATTGGACACTTATGTTGAAAAGATGCAGAGATAATTTTTTAAAAAATCTCTGTTTCCCTAGCTTTTGTTTTCTTAGTTTTTATTTTATTTTATTTAAAAACTTTTTCAGAGACAGGGTCTTGCTGTCACTGAGGCTAGAATTCAGGGGCATAGTCATAGGTCACTGCAGACTTGAACTTCTAGGCTCAAGCCTTCCTCCCACCTTAGCCTCCCAAGTAGCTAACACCCCAGGTGTCCACCGCCATGTCTAGATAACTTTTTATTTTTTATTTCTTTTGTGGAGGCTGAGTTCTCACTATGTTGCCCAGGTTGGTCTCGAACTTCTGGCCTCAAACAATCCTGCCTCAGCCTCTCATAGTGCTAGGATTATAAGCATGAGCCACTGTGCTCTGATTTTTTTCCGGTATTATACTCCCCAGGGACTAGGAGCCATGACTGAGCCATGCTCTATTTACCTCACTTTTCACCACACTACTCCAGTCACTTTAGAATCTGTTGGTCCTGGTGTCCATCATCCAAGGTCACTGACATTTTCAACAATCTCGTGCTGGTTAAATCCCAGAGAAGAGGAAAGAAGCTATATCTTGGGCCTACAGTCACAAGCAAACAAGCGAAAGAAAGAATTGAGGGACAAAAGATGAAAAGCTCTCCTTGAGAGAGGCTGGTGTCTTAGGTCTGGAGCAAAGGGCTGTGAGGGAAGCTGGACAGGGCAGGGGAAGGTGCTAAACAAGGATGTAGCATCAGCGATGGTCTTGTTCAGCCTGACTCCATGGGCAGCTCTGAAATGTGAGTTGCACACGGAGTGGGTCCTGCCTTGAGGCAAAGGAGCTGGCCTTTTGTACCCCATTACTATGAGTCATTGGCAATGAGCTACCCCTTGGAGGGGGGCATTCACCTTCTGGGTCAGGCAGCTCCTGTTGGGTTGGTCAAAGGCAATTCTTGGAGAAGGGGGCCACTGTGCACTGTTCGCATCTAACCCTAGCAGGCGCTGGGGGATGCGTGCAGCAGCCCTATCAAGGTGCCTGGGTGGGACACTAATAGCATCTACTGCAGGTGGTCAGAAAAGCACTAGAGGGCTTCTCTACCATCTTTCCCACCTGTATAACGGCACGTTCAAAGCATGAGGTATACTGACATTAGTGGGGTAAGTAATGGCATCCAATGGCTTCCCATTTACCTCCTGGATTCAATACAAATTCTGCCATCAATGTATATTTCCAGGCTATGTCCCAGTGCTCTCCCTATATGAAAAGTCACCTGGAAACCTGCCATCTTCTGAAGAACCTCTGTGCCTTGGATCAGGCTCTTTCCTCTCTTCTGCCAGGAGTGCCCTGTCTACCGCAAGACCCATGAAATTGTATCCTCACATCAAGGCCCTTTCAAATACTAACTAATTCATAAAGCCTTTCCTAATCACTCAACGGGATGTGAGCTTTTTTTTCCTTCTCTCAAACACTCTTTGAAACTTCAGAGTCTTTATTTTATGGAGTGGGTCCCATTCCATGAATTTGAGTCGTTTGATCGGGTTATTCCCCCAAGTCTTTTGTGAACTCTTTAGGAAGAATTGAGTCTTTTTCTCTTCGCGGCATCTGGCAAACACCCTGAAAGACAAAGGCACTAAATTAGTATATGTGTAATTGAATTGAGACTTTGCTGAGATTAAACGTCTGTGCTTAATCAAAGCCTTGTCTTATGCACGTCACCCACAACTGGCATGTACTGAGCATTTGTTTTGTGCCAAGAGCTGTGCGGAAAGGATTTTCTTCACATTAATTATCTCATTTAATTGTACTAATAATGATCTCCACCCCACAGATGAGAAACTGAAGCTCAGAGAAGGCAAGCAGCTTACCCACAGCCACACAGGTAATGGGGTGGTAACTGGGTGGAGACTCGTATGTCTAAATTCAGAGCTCATACCCCTAACCTCTATGAAGCAGCTGTGAGAGGGACAAGTGCAGGTTTTCAGTCGAAGATGTGGCTTCTGATTGGGTACTTCAGCAAAACTGGCAGAGACTGGCAAGCTCTCTACCCAACCCATCCCCTTTTCCTCCTGGGCAAAGAGTTAGACCAGCGATTCTCAGGTTTCAGTGTGCATGTGATTCACCTGGTGAGAACAGAGGAAACAAGCAGAAAATACACACATGCACCCGCCGTAACACAATGTGAGAACGTCTATTACAGAAACATGCCCACAGTCGGGAGAAGGCCAGAATGCAGACAGAGGTGCAAGGGAAGGCAGGAAAAGTGCCCCAGAAAAGGTAACCCCAGAGCTGGTCCTTTTTTAATTTTTTTTTTGAGACGGAGTCTCGCTCGACCCAGGCTGGAATGCAGTAGGTGCGCTCTCGGCTTACTGCAACCTCCATCTACCAGGTTCAAGCAATTCTCCTGCCTCAGCCTCCCGAATGGCTGGGATTATAGGCACGACCACCACGCCCTACTAATTTTTTTATTTTTAGTAGAGACGGGGTTTCAGCAATTTGGCCAGGCTGGTCTTGAACTCCTGACTTCAGGTGATCCACCCACCTCAGCCTTTCAAAGTGCTGGGATAACAGGCATGTGCCACCCCGAGTCTTAAGGAGGAAGAGCGGGAAGAAACTGCATTACAGGTGGCGGCTTCAGCACAAAGGCAAGAGATGCAAGGGCACACGAGGGCATTTGGAGAACTGCTAGCAGCTGATGGTAGAGTGAGGGTAGAGTGAGAGAAAGAGCCAAGCCTGGAGAAGTAAGAAGAGGGCAGGTCCAAGAAGCATCATTTGAACGATGTACCAAAGATAAGGGGAACTGCTGAGGCATCTCAAGGTGAGCGACGGTGTCGGCCTGACCTTCAGAAATTTCCTCTGCCTGTTTTTGGGGAGACTGGATTAGAGGGGCTGAAGTCAGTTTAATTTTAGATGAGGAGCTTCCTGGGTCCCAGCAAGCTTCACTGCCTGGGACCCCACAGTGGGAGGCTGTCCCTAGGATTCAGATGATCCATGCAGGGCATTTCCGAAGCCAGGGAGTCACAGAGCCATACAGCTGCAGAAAGCCCTGGGGACGCGAAGCAGGCACCTTGAAGAAGGCCACCAGGACATGGAGTAAAAGGGAAAGGAGGTTAAAAATTCAGGAGGGTTGGGCTAAGACAGACCCACACATCCATCTTTTCCCTGGGATCAGTCTGTTATCTCTTCAACAGGCCATTAGTTCTCAGCCTTTCTCCTGTTGAACATAGAAGATACATGACCTTCGCCAACAGGACCTATGTCTTTGATACACCCAGGGTCATACACACTTCCTGGAGCCACCAGTCCTTGCAACTGAGAGTCACGTTCACAGAGGGATGACCATGAACTCACTTTAATTTACAAAATAAGTAATTCACACAAAACCATTGATGTCTTCTCCATTGCTAGAAGTAGATTATAGGCTTGGAAGTCAGACAATCTCAGGCTCCCATTCGGACTCCCTCACTTATAGGCTGTGTGGCACTGGGTGAGTCACTTACCCTCTTTGAGTCTTAGCGTTCTCATCTGGAGAACGGGTGTGATAACAGAACTCCTTTGATGGAGGGTCTGTTAGGATTGGATCTGATTATGCAAACTAAATGCTTGACAATGTGCCTGCTACATGGTAAATACTCAATAGGTGATAACTGCCTTATTATGAATGTTTTCTTACTCTTGTCATTAGCAATATGCTTCACGGCCGAAGAGAGCACACCCGTGGGTAATAACACCGAGGCTGTCTATTAGCCTATTAGAGAAAGGAAAACCATTTTTCATACATGACTCCCAGTTGGTTCACCTTTGTCCTTGAAAGCCATCACACTGTTTCTTTTGAAGCATGCTGTAATTGAAAATTCAGTCTAATTCACCCAGTCTTCCCCTCTGCTCCCAGTCAGGAGAGTTTTGCTGGATGGGGAACTCGGTTGTTCATAGGTTCTAAGCCAAAGCCCGGCTTTAATTTCCTATTATAAGCCTGTCCTTTTTAAGATATGCTGGGTGAAAATAACATCAGTGGTGGGGCAGAAGGAGCTAGGAATGGCCTCCTGTGCATCCACAGGGGAAGTATTCAGTCCCGTAACAATCTTTCAGCAGCCCACACACCTGGACTCCATGTGACCCGTAGTCTCTGCCTCTCCAAGAAGCTGTTTCTCTTCACTCCCCATGGGGGGCAGAAATACCTTGACTAGGGCCCCTCTAACAGCGTTTCCATCTGAATAAATGGGAATGCTGCCCGCTCAACCCTACAAGGATTTAATTAGTTTGGTTCTTGGCAGGTCCCCCAAAGAGGAAAAGAGCAAGAGATTCCACTGTCTCATCCAAGCCAGTGTCATCTCCGGCCCAGATCCAGGCAAGAGCCCCCTAACTAGTCCTGCTAAGTCCACTCTGACCCCGCCAGCACATTCTCTCTATGACAGAAAGATTCATCTAAAAATGCAATCTCATTCCATCACTTCCCTCACCAAGTATTCTCAATCGCTTTCTCAATCAACGCTAGGACCCAGATTCTGGCCCACAGGGCGCACGTGTCTGGCTTCTGCTGGCTGGTCCAGCCTCATCCAGGCCCTTTCTGCCTTTCTGTGCCCAGTCACACCAGGGATTAGGCAGTCCTTTGAGTGTGGGGAACCTCTGCCCACCTCTGCCCAGTGGGCATCTTTGCTGGGAGGGCATATCTTCCTTCCCCACCTCCCCCTTCTACTCAACTTTTACTCCTATGTTCTCAAGGTTTCTTATTTTTCTCCCCTGTAGGCTTACCCCTGGCTCCCCCAGTTGCATATCAGCTCCGTGAGGGCAGGGACTGTGTTTTATTTACCTCCTAATTCCCAGCACCGACCACAGTGCTTGAGTGACATCTAATAGAGAGTTGAAAAGCTTTTAAAAAATGACAATGGCAATCTTTTTTTTTCTTCTTCTTTTTGAGACGGAGTTTTGCTCTTGTTGCCCAGGCTGGAGTGCAATGGCGTGATCTCGGCTCATTGCAACCTCTGCCCTCCTGGGTTCAAGCAATTCTCCTACCTCAGCCTTCCGAGTAGCTGGGATTACAGGCATGTACCACCACGACCGGCTAATTTTGTATTTTTAGTAGAGACAGGGTTTCTCCATGTTGGTCAGGCTGGTCTCAAACTCCTGACCTCAGGTTATCTGCCCACCTCGACCTCCCAAAATGCTGGGATTACAGGCATGAACCACTGTGCCCGGCCTCAAAAATGGCAATCTTTTATTAATACTGGAATTGCATATGAAGAGCTCTGTTTTTGCCAAGGGAAATGGAGTGGAAGTTAGTTTATTCATTTGATAGCTGTAGACTCAATTATTCAAAGGGCAAATGCAGATCTGCCTATTCCTTTAGAATATCATGCTGTCAGGAGTTATTTCCCTTAATCTTAATGTTCCTTTTATGTCCTTCAAACCTCTTCTCCATTAGAAGGTGCTATTTATTACTTCCTCATCCATGAAGCCTCAGGCTCCTCTGGTGGGTATTATGTCACAGAGAGGAATCTTGTCAAAATCAAATGGAATGAAGACAATCAGGGGAAAAGGATTTTATTTTTCATCTGATTACCGTCATTTTCTCTCTGTCTTGGGTCTAAGAGTGGGATGGATGTAGGAAGGGGAAGGAGTTGTCCTAAAATGGGCTACAGAAATGTTATTGGCCCATGTTAAATACAGAAATGGAGGGTTTAGAAATGTTTAAAGTGATTTTACTTTGCCACAATGTCCAAGCACAGGATCAACGGACCTGTCTTGATGAAGAGGGCCGTGGAGACCATTTGGGGTGCTGTTGAATTTGTGTGGTGGCTCACACACACTAGGACCACACATCCTCCCTCAAAATTTTGGAAATTTTAAAAAACTCATGCTTAACTGCGAAGAATTTGAAAAATATGTTGTCAAAGACAACATAGCCCTAGTCACACGGTAAGGAAAAGCCAAGCATTCCAGAAATGCTTAGAAACTGAGAAATGTTAAAGGCAAGAGTACAAAGGAGGTGAAGAGAATAGTCACTGTAGGTTGAAGTGAAACAGGAAGTCGATCCTTGGAGATGAATCCTCACAGGGTCTTGCAAAAGAATGTTGGCAAATATTAAGGGGTAGAAGGATGTTTCAAGAGAGAGGAAGCCATGAGCGAAGGCATGGAGGCCTATGCAGAAGATGTGAAGGCCATGCACATTATTTGCTCATTAAACTGAAATAGAAAGGTCAAGAGTCTGGGTTCTACCATTTGGCAACCACCCTAATGATAATTGATTCAGGTAAGAACATTAATGGATGCTGAGGAGTGGGCAAGTTTGAGAAATAACAGACTATTTAGATAGTCTCAAAGTGTCCGCCCTCCAGATTCTTAATGACAAAGCAAAACTAATAACCCTCCACTGAAAAAACCTAGCAGATACCACCTTAAATAACTGATCAGTTAATGTTACAAGAGATGAGAAAAATCCACAGCATTTGCCTCCTGACGTGATGGACTGGGGAAAACACAACAACACAACATCACATTTGTGTTATTCCTGCAAAAAAAGGAATAACCTAAATCTACTCACAAGGAAGCATCAGGTAAACGTTACTTGAAAAGCATTCTACAAAATAGCTGGTCTGTATTCTTCAAAAATGTCAATATCATGAAAGACAAAGATTGAGGAAGTGTTACAGATTAAAGGAGACTACAGACACGTGACAACTGAATGCAATGCATGACCTGGGATTGTCTTTTGCTTTAAAGCAAAATACTGTCCTTTAAAGGACAGTATTGGGACAATTGGTGAAATCTGAATAAGGTCTGTTTACTAGATAAAGGTATTGTATTGTATCAATGTTAATTTCCTGAATTTTGTCATTGTATTTTGGGTAGTTCAGAGAATGTTCTTATTTTTAGGAAATACACACTGAAATATGTAAAGGGACATTGTGTCTCAAACAGTTCAGTAAAAATATAATACTATCGAGGATATATAGATTTGGAGATAGACTGAGACACAGGATAGAGCAAAGTGATAAAACGTTAACATTGAGGGAATCTGGGTGAAAAGTATGTGGGCCTATGAGAATTATTTTTATCATTCATGTAACCTTTCTGTGAGTCTAAAATTGTATCAAAATTTAAAGTTAGGCTGGGTGTGGTGGCTCATGCCTATAATCCCAGCACTTGGGAGGCTGAGGGGGGCAGATCATTTGAGGTGAGGAGTTCGAGACTAGCCTGGTCATGGTGAAACCCCAACTCTACTAAAAATACAAAAATTAGCCGGGCATGATGGCGTGTGTCTGTAATCCCAGCTACTCGGAAGACTGAGGCACGAGAATCACTTGAACTTGGGAGACAGATGTTGCAGTGAGCCAAGATCGTGCCATTGCACTCCAGCCTGTCTCTAATAATAATAATAATAATAATAATAATAATAATAATAATAAGTTAAAGGAAGAGAAGAGAGCCATTAGGCTCTGGTCCCTTCTTGGCTCTGTATAAGTGTGTAATTTTGGCTAAGTCTCTACACCCCGGGGTCTCCTCCTGCTCTTCCAGTTGGAGGCCTCATGGCTTGCCTTTCTTGTTCTGCCTCCTCCCAGCTAATTTCCAGATGGACACCTTGTCTCCTCTTCCTGAGTCAAATGTTTCTTTCGCACTGTGCTCTGATAACTGATCTCTTTGGCTTAATGCCCCTTGAGATCTGGGCCACCATGGAGGTTTTTGTCCAGTGTCCGGGACATTTTTTGCCAACTTCTGCTTGTGCTCCAAACAGATCAAGATAATTCACATTTACTGAAGTCCTACTCTGTGCCAGGCACTGCTCTTGATCCTTTCAATAACCTGAAAAGTAACTCTCCACTGTGTGTAGTCTACTCTCACTATTATCTCCACACAAATTTCAGTGACTCCAAAGCCCTACTTCCTTGATTAGAAAAATGTCAATATTTAGTGGCTCACGCCCCCACGTGTTTCTGAGAAAACACAGGATCACCTAAACACATCACGGATCCCAGCTGGTTGTTCACTTACAGCTATGGATCACAGAGCTAGGATTTTTGGCCTCGAGTCCTCAATCTTCTATTGAAGGGGCCACTCAGGGTTCCAGCTATCTCCATTTCTTGGGTATCATCAGAGCTGAACCTCAAAGCCAGAGACCTTGTCACCTGTGAAATAAAGAGAAAAAGCAGACCTGGTATGGTGAGGCCGAGGGGAGCAGATCGCATGAGGTTAGGAGTTTGAGAACAGCCTGGCCAACACGGTGAAACCCCGTCTCTACTAAAAATACAAAAATTAGCCAGGTGTGGTGGCAGATGCCTGTAATCCCAACTACTTGGGAGACTGAGGCAAGAGAATCACTTGGACCCTGGAGGCGGAGGCTGCAGTGAGCCAAGATGGCGCCACTGAGCTCCAGCCTGGGCAACAGAATGAGACCCTGTCTCAAAAAAAAAAAAAAAAAAAAGAGGAAAGTGCTCTTTTCATGTTACAATCAGTTGCAGTCCATGTGAGGGGGTCCCACAACCTGTTCCCAGAACTCTAGTGCAATGGCATTTATTTCTGTTTAAATTCTGGGTGAGACTGAGATCCAGTACGAGCCACATTGTAGTACCAGGGCCACACTGCCTCCTGAACACTCAGGCCTGGCTGTGGAGCCCGCCTCCCCACACAGGACCACTTCCTCAGTGTGAGTTCCTCCCCAGCCTTTGTTGACCCTGTCTGCAAACTAACTTTTGTATATGACTGAGACAGACAGAGACTGTGGACTTAAGTCAATATGTGAAGCCTGTTGCCTATCGCCATGGGCCACCAGAAAAGCCTGGGCCAGATCCTGCCTCATCAAGAGACCCTGTTGACACTGGAGGCTCAGAGAAGTTACCCATTTGAGGCTGGGAGTCCTGCAAGTCATAAGTGTTGGGGTCAAGCTTTGAACTGAGATTTCTGGGGCTCTTTCCAGTCCACTGTCTTGTTTTCTACTCAAAGTGCAGCATAGACAACAATTTGGTAAATGGAGGCCTTCCTATTTGAGGCTTTGTTAGTGAACTGAGGTTTTTCTGGCCCGGCCTGGGATTCCGGAAGTACTGGGGACAGTCGTTCATACTGCTACTGGTGATTTCATATTTAGATGATGCAGACCTCTTGTTTTTCTTTCTTCATAGTACCTTTTTCCTCCCAAGCACTTAATCACCCAAAAGATGGAAACATCAAGGGTAGCCCATTTTTATACAGTTCTGGAAAATGCTTGGGGCAGGTGGGAGGAAAGGTTGAAACGACTGGCAATGTGGTTTTATAGAAAGAGCGTGGGCATCAGAATCAGACAGTTCTGGGTTCAAATCTGGATTTGTCACTTCCTATTTGAGTAAACCTTCAGAAGTTAAAGGTCTTCATCTGCAAAACAGAGACAATACTATCTACCTCTCAGCGTTACATGAAAAACCTTATTTAAAATCATCAGTCTTGAAGAGGTCTCAATGAAACTTAGTGTCCCTCACTTTGGCTGATCCTTTTTAGAGTATATGAGAATTTTAGTTATCTATATTTTGCTATTCATTCCTCTTACAGACAACCCTCAAGTCAACTCAGAAGCAGGTCTCGTTTCCATGGAGATGTATTTAAGGTAAACAAATGTGAAAAGGGGAAGCACAGACGCCCATCCCCTACACCCACTCACAGCCAATGCACCGTCTCAGCAGAAATGTTTCCAAAGAAACGTTTCACAAAGCTTTCGGGGAAGGCCAAGGGCTCTCTCAAAGTCTTGACATGCTTTTTCGTTGTACGGCTCTTGAAATGAACAATAATTCGAAACAGATAATAATGAACTTCACACAGCAATGGATCAAAAGTGGAATTACTGAGCTCAGCATTGTCTAGTATAATTAGGCTGACATGCTGCTGAATCCAAATGGATGACTTTCCGCCCCCCACTTTTGCATGTGCACATTTATTTGCAGAAGAACTTTTAATGGGCAGAATATTACAAGATTTCTGGACCCCACATGGTTTCAGTTCTATCCAAACAGCTTACTTTCTTCTGAAATTCTGATTTTCCTTCCTCGCCTTCTTTTTTTTTTTTTTTTTTGGCATCACTATTTTATAAATTTCAAAGGAGAATTGCTTCCTTGAATGTACATGGAAATATAAGCACATAAATCACATGCTGAATTTACTTAACAAGGAGCAATAATCCCACTGTCACTTCCCACTGAACAATGCCTTTTTAGGAAAAAATGCTGCAAATCCTTTAGAAGTCCAAATCCAATGCATCCAATCAACTCACTTTTGAAATTCCACAAAATAATTTCTCTGTTTTAAATCGCTTATTAAATACAACAGCAATCAGATAGTAGATATTTCTTAATTAGACCTAGCTTTAGATCTGTCTTCAATCATGGCAGACAGCACACTAGGTAGTCACTTTATAGGGCCATAAACATTCATTTCAAAGTCTAATAATAGAGTGATTTCCTCTACTCTCCCTCTAACACAAGGGCCAATTTTTGGCGAATGAAAATCAGCCCATGTCTTACACAAGACATCTGTCCTCAAGATGTGACACCTAAAATGATGAAACAGAAATATGTCACCAAAGGCAACAACTTATAAAATTATGGCAAACAAAACTAGACAATCTTGTTGTTGCATCAACCACAAAAAGAAAGAGAAAGGGCATTTAATATAGCCTTTATTAGTCACTTTATTAGTCACTGGTACCTGTCTTGAATTTTCCAAAGGCTCTAACAGAAGAATTAACTTGGCCCACTTACAGAACCACAGGCAGAAGATTCTGCACTATCAGGGATATACATAGTGGTAGCAAGAACGATTAGCAGAATGTCTAGATGTCCCTAAGCAGACGGGTTAACGCCGCCATCCTCAAGGTGGGCTCTGAGCCCCTAGCTAGAAGGATATAAGGAGCTCTAGTTAATACAGAGAGAAGGTCCAGGCCAATGATTACTAACATCGCTGGCCCTATCCATTCACATTAGATCCAGAGCAGAAAATGAAGTGGAACCTTAGAATCCTTCCCATTGTCATGCAAACAAATCTGTTAGATGAGTTCTTAGAAGCGTTGAGCAGCCCCCAAACCACAGAATTGCCAACCTTGGAGGTGGAAAATTGTAGAAGAGGAAACTGCAGCTGAAGGTGGTGAAATGACTCGCCTAAGGTCACAGAGAAACCACACCACCCTTCACCACTTGTGACTTGAATGGAAATAGTCTTTTTCTGGCAAAAAAAAAAAAAAAAAAAGAAAGAGTGAGTACACTATGTGTCAGCAAATGTTATGCCACATGCAGCTAGATCATTGCCCAACAAAGGAAATGTGGATTCACAGAACTAGCTTCCCACTTTGAACACTATTTTTCCTGTAATCCGGTAAGGCTGGGGGCAAATTCTGGTCAAACCCTACAAAGATAAAGGGAAGCTCCATGTTTATAGGTGCATGAACTGTAGGCCTAGTGAAGACTTCTCAATCATTTATCAATCCAGTATTGATTGGGGCATGCCCAACATGGGGCAGGTGTTTTGGAAAATACAGAAAAAGCATAAGACATAGTCTTTTCCCTTAAGAAAAATTTAAACAACATAGATGATTCTTAGAGATCAAGTAAAAAGATTAGATATTGATGATGATCCCAAAAGGAGTTCAAAGATGGGAGAAATCACATGGTTTTTCACAAGTCAAGGATGGCTTGACTGACCTGAGATCTGTAGGGGACCTTGAAATCTGGGCTGTGTAGAAGGATAGGGTGTAGGGGAGAGAAAACCTGGGAATATCTAAGCAAGAACAAAATTTCTGAGGTTGGAATTAATATGGCCCCAGAAAGTCCAGTCAAGGCACTTAAGTAGCTTAGAAGTTGATTTTAAGGACACGATGTAAAACAACACTGAACCCCGAGGGAAAAGCATAACAAGTGACTCACCAAATCATTTGGCCAAAGCAACATCAAACAGAGCTCAAGAGTCAGACCCATTTCCTTGGAAACTCGTCTCTCTGGTATGCTAAGAAAAATTAAATTTGCAATTTTTAAATGTACATATGCCAGAATCATCAAAATGTCATGGATTCTCCTTCATATCATGACTAATATCCTCACCTCTGTACAAAATATAAAGTTGGCCTGAGCCGTAAGAGGAAGGGTTGCCCCCTTCTACCACCGCTCCCCAAGAGGAAACTGACTAAATAGTTTTGGAAGCCATTGCTAGACCCACAAGACCCTAATTCAACAAAATAAGGTATTGCCAAAGCTATTAAATATCCAACAAACTATACCTTTCTAAGCTTTTGAACATCCCTTCTCTTTGACCTTAGACACACTCTTAAATTTATCAACTCCTTCCATCTGAAGGCCTGCCTGCATGTGGCCTTTCTAATTTGTAGGGGCAGGGGATAAACGAGAAGCTGAGGAATTACAGAGCCACCTAAATGGTGGGCTGCTTCAAGGTTAAAACATGGCATGCCCAAACGCTTGCTGTATGCAAGGCTATTTATAATAGTTCTGATTTTAAACTTGGATTTATAATGAAGTTCAAGGCAGAAAGAGCAAAATTCCATACTGAAGAAAAATTACAGCTGGAAAAATCATTTGAAAATAAAAATAAAAAAAAAAAGAACAAGAAAACCTTCCAAGTGGTTACTCAATTTGGGAATTTGAAGAAGATGGCAGTTTGTGTCCAAGAAGAAACTACTTTTGGGGAAATGGAAGAATGGAAAGTCTTGCCTTCAGCCTATTTTTGTAGCCCTGCCTCCAGCCATGCACATAACTGAGTCAAGGAAAGGCATTCCTCCCCACAGCTTCCAAAAAGGCACATGTGAACAGAGGCCCCTGGTCACACTATGGTGAGCCAAGCGCAAAAGCTTCAGGCGGTGAAGGGCAATGGGAGGGGAGATGTTAACTTGCCTCTGGCCTTTGGCGCCCAGCAAACCTGTGCCCTGCCTGTCTGTCCAGTCTGCTTATGCCTCTCCAATCCGTGTTCAAGCATCTAGCTCCAGGTCACTCAGGAATTGTGTGTGTTGGAGGAGGTGGGACAAGGCGATGTGATGGATAGAAACTCTCTTCCCCTTCCCCTCTTACTTTGTCTTAAGTGGGAAGGAGTTTGGGGCTCACGGGGAATCGTTGCTCAGCATGCTTGCTTGTGCTCTGGAGGCTGAAGCATTAAACTATAGGATGGTGGGTGGTATCTATCCATGTAACCACTTCTTACCTCTCCAGCAGATGATCCTCTAGAGCACAGCACTCATTTGCTTTGAGCAGACTCAACTTCAGAATCCTTCTCAATCCAACAGTCCAGGCTGCCATCACCCATCAGAATGGGCAAGTGGTTTGCAACTCATTTGCCAAGGTAGAGAAAAGGAGAGCAGGAAGAAAGAGGAAAGTAACATTTTTCTGAGCACCAACTATATGCCAAATAGTGGCATGTCAAGCGCGTGGGGAAGTCAGCCTTGATGGGGAGGGGGCAGGTTATCACTGGCATTGCATAGTGAATATAAAATGACTTGGATCATGTTTACACTGGGTTCCAATACTCCATGGACAATGCACCCTCATTGCCACTCCCACTGTCCGGTCTGCCCTCCTCACTGCACCACCAGGACCAAGAACTGCTCATGGCCGTTTCACAGGGCTTGCCTTTCCCAATAGCCTGGCGGTGTGGCAGGGACTTGGAACCATCCCTCTTATATTGTTAAACTCCCTGTTGAGGTCAGACTGTGCCTCAGTTTCCTCACTTGTAAAGTGAAGACAACAAAGCTGTACCTTTCCTAGAGGGCTGTAGTGAGGGCTAGTGCTTCTGCAATTGTGAGAGGGCACAGAATCTGGCATATAGGAAGAACTGTTAAATGCCAGATTTTCCCTTAAGTTACCAGCTGAACTGGGCTGCCCCTACCCTGAGTTTTAAGATCATTAGAGTAATAATAAAAATCAGTTGTAATATACCACATAGGATTGTCTGGTTTAGAAAAACAAACAGGATACTCAGTCAAATCTGAATTTCAGATAAGAAATGAATAATTTTTTAGTATGAGTATTTCCCAAACATTGCACGGAAAATAGTTATACTAAAAATTTATTATTTATTTTTAATCTGAAATTCAAGTTTAACTGAGTGTCCTATATTTTATCTGGCAACACTAACATCAAATCTTAAGGTGTGTGGAATAAATAAAGGCACAACTCTTTGGGAATAAAAATGTCACACTGAAAGAAATGTTTCTCCAAATTGATGATTTTCAAACTTTTTCCAGCCACATTCCACAGCAAGAAATACGTTTTGCATCACAGTGCAATACACACAAATGTGTATTAACTGAAATCAACATTTTACGAAACCTTTTTTGTGTACGGTATATTTTGATATTTTGTCTCTTTCATTCTCCTTTATCTTATTTCTTTTTAAAAAAATTCTTCATCCAGTATCACTTAACTGATTTCATGACCCCCTTAATTGAGGGGTCAGCAAATTATGGCCCAAGGCTAAATCTAACTAACCACCTCTTTTTGCAAGGCTTGTAAGCTAAAAATGTTTTTTACATTTTTGGCCAGGCGCAGTGGCTCACACTTGCAATCCCAGCACTTTGGGAGGCCAAGGTGGGCGGATTGGTTGAAACCAGGAGTTCGAGACCAGCCTGGCCAACATGGCGAAACCCTGTCTCTATAAAAAAGAGAAAAATTAGCTGGGCATGGTGGCGCATGCCTATAGTCCCAGCTACTCTGTAAGCTGAGGCAGGAGTTGCTTGAACCCAGGAGGCAGAGGTTGCAGTGAACTGAGATCATACCACTGCACTCCAGCCTGGGCAACAGAGACTCTGTCTCAAAAAATAAAATAAAAAAGATAAGATAAAATTTAAAATGATAAGATAAAATCAAAAAAAAATTCTATGTTTTTAAGTGGTTGGAAGAAATCAAAAGGGGAATGATATCTCATGACTGGTGAAAATTATATGAAATTTACATTTTAGTATTCATAAATAGTTTAATTACAGGACAGACACACTCATTTGTTTACCCATTGTCTTTGATCATTTTCGCACTACAGTGGCAGAGTTGAGCAGTTGCAAGTTGAGAGTTGCATGTTGAGTGCAGCCCACAAAACCTAAAATATTTACAATGTGTGCCTTTACTGAAAAAAAGTTGCCTACCCCTACCCTAAAGGGTTGCAATTTGCAGTTCGAAATGCTCTGCTCTAAATGGTTTTGCACCTAAAGGATTCATTTCTATTCACGAGAGTGAGCAGTGTTTTTAACAATGTCAAGTTAACCTTACTCTTCTCATTTCCTCATAAGATAAAGACAAATGAACAACCACCAGACCAGCAAACTTATCTGAATCCAGCTGCCCTTAGAGTACGGCTGAGGCTTGGTTGAAACCCAGAACTTAGCAAGAGTTAGAAGACGTCATGGGACCGTATTCCCAGTCACTCCAGGTATCCACTACTCACTGGGAAGGGAGGGATTATGAAGAACACAGAACAAATGTCAAGTTCTTGACTTTGAACCATTTAGGCTCTTGACTCTTGTTACAGAGATTGGGGCCTCCGTAAGCAAGGTTTGCAGTAGAAAAGTGTGATCAAATCTGAAGGCTAAGCCCCATGTAAGCATGACATAAAGTTTATACTACAAACAAGAGAATGGAAAGAGAGGAAAGGATGATTATTCTAGCTAGGGAAAGAGGAGTGGGGAAGAAGAAGATGCTGACACAACCCTGAGGGATCCTGCACTTAGCCTGCTCCCTCTTCTTGTGATTTTCTGAAGTGGGGTAGCCGGTGATAAATCATCAAGATAGGTTTAGTAATGCCAAGACCTGAGAATGTGTGTCCTGATCTGTGGGAGATGCCTGGAGTTAGGGGAGAACTGCACAGATACATGTCGAGATCATCAAGGGCCCCTAGGGCCAAATGCAGCATGCTACTTCCTTTTGTAAGTCAAGTTTTATTGGAACACAGCCACGCCTGTTTATTTACATATTGACTGTGGCTGCCTTTGTGCTACAGTGACAGAGTGGAGTATTCATCTAAAATACATACTATCTGGCCCTTTACAGGGCATAGTTTGCCACCCCCTGCATCGTATGCTGGCCATAGTGGAGAAGACAGCGCAACAGAGCAAAGCAGCAGGGAGGCCCCAGGAAAGCCCCCAATCCCTCATAGCCAGGCCCATGTAAGAAAGCATCTGAAAGTTTCCCTTGCTCCTGTCTCCAAAATGGGCATAAAATGGCCAAAAGAGGGCCACAGACCTGAGCAGAGCTTGAGGTTGGGACAAGAAGGATATATTGGAGATGGAGGGCTCTCTAACAAAGAGGCCTTGGCAGCCTCCAAGTATGGCCCCACGGTGCCACTACACATAGGTGCCGATGGCCAAAGACCAGGTCTGCTTCAGGCTAAGGATGCCTGTGGACCACACCACCCCATCCCTCTCTCAGTCCCCCAGAACCCCGTTTTCCACCTACACCATCCTATATTTCCAGGATCTTACCAGCAACCCCAAGAAGAAGGGAAGGGAATGAAATTTTGAATTGAGTGACTGAAACTGGCATGACTGAATAAATACCGAAGTGAGTGATTTTTACCAGGAAGACACTATATATTAAGTTTCCTGCCACTAGAAAAATGTAGACTTAAACTAGAAATTAGGTTATAGAAAAATGAAGAGGTTTACATTCTACATAGCCGATAGGAAGAACAGGAAACTGACTTTGTCGCTTCAGGAAATTGGAACTTCATTCACAGCAGTTCTGAGACCACAGAAGTTGAAGTCCTTATGGCTCATGACTTAGTGACTCCATACCTACTCATTTTTCTACGGACTTCTTTCTAGAATAACACTGTTTAAGGCAGTCCAAATCTCCCGGAGATTTTTCCCATTCTACCTGCAACTCCATAGAAGGAATCCTGTACAAGTCTAAATTTTCACCAGTAGGTGGTGCTAACACAGACACTGCCCTATACTTATCTAAGAATGAATTAGCCAGACACTAATTGAAACTCTGCATTAGCACTTTTCTCTACAGCGCCTTCCCTTTGGTCTAATTGAACTTTGTTATTAAGCAGTCCCTGAGTGGTTTCACCTCAGGGCTAACACTCTGTCTCTGGAGTGGTATAATGGAAAGAATTCCAGCATTAGGAAACATGGGGTATGGATTTTGGCTGTCTTACTAACCAGATGAATTGGCCAAGTCACTTAATCTCTCTCAGTCTTAGGATCTTCATTTTTAAAATAAATGAGTTGGGTTTGTTGGATGCTTGTTTTCCAGGTTTGAGAAACAATTCTACAACCACTCTTCTCCCATCAAGCTAATACACTTTGAGAAAAACTCAAGATTCCAAGAAATAGGCTCTTGGACACAATTCTGTGGGGGAGGTAAGAAGTCTGTGGCACAGACTTTCTGTCAGGCAATTTGGCAATGTATAGCAGCAGTCCTAAAAATATATGTACCTCTTGACCACGAATTCCATATCTGGGAATTCATCTCAAATAAATAATTACAGGCATGTGCAAATATGGAGCCAAGGGAACACTCTATAATGCAGTGCTTGTTGGCTTCGTTGAGAGCTCAGTGTATCTTTGCTAACCAGTTTCTGAACTTCAGATAATCTTTAGAACTGTATTATCATCCTTGTATAAGGCAACAAAGCAAACTATTGCTTAATCACACAATGAAAGGAAGAAGTAGTGGATATATTTTGTGTGCCACACACCAAGCCAGACACTTTTCTTAAGTTATTTCTTTAAGTATTCTTACAATAACCCTATGGCACAAAGGGATTATTAATTCTATTTTATAGCTAGCAAGTCCAATGCTCAGACCAGTTAACCTTCTTCATCAAAGTCACCCAGTGCTGATTACTGGGAGAAGAACTGCGTCTTCTACTTTACAAAGATCGAGTTCTCTGAGGGCTTAGGGAAAACTTTCCCTCTGGTGGAAGTAAGAGGAGGGAAATTCAGGATGCGAACTTTGATTCTGCCTGAGAATTGGACCTGGGCTCTTGGGCGTCTTTGAGGAAGAACTGCAATTTCAAAGCTTCTGCCAATTCTTTGTGCTACTAAAAATGGAAACCCAAATTAGTCTGTGGGGGCCAAGGCTTTCTGGTGGAGAAAAAGTGCTTAAATGAGCTTTTATCTGTGCAAAAGGAATGGAAAGCCTAGACAAGGAAACACTCAAGCTCTGTGTCTACCAAAATAAAAGAGTGAGGATTGTTCCGATGTTAATGGATTTGGGGCTTTCTCTGGTAGACAGAGGGAAGGGGCTGTGGGGGCTTGGCATTCAGGGAAAGAGAAACACAGTCAATGCAAACTGCTGTGTGGAGGTGAAGACAGGGTAGGAGCACACCCTACAACGTGCTGGGAGCCTGAAGGTGAAGGAAGACCAGTAGGAATTGGGTGGGATGAGATTTGGCCCAAGGACTCGGGGTGTGGTTGGTCATGGCTGACACTGAGCTTAATTTTTCCCTCTCTGCACTGAAATTCCTTCAAGCTTTCAGTTGAGCCAGAAAGCCTCATGTGAGCGTTGTCTTGGGGTGAAGGGAGGCACTGAATCCATTGGATCAGGGACACACATTCAGGTGGAGAAACAGTAAGTGAATACCAAGACTATGCCTATATTCCTTGGAAGAATCCTGGGCTTCCTGAAGCCTCCTGGTTTGGAAGCTGGAGCTCTTTTATTTGCATATATATATATATATATGTTTAAAGGATGGTCTTGGAAGGTTGTCATAAACTCAGGAACACAGGAGTTCTGTCTAATTATTGTATTTCAGGGACTGAGACTTAAGATGGTCTGCAGGACAGCTGAAACCATGGAGAAGGATGCTTCTTAACAGGGTTCACCTGTTCTGAGGACTCTGTGACCACAAGCACTTGGCTGCCGTCAGCAGGCTAGGTGATTACAGCATTAGATCATGCCTCTAATGGGAAAAAGGCTTCTCCTCTCTGGCTGACTAATCAGCTTGCCATTTTTATTGCATGATCAGTATCAAGAGGCAATGATTTCTGTCAGCTCCTCGGGTGCACACTAGCATGACAGAAAGAACAGCTATATTAGCAAAGAAAACAGGTGGAGGGATTAGCAAACTTGCTTAAAAGGTCAAGACAGCTTGGTCCCTTATGGCACAGCAACAGGAAGGCTGAAGGGGCCCCTTTCTTAGAACAAGAATAGCTGCTAGTACAAAACTCCCATACAAGGAGTCCTCTCTAGTCATCTTGCTGTTTTCCTTTTTCTTATTATTATTTTAATGTCCAAAGTATTTCATGCTCATTGTCAATCTGTAGCAGTTCCCTAGGGCTGACGTGACAAATTACTACAAACTTGGTTTCTTAAAACAGCAGGAAATTATTGTCTCATGGCCCTGGAGGCCAAAAAGTCTGGAATCAAGGTGTGGGCTACGCTTCCACTGGAGGCTCTAGGGGAGAATCGTTCCTTACCTCTTCCAGCCTCTGGTGGCTCCAGGCAATCTTTGGCATTCCTTGGCTTGTGTCTGCGTCACTCCAGTCTTTGCCTCCATCTTCACACGACCCCCTCTTCTCCCTAAGTGTTCTTCCTCTGTGTTTCTCACATAAGGACACTTGCTGTTGGACCTAGGGCCCACCTGGATCTGCCATGGTGACCTCATTTTGAGATCCTTAACATAATTACATCTGCAAAGACCCACTTTCAAATAAAGTCTCATCCACGGGTTCGAGGAAGATATGAATTTCGAGAGGTCAGTATTCAACCCAGTGCTTGGGGATGTCCTTTTGTGTCAAAGTGCTTTCAAAGCTCTTGAAAACTCATGTTCAAACTGTCAAGTGCAAAGGGCCGATCTGTGAGGAGCAGTGCCAATGTATCCATAGCTGACTGAAGGTGGACAATGGGCAGTGCTGGGGCCAGGACACCTCCGGATCAGTGCTCCCTCCCCACTCAGCTCACACCAGTCACCAAGTGCTGTGTGTGGTCCCATCACACCATCACAACCTCTTCTCCAAAGTCCAGGCCACCAAATTCCTCACCTGAGCAACAGCAACATCCTCTGGAAGGAATTTCTTCATCTCTTGTCTTGCTGGCCTCCAGTACATTCTCTAACTGTCAGCCCATGTGTCCTTTCTAGGTTAAAATTAAAATTATGCAAAGCTTGCTCATTGCCTTTGGACTGTGGTCCAAGCCTCTTGGCAGGGCACTCCAGGTCCTCTGAGACCAGCTCCTTGCTTCCCAAGGCAGTCTCAGCTCCCTGCCACCCCTCTGGCAGCCTAAGCCCCAGGCGTTCTTGCCACTGAAGAACTGAGCAAGTCCACAAACACCTCCCTGCCTTTACATCCTCTGCTCCTCCTGTCTGAAAATCTTCTTTTCCTTATTCACCTGGTCTCTTGGGGTGAATAGTGACCCAAAAAAGATATGCCCTAACTTCCAGAACCAGAGAATGTGATCTTATTTGGAGAAAGGGTTTTGCAGATGTAAACAACTTAAAGATCCCAAGATGAGATCATCCTGGATTACCTGAGTGGGCCCCCAATTCCACGACAGTTGTCTTTATAAGAGAAAGGCATTGGGAGATTTGACACAGAGCAGACAGTCCTGTGAAGACAGAGGCAGAGATTGGAGCCATGCAGTGCAACCTGAAACCAAAACTTGCCCGGAGTCACTGGAAGCTGGAAGAGGCAATGAAGGATTCTCTCCTAGAGCCCCCAGAGGGAGCATGGGCCTGCCAACCCTTTATTTTGGACTTCTGACCTCCAGAACTATAAGAGAATAAATTTTTGTTGTTTTAAGCCACCTAGTATGTGGCAATTTGTTAAGCAACCCTAGGAAACTAAGAGGCATGGATAGTCCCAGGATCCCATGGAAGGTTGTGCAGGTTGCTAACTTCTCAAGGGCACTACAGGATGAGGAGAGACTAAATACAGCTCGTGCTGGGCCTGCCAACCTGCGTGCCCTGCAGGAGACGGCTCCTGGCCAGAAGGGGCACCTCTGTCTTGTTTACAGCTGGCCAGCACCAGCTCCCATTCTCGGGTTTTCTTCAACTCTCTGTTCCTGGGTTGCCCCTCCAGGAAGCCTTTCTTGAGTCACACTTCTCCCCAGGACTAGTCTGGACCCTTCATCTGCTCTAGCAGATATATTTATCCTGCTGTAACACAATTGTTGGTTCGCTTTTCTGTACCCTCCTCCATATCTCAGAAGCAAGGGCCGCTCTTAGTCTCCTCTTTCCACTGTGCCTAGCACATCATAGGTGCTCAAAAGAGACCGGTTGAACGAATGAGCAGGAGCCAGCCCTGGAGCCTCCGTGAGCCTGCGGCAGCGAGAGGCACAGTGAGCGGGAGCACGGATGGGATGCCTGTCCCAAGGGGCTACTGAATCAAGTCAATGTCACGCTCGTCACAATTTGCCTAAACTAGCCATCAAACAGAACGGAAAAATGGCTCTAATAGGGAGCACCACCAGGACATTAACATTTTGCAGATGTGGTATCTGATCTTGTGCCTTTATCTTTTCCCTAACTGAGGCATCGGTGCCTAAGGATATTTCCACTTGGGCCAAACACATGCTCACACATCCAATGGGACCCAACGTTCTGCATTCCACGCAGATACACACATGAGCTCATGCAAGTCCCAGGGTGCTCATCTGGTCCAGATTTGAAGGAAACTATTTAGCTAGATGGAGAAAAACACATCATGTACAACTTAATACCAAACAGATTTTATGACATACTGAAAATGCTTTTGATAATCTACTAGTATATCAGAAGGGCTAATGAACTAAAAAAGAACCAGCTAATATCATATCTTTGAGGTCTGGACAATGTTTATGTGGATTGCAGAGATGACAGAAAATACAAAAAGATGCAGAGAGCTTTAGGGAAATTTATCCAAAGGCTCCCCCACCCCCTACTGAGAAGCAGTCCTGTTTATTGTAGCAAGAAATGTATTTTGCCAATTTGTGAACATAGACAATTATTTTCTGGCTAAAAGTCAGGGTGGACTTTTCCAGAGATGCATAAGGGCTATTACTTGGCCACTAAGATCCCTGGTGGGCACAGGCAGCCATGGATGCTACTAGGGAAATAATCGGTGCATGACAGTTTCACTTGGGACTATCTCAACCCTTTGGTGGTTTCCTTGGCAGTGTGGGGAGCCCCTCCATTAACTGTCACTTGACCACAACAGCATTCCTAAGTGATTCCTAAGACTTCATGAAGTCTCTCTTGATAAATGTTTTAAATTAAAACCCACATCTGTGCTTGTCCTGGCACCATCTGGGGTTATAAGAGGCAGCACAACATACTGAGACAAGAATGACTTTGAAATTGCAGTTCAATTACTTGATGATGTGAGCTTTCACAAAACTGCTTAATTACTCTGGCCTCAGTTTCCTTGTTGAAAAATGGAGAACAAAATGATGACAGTCTCGCTCTGTCATCGAGGATGGAGTACATCCTGAAGTATAGTGGTGTGATCTCAGCTCACTGCAACCTCTGTCTCCCGGGCTCAAATGATTCTCATGCCTCAGCCTCCCGAGTAGCTGGGATTACAGGCATGCACCACCACACCTGGCTAATTTTTCTGTATTTTTAGTAGAGATGGGGTTTTTGCCATGTTGACCAGGCTGGTCTTGAACTCTTAGCCTCAAGTGATCTGCCCACCTTGGCCTCATAAAGTGCTGGAATTACAGGCATGAGCCATTGCACCTGGCCTTGCTTAACTTTTCTTAATGCAGGATGTTCAACGGGGGCAAGTGTGAGCAAGGATTGTGGTACTATGCCCAGAGACAGGGGATGTGGGATGGCATTTGGAAATTTGTGGAAGTCTATCTGACTGTTGCAATACCTGGGGAGAGGAGCGTTATTGGTCCTGAGAGGGAGCCAGAAAGCCTCAACTTATAACACCCTCACTGAGAAGCCCTCCATTAAAGTAATCCCAGGCTGTTCCTGGCTGAATCTGTATGAAACCCTCTGATTCTATGTGATGAAGAGAAGGCGCATTACTGCTTGTGTTTGCTTTTGTTTTGATATAGGTTATCGTTGTAGGGAAGTATTTTAATCTTATTATATTGTATTTTTTAAATAATCAAATCATTTTGTTGGCATTGTATAAAGAGACATATTTTCTAAAGTACCAAGAAAAAGGAGCAGGCCATTTAGCCTGATGGCATCCTTTCAGATGCTGCGCTCCTATGAGGAGCTCCAGGAGCCAGTCTTCTCCTTTTGGGCCCTCACAGGAGATGTTAGGAAGAAGTTCTCAGAACAGGGCTGTAGGAAAACGTCCGGACACCTGGCGCAGCCAGGCTGGTGGGGATTAGGGAGCAAACATGATTCACCTCATTTTATTTTTATACAGGAAACTAGAGACATAGCTAAGAAACAAATTCGCTATTTCTGGTTCTTGGCTAGTTGTGGCTCTTAGGGGCCACTCCCTTCCTCTGAAGAGCTGTTTCTATGGCAAGGGACTCACATGGTTTTTCATTGCTACATTATCTTTGAATCACAGTTGGCAATTAGGCATTGAAATTTGACTATTTACCTTAGGGACTCCTCTGGGTATGTGAAGAATTCCCCCGTTTTGCTCAGGATGTGGGCAGATGAGGAAGTAGTAGCAACTGACTGATATTGTATCTCCATTTGGCTGGTGCTGGGGAAGAACCTTTGAGTCAGCCAAGGAGATATTCCCCAGTGCAAAGAGATGGCAAATAGAAGCGTATCTTTGGATGTCATCTACTTCTTCAGCTGTCCCCAGGTCAGAGGGAATGGGGGTGGGTGGAGGGGGTGTGGGGAGTGGAAATCCCACCCTTCAAATATTCAAGACAAACTGTGACTTAAACAGAAAATTGTGGGACTTGGTGAAAAAATGGAAGGTAGAACTATAGAGTTAAAAAGGAAAAAGAAGGAATTCAAGCCAACAACCATAGACCATCCCAGGCTTACAATGGTTCACTTCTGATATTTTAATTTTGGTGGTACAGAAATGATACATAATCAGTAGAAACTGTACTTGGGAGTACTTATACAATCATTGTTTTTCACCTTCAGTACACTGTTCAATAAATCGCCAAGCTTTCCAACACTTTATTATAAAATAGGCTCTGTGTTGGATGAGCTTGACCAACGACAGGCCATTGTAAGTGTTCTGAGCATGTTTAAGGCAGGCTAGCCTAAGCTATCAGGTGCAGTAGGTTAGGTGGATTAAATGCATTTTTAATGTATGATATTTTCAGTTTATAATGGGTTTATCAGGAAGAAACCCCATAGTAAATTGAGGAGTATCTATATTTATCAAGCACTAGGTGCTGAATATATAATCATCATTAACATTAAGAATAGCTCGTTTCCTATCCTCCTTCCATGTACAAGACACTGTTTATTTAAAATATAAGTATTAACTCATTTAATCTTAATAACACACCTTTAAGGTGCTTACCTATTAGTATCAGGAGCATCTGTATTTATTAAGCACTAGGTGCTGAATAACTCATCGTCGTTAACAATAAGAATAACTCATGTTTCCTATCCTCCTTCCGGGTGCCAGATACTGTTTATTTAAAATAGATGTATTAACTCATTTAATCTTCATAACACACCTGTAAGTTACTTACCTGTTAGTATCATGCCTATGTTAAGGATGCAGAAACAAGGTGCCAAATGGCTAAGTAGCCTTCCTGGAATTATCCAGGTGGTAAACGGTAGAGATGAGATGTCAGTGCAGACACTACACCTCCAGATTATGGGCTTTATATCACTATAACATAGCTTCTCTTAGGACGTGATTTCTTTTCTCAAGGACGTTACAGGGAGCTGGCAGCCTGCGATTAACCAAAGCTTGGCTGCCATGGTTGGCTGAGACTCAGCTATTTGTTACAAGAATATACTCTTAAGTTAGGTTGCAATAGGTTTCAAAGTGTGGAGGAAGCTTAAGGCCAAATTTAATTTCAAAGTGTGGAGGAAGCTTAAGGCCAAATTTAATTTAACAGGGACATGGTTATGGATTGGCAGAATAATTGGTGAAATGTTGCCCACAGTGACAGGAAAGATAGAACACCTATAAATGTGTGTATCTGGCTAAGAAGATTTCCAAGCAGAATGGCAGCTTTTTTTTTTTTTTTTTTTTTTTTTTTTTTTTTTCAAGCAATTCTCCTGCCTCAGTCTGCCAAGCAGCTTGGATTACAGGTGCCGGCCACCACATCTAATTTTTTTTTTTTTTTTTTTTTTTTTTTTAAGTAGAGGAGGAGTGAGATGAGCTTAAGACAGAACTGTTCAGTTTTCAAGCAGAATTTAGAGGCAATATTTCCAAGGCAAGTCTTGCTTGATGGGAATTTTTTAAACAGTTCATATTCACAGATTATCTGGAAAACAAATGATTCTCAAAGCAAGAAATGACCACAGGACAAAAATCAAATCCAAGAAAACATAGCTTCCAGGTAAAGAACAGATCAGGGCTATGATTGTGAGAAACTTTGTTGAAATATCAGCAAGATTTAAAGTGATGCCTCATGGACCTCCCAATTAGACAAAGAGCTAAAGGGATTTTCTAGACCCTCCTAACCGGACAATAGCACTTCTGAGAATTATAAATGTTTTGCCTCACCACACACTGACTTGAGGGTTCTATCTCAAAGAGACTTACGGATACTTCTTTTGTCTTGGGTATGGATTATAATTTGATACACAGGAAGTCCACAACATTTTTTAAAGGAATTATATCTGCTTTAACTCAAAGGGACAGATAGTGGAAAATAAAAAGAAGTCCCTGGACCCCAGACTTCCTAATGGCAGGGAGCAGGCTAAGAAAACTACTTAGCTACTGACACAGGGCATTTCTTATAGGAAAGGAAGGGCAATTTAGAAGGAGAAGATTCCAGAGGGAAGAGCTAACAGCCATGGAAAATCACTCACAAGGAGCAGAAACAAACTCTTTTTTTTTTTTCATTATTTATTGATTTTATTTAAAACTATGTGCATCTTACATGTTTTAGGTGCTTGATAATGTTGGAATAATTTGAAGGGGACATAATGATGTTCACTGACAAACAGCTCTCTGAAAAAAAGAGTTTATACACTATTCTGCATGGATCAAAGACCTTCAGATCTTTTCAAATTATTATTACACTTACTGCTTAAATTTTTTTAAATGTTTATCTCAATAGTTTTTGGGGTACAGATGGTTTTTGGTTACAAAGATAAGTTCTTTAGTGGTGATTTCTGAGATTTTGGTGTTCCCATCACCCAAGCAGTATACACTATACCAAATACATAGTCGTTTATCCCTCACCCCCCTCCCACCCTTCACCTGGAGTCCCCAGAGTTCTTTATATCATTCTTATGCGTTTGTGTCCTCATAGCTTAGCTCCCACTTGTAAGCGAGAATTTGGTTTTCCATTCCTGAGTTACTTCACTCAGAATAATGGCCTCCAGTTCCATCCAAGTTGCTGCAAAGTCCATTATTTCATGTCTTTTTATGGCTAAATAGTGTTCCATGGTGTGTGTGTATATATATATACACACACACACACACACATATATATATACCATTTGCTTTATCCACTTGTTGGCTGATGGGCATTTAGATTGTTTCAGTATTTTTGCAATTGTGAATTATACTGCTATAAACATGCATTTTCCTGTGTATTTTTCAAATAATGATTTCTTTTCCTTTGGGTAGATACCCAGTAGTGGGATTGCTGGATGGAATGGTAGTTCTACTTTTAGTTCTTAAACAAATCTCCATACTGTTCAGAAATGAACTCTTAATTAGGGAATGTTCTCTACCCCAGGAATCAGAGAAAATGTCCACATGTGCCTAGTTGGATTTCAAAATTGCTAAGAACAGTAGGGCCATGTGTCTCCTCTTTTCAACTTTTTTTGAGCAGAAACATTTATTGCTTTATTCTGTCCTTTTTTCACAATTTTATGTTAGCTTCTGAGATCATTGGCACCTTTTTTTTTTTCTTTTTTGGGAGTCTCATTCTGTCACCCAGGATGGAGTGCAGTGGTGTGATCTTGGCTCACTGTAACCTCTGCCTCCTGGGTTCAAGTAATTCTTGTGCCTCAGTCTCCCAAGTAGCTGGGTTTACAGGCGTGCGCCATCACGCCCAGCTAATTTTTTTTTTGTCTTTTCCCCATAGTAGAGATGCGGTTTTGTTGGTCAGGCTGGTTTCTAACACCTGACCTCAAGTGATCTGCCTGCCTTGTCCTCCCAAAGTGCTGGGATTACAGACATGAGCCACTGTGCCCAGCCTCATTTGAATTTTTGTTTCATGGATCTTCACATCTAGGAAACCACAGCTGAAAAGCTATATTCAAGGAGTAGACCGGGGATGCCTCATCCTCACTGATGCCTGTTTGAACTGATGTACTAAACTTTGAGCTGATTCCTTGAGCTGATTATTATTATTATTATTATTATTATTTTGAGCAGATTCCATATGGAATGAGAATTTGAGGGAGGAGTGAGTGTATTTTGCACATGAGAGTGCATAGCAGATAATCTCCAAATATGCCCACCATCAATTCCTTCCCTCCTTGCATACAAATACCATTCCCTATCAATAAATGTAGATTATTTCTACTGGGCTGGCCTTGTGATTTGTGTTGACCAATACAATGCAGCAGAAGTGTCAGACGGAACTTTAAAGTCTGTCTTATGAGAACCAGCAGCTTCCACGGACTCCTTTCTTTCGGAACACAGCCCCCATCTGTAAGGAAGCTCAAGCAGCCATGAGGAGAGTAGCATATAAAACAATAATGGCTGCCTGTGGTGGCTTATACCTGTAATCCCCAGCACTTTGGGACGCTA
>NW_012107809.1:1454142-1456313 GCF_000951045.1 Mandrillus leucophaeus | reverse complement strand
TTTTTTTTTGTCTTTTCCCCATAGTAGAGATGCGGTTTTGTTGGTCAGGCTGGTTTCTAACACCTGACCTCAAGTGATCTGCCTGCCTTGTCCTCCCAAAGTGCTGGGATTACAGACATGAGCCACTGTGCCCAGCCTCATTTGAATTTTTGTTTCATGGATCTTCACATCTAGGAAACCACAGCTGAAAAGCTATATTCAAGGAGTAGACCGGGGATGCCTCATCCTCACTGATGCCTGTTTGAACTGATGTACTAAACTTTGAGCTGATTCCTTGAGCTGATTATTATTATTATTATTATTATTATTTTGAGCAGATTCCATATGGAATGAGAATTTGAGGGAGGAGTGAGTGTATTTTGCACATGAGAGTGCATAGCAGATAATCTCCAAATATGCCCACCATCAATTCCTTCCCTCCTTGCATACAAATACCATTCCCTATCAATAAATGTAGATTATTTCCACTGGGCTGGCCTTGTGATTTGTGTTGACCAATACAATGCAGCAGAAGTGTCAGACGGAACTTTAAAGTCTGTCTTATGAGAACCAGCAGCTTCCACGGACTCCTTTCTTTCGGAACACAGCCCCCATCTGTAAGGAAGCTCAAGCAGCCATGAGGAGAGTAGCATATAAAACAATAATGGCTGCCTGTGGTGGCTTATACCTGTAATCCCCAGCACTTTGGGACGCTAGGGTGGGCAGATAACTTCAGCCCAGGGGTTTAAGACCAACCTCGGCAACATGATGAAAACTGTCTCTACAAAAAATACAAAAATTAGCCAGGCGTGGTGGTGTGTACCTGTAGTTTCACCAGCTACTTGGGAGGCTGAGGTGGGAGGATCACTTGAGCAGGGAGGTCGAAGCTGCAGTGAGCCAAGATCACGCCACTGCACTCCAGCCTAGGTGACAAAGCGAGACCCTGTCAAAAAAAAAAAAGAAAAGAAAAAGAATACTAAGGTCCTCAGTTGTCCCAGTAAAGTGGCCGGCACCAATTTTCAGCTATCTGAGTGAGGCTGTTTTTGAGCAATCAACCGTCTTAGCACCTTAGCCAATACTGCACAAAGAATATTCACCCAGGTAACCCGCAGGACTGTGAAGATAATAATTTGTTACTATTTGAAACCACTAAGTTTCAGGTGGTTTGTTGTAGCAACATGTAACCAAAACAGATGAAGATTAAAACACTGAGGTTGGCTGAGATATCTCCAAGAAAGCAGTACAATAATAAAACAGGAACAAGTTTGGGGTGAACGAGAATTTTAGGTGGTTAGGAGGTGACTACAAAAGGAGACACAGAAGAAATGTTCAAGGAAATAGGAAGAGAGCAAGAAGCAACCTGATAGGTAGCCAGGGAGGACCTCTGCAAGATGGAGGAAAGACCGACAGAAGAACATGCAGTAGAGAGTTCTACAAAAAAAAAGGAAAGGTATGGAAATCTGCCATCATCATCTTTGGTAATGTAACACCATCAATGACCTTTGGCAAAGCAGCTTTACCAAAGTGGTGAAAAAAAGAAGCCAATTTACGGGGGGTTAAAGAGATGTCTACCCAGGAAATTTTACTTAGTCATAGACAGTGAAAAGAGGAAACAACAGGTACAGACATCTCTTGTAACCAAGTGTCTAAAAAAGGAAATAGAAGTAATAGGACATTTGGTAACAGGGGGAATGAGATCAAGAGGAATGTTACATTAACACATTTGTGCTTTTTAGTTGAGCTCTAGGTGGGCTTGGCTTTTCACAAATGACCATCTTTGGGCTGATGTGTGGCACCAGCTATTACTCAGTCCACATGATTCTGCTGGAATGCTGGGTGAAATCAAGTTTTATGATGAGTGGCATCATTTGGAGCAAGGGGCACTCTATTGGGTTTTCTGAGGCTTAGTTTGCCACCAGCTAGCTATAGCAAGTCAGTTTACTTCCAGATCTCGCTCTTCTTCCATTTGGTAAATGAACAGCACTGGAAGACCTTGAAGGGCTTTCCAAAGTTAACATTCTATAAAAGTGATTTCATCCTCAAAAATTTCTACATGTGATTATTATGCTTTGCTACTGTTTCCCAGAAATCCAGAGTATAAATATGGTCTAAATCACCCAATTTATTTATTTATTTATTTATTTTATTATACTTTAAGTTCCAGGGTACATGTGCACAACATGCAGGTTTGT
>NW_012107809.1:1451541-1452152 GCF_000951045.1 Mandrillus leucophaeus | reverse complement strand
AGAAAAGAAATTTAATTGGAATTAATATACTTTTTTGTTTAGAGGAAGAAAATAAACTAGAAAGATAAACCTTATTACATCTCTCACAACCACAACCCCATATCCTAATACTTGAACATCTTTATTCATGTGACAGTGGAATAAACAAATGTGGGTTGGGAAAAGTAATTTATCATTATCCACTAGTTCTAAGAGAGGATCCTTTGAACATTCATGCTAAGTGGAATGGTGAATGTGATTCGTGTGATTAGAAGGCAATCGTCCCCATCAAGTGACAGGGTCTGTTTCAGGGAGCTGATGAGGCAACAGAGCAGCTATTGGCTGAAATGAAACGACAAAGGAAGAACTGAGAGGCTTAGCAGGCATTTCTACTACTGTGCCTTGTTCTGTGTGATAGACCGCTCTCCACCATTTCTCTCCAATGCCTTCACTAGCTCAGCCATTGGTGTGGGGGCTAACAACACAGGTTTAGGAGCCAGAGTGCCTCATTTCAACCCCTGGCTCCATTCCCACCTCTGGCTCAGTGACTTTGGGCTATGAAACTCTGCATGATTTAATCCAACATCTTCGTGCTTTGGTTTCCCTATCTTACAACAAAGATAATAATAGCA
>NW_012107809.1:1446933-1448536 GCF_000951045.1 Mandrillus leucophaeus | reverse complement strand
ACATTAGGTGTATCTCCTAATGCTATCCCTCTCCCCTCCCCCTACCCCACAACAGGCCCCGGTGTGTGATGTTCCCCTTCCTGTGTCCAAGTGTTCTCATTGTTCAATTCCCACCTATGAGTAAATCACCCAATTTATCAAGCAAAATACTTGCAGCTTAATGCCTTTGCCTAAAAACATGCAATACTGTAATTTCTAGCCCATATACTCAGCAAAAGGCTAGGTCCCTTCTGAGCTGCTCAGGCTTATCCAGAGCAGGTCATTCTGGGTCCCACGGTTGATGAGCTAAGACCTTCCCTTTGATCATCACATCTAGAGATAAGAGGTCTATGGGCATGCCCAGGGACAAACCAGGCCACCAAGCAAAAGATCAAGGGTGGTAGGATGGGAGGGGGGGTTACCTAGGACAGCTTATTTCCTAAACGGATAGATGTTCCTCAGTTTATGTGGGTGGGGGAGACATGTCTGTGACTTAGTGCATTGCATAGACAAGGAGCACATCCCAAGACCTTCAATATCCCCCCTTCCCAAGGGTCAACATTTTCAAGCCTTTTTTTCATATTTAATGGTTATTAGAGGATATTATTTCTGTGCCAGTTTCTTGTAAAAAATGTTTAAATAAATTTATGGGGTACAAGTGTCATTTTGTTACATGGATCTATTGCATAATGGTGAAGTCAGAGGTTGTAGTATATCCATCACCCAAATAACATACATTGTATCCATTGAGTGATTTCTCATCATTCACCCCCAACACCCCCAGCCTTTCAAGTCTCCATCGTCTATCAGTCTACGCTCTACGTCCAGTGTACACATTAACTCCCACTTATAAGTGAAGACATGCAATATTTGTCTGTTTCTGAATTGTTTCACTTAAGATAATGGCCTCCAGTTCCACCCATCTTGCTGCAAAAGACATTATTTCATTGTTTTATTTGGCTGAATAGTATTCCACTGTGTATATAACACATTTTCTCTATCCAGTCCTCCATTGATGAATACTTATGTCGATTCCATATCTTTGCTTTGTGAATGGTGTTGCAATAAACATACAAGTCTTTTTTTGTATCATGATTTTTGTTTCCTTTGGGCAGATACTCAATTTTGGGATTGCTGGTTTGAATGGTAGTTCTATTTTTAGTCCTTTGAGAAGTCACCATACTATTTTTCATAGAGGTTATACTAATTCCCACCAACAGTGTATAAAACCTTCCCTTTTCTCATCCTTGCCAACATTTGTTGTTTTTTGTTTTAGTAATAGCTATTCTGATTGATATAAAATGATATCTCATTATGGTTTTAATTTGCATTTCTCTGGCTTCTTTTTTTCTATTTCTAATTTACACTTTTATCTTGATTTTATGGGATACCTTTGTTTCTCAGATATAATTAAGGACAAAGCCAGAGAGCAAACAGTTTTTCTGTGGTCAAGAAGTATATTTAAGCCAACCACGGTGGCTCATACCTGAATACCAGCTATTCAGGAGGCTAAGGCAGGAGGATTTATTGAGTTCAGGCATTTGACATCCTGGGCAATGTAGTAAGACCCCATCTCATATTAAAGAAAGAGAAAAAGAGGGAGGGAGGGAAAGAAAGGGGGGGG
>NW_012107809.1:1440488-1445878 GCF_000951045.1 Mandrillus leucophaeus | reverse complement strand
CTCCCAGAGACTAGTCATATCTGATATTTTTATAGTAGTTATTACTATGGCTACTATTACTATTTCAGTCCTTCCTCCTAATGTGGATCTGAGCCCACACAGTTTGCTTTACTACTTTGGCGTGTATGCCCATTCATTTATTTCTTCATTCATTCAACAAATATCTTATTGAGCACCTATTACTTTCTATGTGCTAAGCACTTGTCCAGATGCAGGAAAATAATACAGTTAAGATCCCTGCTCCTGTGATGTTTATACTCTCAAGAAAAAGGTAGAGTATCACTACGACAACCAATTAAACAAACAAGATAATTTCCAAAGTAATAGCTGCTGTGATTGTCATCAGACAGGACCATGGGGTTGAAATGGACTTGGGGAGAGTTGCTCCGTTAGACAGCATGGTAAGGAAGGCCTCTCTGAGCATGTGACATTGGAGCTGAGAAGTCCCTAATACAAAGGAGGTAATCCCAGGAAGGTGTTGGGCTGAATGTTCCAAGCAAGAAAGAAAAAAGTCCAAGGACACCAAAATGAAAGTCAGCCTGGTGTGTCTGAGCAATTGAAGAAAAACCAGGGAGGTGGAGTCCAGGAAGTAAGGAAAAGAGTGGAAGGACAGGAGATGTTAGAGGTAGAGAGGGGCCACATCAGCCAGGCCCTCAGGGGCTCTGGAAGGGAAGCTACTGGAGGGGAATAGGCAGAGGAGTAACAGAGTGTATTTACTGTGTGTAAGTAGACATTGATTAAACATCTACCATGTGCAAGCACAGTGCTAGCTTTGGTGGAGGATACCAAGTAGAAGCCAGTCTTTTTATAACCTAAGACCATCCTGGATGCTGTGGGGAGAACAGAAGATGGAAGGGTAAGGCAGAAGCAAGAAGTCCATTGGGGAGAATCCTAGAAGAGAGAGCAGGTGTCTTGGGCTAGAGTGGTAGCAGTGCAGCTGGAGGAAAGGGCACAGATTTTAGAGCTAGAGCTGAGAGGTTTTCCTAATGACTTGCTAATGAATATTGGTGGGTGGGCAGAACAATAGAGGAATTAATGATGACAGGGAATACAGACTTGACAGAATTAATTCAGAGCGGGGAATACAGACTTGACAGAATTAATTCAGAGAGGTCACAAAGTGGAGAAACAATATGTATTAGTCTGTACTCTGCTAATAAAGACATAACCGAAACTGGATAATTTATAAAGGAAAGAGGTTTAATGGACTCACAGTCCCACATGGCTGGAGAGGCCTTGCAATCATGGCAGAAGGCAAAGGAGAAGCAAAGGCACATCTTACATGGTGGCAGGCAAGAGAGATTGCGTAGGGGAACTCCCATTTATAAAACCATCAGATCTCGTGTGACTTATTCACTACCATGAGAACAGTATTGGGAAAATGGCCCCCAGTGATTCAATTATCTCTACCCTTGACACGTCGGTATTATTACAATTCAAGGTGAGATTTGGGTGGGGACATAGCTAAGCCATATCACAATATAACAATGTGAAGCCAGGGGGATGGGGGAGAATGTGATTTCCAGAGTTGCCACATTATATTATCTAAAATGCCTAGTTTCAACAACAACAAAAATACAAGATGTGCAAAGAAACAAAAAAATATGGCCTACATACAAAGAAGAAAAGTAGTCATAGAAATTGTCTCTGCAGAAGCCCAGAGTTTGGACTTACTAGACCAAGCCTTCAAATCAATTGTTTTAAATATGTTCAAAGAACCAAGGAAATTGTCTAAAGAAGTAAAGAACAATGTGTAAGAACAATGTCTCCCTAAACAGAGAATATCAGTAAAGTGATAGAAAGGAGAAAAATATTTTTAGGAGTACTAAGTCCCTTACAACTTATAAAGAGTTTAAACAAATGTACCAAGTGATGAGTGTAGCTTTCAGAAGCACAGCTCTGCAGGTTTAGTCATGTGCTGTTTTATAATTTACTGCAAGTTGGGAAGTCTTTGCTGAAGTATGTTCTTTCTCTTTCACGTATCTCTGTTGATTTCCCCTTCTTTCTATATATATTAGTTATCTATTGTTGCATAACTATCCCACACCTTAGTGGCTAAAAACAACATTTACTATTTCACAGTTTCTGTGAGTCTTGAATCCAGTTAAGGTTTAACTGAAGTCTTCCAACTCAGTGTATCTCCTGAAGCTGCAACCAAGATATCAGCTGAGGCTGCAGTCATCTGAAGGCTCGGCTGGAGAAGGGTCCACTTCCATGCTCACCCACGTGACTGTCAGCAGGCCTCAGGCCCTTGCTGTCTGCTGACTTAAGATACCAGCTGCTTGCCACATGGGCCTCTCCATAGGGCTGCTCACAACAGGGAAGCTTGCTTTCCTTATGCCAAGGGATCTAAAAGAGATTGAGAGAGTGTGGAAGCCAGTCTTTTTATAACCTAATCTTTTCATGACAACATCTTATCACTTTTGCCATATTCCATTTGTTAAAAGTTAGTGAATCCAACTCACGCTCAGGGGAAGGGGATTGTCCAAGGGTGTAAGCACCAGGAAGTTGCCTATCATCTGATTGTAACCATTTTTGGTGGACTAGACTCTCCTGGGTAGCAATGAGAAACAGGAAAGGTGATAATAGCAGCAAGCCACCCCAGTTGCTGATAGTTCAGGCCAATCTAATAAAGTCATGAGAGGAATAGTTCCTGGTGCCCTATGTACAGGAAAAACACAATGTGGAAAAAGTGAAGCAATGTGTATTAAGTTTATACTGCCTGTGACCGAGTCAGCAAAAACTGTGCCAGGTCTGCACTGTTCAAGAAATTTCAGAATCTTCATCCTCAAGTACAATTATTTGGATTTGCATCATAAGATTTTTGTAATCTCATCCTGTGTTCATTGCACAAACCTTCCCTAAATTCATCAACAGACCTTTCCCAAAGTGATGTTCCTGGACTCCTTGTTGCCCACTCCTAATGACAGCTTCCTTCATTTGCAGGCGGCTTTTCTCATGACAATGTCATTCACATGAGGAGACAGTACCAGGCATGCTCCATCTAACTGAATGCCCATTGTGTTCTTGGCTCATCACACTGCTGCACTCAAAATAATGCGAACATCTTCTCTGGTCTCCCACAATGCCTTGTTCTTTGGTGCAAATTTTCCTAGATTCCCAAATTTAGCACATTCCATCGCTGTAATCTAAGCTTCATACATTTTCCTTCTCCAATGAAACATGTATCTTTCGATCAATAGTTCAAAAAATCTTATCTGTGGACATCTTCCCTTGGATAGGTTCCCTTAGAAACACAAATTTCCATCTGTGATGGTTAGCTTTACGTGTCAATTTGACTGGGCCACAGGGTGCCCAGATATTTGGTTACACATTGTTCTAAGTATGTCTGTGGGGGTGTTTCTGGATGACAGTAACATTTGGATCGATAGACTGAGTAAAGCAGATTGACCTCCACAGTGTGGGTGGGCCTCATCCAATCAATGGAAGACCTAAAGAGTACAAAAGACTGAATAAAAAAGAATTTGCTCTCTGTCTGACTGTCTTCAAGCTGGAACATCAGTGTTCTCCAGCCTTCTGTGTGGGACTTGGACTGGAACTTGCACCAGCAGCTCTTCTGGTTCTCAGGCCTTCAGACTCAGACTGAAACTTACACTATCAGCTCTCCTACCTCTCAGGGCTTTGGACTTGGACTAGAACTATACCATCAGCTATCCTGACTCTCCACCTTGCAGACAGCAGATCTTAGAACTTCTCACAATTGTGTGAGCTAATTCCTAGTAATAAAAGCAACTCCCTCATCTATATATATCCCTTTGGTTCTGTTTCTCTGGAGAACTCTAATACACCAACGTAGGTTAAAAGGTGAATCTCACAAAGCCCAGTAAACGTCACTAAAGAGCAATGAAGTCATATCAGAGTAAACCAGATGGTAACTGAAGAGTTTTCCTCATTTTCATCCTGAATTTCCACAGTACTACTTCCCCACTTCCTAGTACCACTTCATGAAAAGTGTTGGAATTTTCTAGGTCCTAGATAATTAGAATTAAATTGTAAGCTTCCAAACCTTTTATGTCTGTGATCTAAAGCAGTTCTCCACTCAGAGGTTTCAAAAACTGATAACTATATCCTAGAATACAGTTTCATTCTCCTGTTCTGTATCCTACCTAAAACATCATCTCCCAGCAATCAGAGTGAAGAATTGTCAACTTTTTGATCTTGTAGTGGTGTTCTGTATTTTTTAAACTGGTATTTCCATAATTTCAAAAAGCGTGAAATCCCCTACCTAAAATTACATTTACCTTGCTGTAAAGAACTATCTATGGGCTTCCAGAAAGAAAAGCATGATGGAGTGGTGGTACCTCACTTACTACTCTAATCAAGTGACTTGGCCACTCTGTATATGTGGGTAACAATTCTTAGCTCTGAGGGCTTTGTGGGTCAATATGAGATCATTGTCATTCATTTAGCAACTGTTGATTGAACACCTCCCAAGTAGAAGGCATAAGGCTGTGAGCTCTAGAGGATACGAAGATCAGTTAGAGAAAGACAGTGCCCTTAAGGAACTTAGAATCTAGAATGGAAGATTAAAATGAATAGCTGTGATTCCAGGTAGAGAGTGACAGAATACCTTCAACCAGGTCCCAGAGCAAATGTAACCTCCTCCGAGAGGCCTTTGGAGCACTCCAGCTAATGTCGCCCTCAAACACTCTTTACCACCTTATCTTGTTTCACTTTCTTACAGCACTTTTATGATCTGTTATTACCATAGTTTTTTACTTTTCTCTTTACTCAATTTCAGTCTGTCTCTTTCTTGAACACGTGAGTCATGTGAGAGCGGAAGACTTCTTGGTCCTGTTCATCACTGCAAAACCATGATCCATGGATGTCCATGGAGGAGCAAATGAGAAATTCAAAATTAGAAGTGAAGAGAATGCAGAAGTGAGAAATTATTTTGATGTGTAAAAGAACTTGGTAAAACACTAGCAACTTTTCCAAAGGAAAAAATCTGGTTTGTAAGTTTTATGTCGTTTCTGGTGAACTGTACAGAGAGATTTCTTTCCCAAGACTGGGCCTCGGCTCCGGGCCCAGGGAGGAGCCACCATTGAATGAGGCTTGAGGAGAAAGGGGAGTCCGTCTTCTAACCACCTCCTGGAAGAGTTGACCCCAATCTCACCCTAGGTATGGAATGACTGACTGAAATCATCTTCCTGGGAAATAAAAAAAATAAAATCTACTCTATTGGATGAGGCAGCCTTTCACATTGCTCCTAGTGAATAACTTAATACAATCTGATTTCATGGATGTCAATGCCATATAGGAACAAATATATAAACTTGTATCAGGGAGCCTTTACCATTAAGAGTACACTTTATGGCCAATATAAAAAGCACCTGCAAGACAACTACCTTTCAAAATGGAAAAAAAAA
>NW_012107809.1:1429914-1440438 GCF_000951045.1 Mandrillus leucophaeus | reverse complement strand
ACTACCTTTCAAAATGGAAAAAAAAAGAAAGAAAGAAAGAAAGAAAGAAAGAAAGAAAGAAAGAAAGAAAGAAAGAAAGAAAGAAAGAAAGAAAGAAAGGCAGGCAAATGCTCTATGGTAATTTTTATATGATTAGACAAAGTTTAAACACCTCAGAAAACATCCATGCCTTGTCTGAAAAAAACTGTAATTGCCTAATAAAAAGAAAGTCACCTATAATTCCCATGATTTCTTTTCTTACTTATAGTTCTTGTAGGATCAATAATAAAATGCAAGTTTTTACAACCTCATTATAGTTAAATTGCATTTACTGACAATGACCTCTTTCTTCATTAAAATACGGTTTCATTCAATAACTACTGCAAGTGTCAAGCCAATTTCCCCAGGGCTGTTTGATTTCCATATTGCTTAGTGCTTGCCCCACTGGACTCAACTCTTCATGTTCACAACCTCAACAGAACTTCTCTCCACTCAGTGACAGTGAAAGAATACTCTTTCTTTTACTGGGGTTCATTCCTGTCCCAGGAAAAAATTAAATAAATTGTCTTCCTATATGTTTTGGCCCGGGACATGAGTTTGGGGGTAGTTTAAAAATGAATTTGGCTTTGATGTTAGATATAAACCAGGAACTCAGGACACAGACCACAGGTATTGAAATTCCCCTGAAATAGGTGTAACAGATGACATCAAGAGCCTCTGCAGGAAAAGAACTCACATTTATAAAATGCCTACTGTATGCTAAGCATCTACATGTGCTATCTTGTTTAATCTAATGCCAAAACATCTAACTATGTGTTATTTACTACCGTGTGTTATATCCTGCTGTCTGGGGATTTGATGGTGTGAAGAACTGAGAACCTACACTCAAAGGCCATATATTTAAGTTTCGTAACAACCTTTTGGAATGGGTGACTACTATTTCCATTTTATATATAATGTAGGTTTCAACTTGGATAGGAGCTCCCTCCATCTCGCTATGCCCTGTGGAATCTGTTTGCATGAAAGAGTGAAGAAATTTATGACAGGAAATTTACATTAAGGGAAGGGAGAGCTGAACACAAGGATCTTGACCGGGTTATGAATACCCTATTTTAGAGGTCAGCAAAATGTGATGCCTACTATTGACATCTTTGGATCTACCCATAGGATTCATGTCTGGGTCCTAAGACGACAAAGGAATGTAAAAGAAAACATCAACCAACTAAAATAACACAACTAAATAAATAACACAAAGACCCAGCCTGGGCAACATACCAAGACCCTATCTCTACAAAAAATTTTCAAAAGAGAGTTGGCCAGGTGAGGTCGTGGATTCCTGTAGTCCCAACTACTCAAGAAGCTGAGATGGGAGGATTGTTTGGGCCTGGAAGGTCAAAGCTGCAGTGAGCCATGTTTGGGCCACCACACTCCAGTCTGGGTGACAGAGTGAGACCCTGTAAATAAATAAATAAATAAATAAATAAATAAGTAAATAAATAAAAATAAAACTTTAAGAGTCATTTCTCTGGAAGCTGCGTGTGCCCATGAGCCAGAAACAGTGGGCTTTAGTGCCACCCTTCTCTGGCCCAAACCAGAGAGTCCCCTGCCCAACATCTATTCTGTCTCTTTGTTTTTCCTAACATAACCCCAACTTTGTTCAGTTATCTACTCTTCCTTTTTGACCAAGAAGCTTACTCTGGGGAAATGGACCTCCTCTTCAGTCAGGGGGTGCACTTGACCCATCTAGGAGTAGTCTTTTCCCCTTTGCCATTGACTGGCTCAAAAGTGAGCAAGACTCGTTCCAGCCTTGATTGGGTCTTGTGAGAAAATTCTCTCACATTCCTTTAGGAGAATGTCCGGAAGCCACCTCTTCTCTTTGCACACAGTCACAATGGGCATGTTCTGAAACTGCTTCAACAGTTTTGTTACCAAATTAAAATGAAACCAAACACTGAGTAGGCAAAGCCAAGCGACTCACAGGAAAACAGAGTTGAAGTCCATGGTAGTCGACAACAATTCTGTTCCAAAACTGTTCTCCCCATTTTCCGTGGGGTTTTGCTGAGCTGGTTTTGCTGAGCATCTGGTCATCCAGAGTAAAGACATCATCTCTCTGCAGTTTGGTGTGTCCATGTGACTGAGCTTTGGCTGAGGGAATATAAGCAGAAGTGTCATGTGGCAACTTCTGGGAACCTTCATTACAAGAACACCAGGTCACAGACATCTTCATCTTTCTCTTCTTCCAGTTGCTGGGAGCATGAATACAATGGCTGGAGCTCCAGTTACCAATTTCGTCCATGGGGACAATGCCACTGATTTAGGAAATGGCAGAGCTAGGAGGAGTCTAGAAGAAGATGCAAGTTTCTCCAGATTCTATTGAGTGCTGTTACTATAGAAGCCCTGGCTTTCCTATCTCTGGCCTTATGTATGTGAGAGAGAAACAAAGCTTGTTTAAGCCACTGCTAGTTTTGGTCTCTGTTTCTTGCTACCTAACCTAATCCTCACAGGTACATATGCTTTCTTACCTTTGGACATCTACTTTATTGTTCAACAGACAATTTCCACTTGTTTGAGCCATATTTGGTTGAGTTTTCTAGTAATTCTCAACTACAAACATCCTAAGTAATACATAGAATGAGGTAGTCTTATCTGCACTTGGCTACAAACCACCTTAAAGCTTTGACACATCAAGGCATGCAGTATATTGACGGCCACACCAGGACAAATATGCCATTGGAGAGGTGCTGCATATCACGAGACAGCACTATTCACTAGCAGCCAGCAGATATAAAGGTACCCATCAAAAATTAAAGAGAAAAGTGCGTTCCACATGATGGTTGACATGATAGCTAAGTGGATTTGTATGGGGGTTAATGAAAGGCACCCTAAGACTCTCAGAAATATTTGAGGAATATTCTATTGGCTTGATGGAATAATAAATAATGGAATATTCTTTATCATCCTTAAATTCAGCTGTTTTAAGCAACATGTTGGTAAGAATAGAAAAGGTTGAATTATACATTGATGAAGAAATAAACTCAGAAAGAATGTATAACATTCACAACTTCATATAACTAGTCCCACAATTTGAACCAACATCAAATCCTTATGAAGAGATACTTTAATATCGTGGGGCTTTTGTAATAAATGTCATTGCCTTCCTCTAAACAAATGCATCCTTATGTTTTGCTAAGAGTTTTCTTTTTTCTTTTTTTTTTTTTTTTTTTGAGACAGAGTCTCGCTCTGTCTCCCAGGCTGGAGTGCAGTGGTGCGATCTTGGCTCACTGCAAGCTCCGCCTCCTGGGTTCACGCCATTCTCCTGCCTCAGCCTCCCGAGTAGCTGGGACTACAGGCACCCGCCACCACGCCCGGCTAATTTTTTTGTATTTTTAGTAGAGACGGGGTTTCACCGTGTTAGCCAGGATGGTCTCGATCTCCTGACCTCGTGATCCGCCAATCTCCGCCTCCCAAAGTGCTGGGATTACAGGCGTGAGCCACCGCGCCCGGCCAAGAATTTTCTAACATTGGATGAAAACCTAAATCTTATTTACAGTAACACCCACTTACCCAAGATAACAGAAGATAACCTATCAGGAATATTGGAACCTGCAAATTCCCTTCTAAATACAAATACTCTGACTCTACGATCCAATCCCTCACATTTATTATAAATTTTAAGTTGTATTTTTCTTTAGGAAAATCCAGCTTCTGCAGAAAAGCTGTATTTTGGGGCTCAATCCCTATAATTTTTAATAATCCACATACTCCCTTCAACCTTAAGTAAGAATAAATAAAGTTTAGTCTGGTATTGAAATAATGCAAATAATTTTTGGATTGTTCAATTGTTAAAAATCAGTTCTCCAGTTTCAACCAGTTGACCTCAGCTTTGGAACACATGTAAATTAGTAAATCTGGCAGAGAAAAGACAGACATTTTTCCAAGTATCAGCCAGCAAATATGTGATTTTTTTTTTTCCCTGCAGGCTGTTGGTTTACCAGTTGCAAGAAGTGAATCTCAAGAGATTCAGAAGCTCAATCTGAATAAACAACCAAAACTTTGGAGGCTCATCAAAACTCTGCGAAAACTAGGCCAGAAACGGACTCTATTTTCTAGTGAGGTTTCCAGTATTTCCTGTTTCCAGTGGAACTGGACTAGCTCAGGAAGAGTCTACTAATGACTAGAACCAACTGGACATAACTGGAGAACATAGAAAGATTGAAACAAAAAAACGAGAACAAAAATAAGAGAAAAGATAGTGTGTGCTGTTTCCAGCTGCAAGAGAGATGAAGATCATTCAGACATGGTGCTGAAAATAAATTGACCTGTTACTTCTATTTTCCTAGAAAAGAAGTCTGAAGGGTTTTATCCTTTCTGATTTTGATCTCTGTCCCAAAAAAGAGATCTACAGGGTGGCCGCCATGCCATCTACGGTGTGGACTGCAAGTAAATCTATGCAATGGCCCAGTGTCCTGGAGTGGGATTTATCTGCCCTTAGCCATTACTACATTTGTGGCAACAAGTTGGAAGAGGCTATGATGCAATCTGTGATAAATAACAGCCTGGTCATGAGTCATCCTTCCCTGAGCCAAACAGGACTATCCTCTGTCATACCAAAGAGGTGGGCAATAAATCTATTTAGAGAAGGGGATCCTGAAGAGCCACTGAAGAGCAAAGATAACCCACTGTAGTAAACACAATTCATTCAAGCACAACATCCCTTCCCACCTTTTTGTGTGTCTGCCTGTAGAGCAGAGGGTCAGAAAGTCAAACAGTATTTTCCAGGCTATCTTGCGATAGAGTTCTAGATATTATTTGGATTCTACCAATTGGAATCACTGGTGAAAGCTTTGAGATGGCTAGTGAGATGAATGCCACACTTCTGCTTCTGTTATTTCTGGTGGCAAACACCACTATGGCAGAATTAGTATGGTCTCAGTACCCAGCCCTCAGCCATCTATTTTATAAGTGTGGATTGTAGCAGATATGTCAAAGTTCTGAAGCTGCCAAATAGCAGGGACTTCCTTATCATGCTGTAGCACCTGGTCATGTTGGTGTCTTGTGTATCTTATTTCTACTGCCTCCCTGATTGTGGCTTGGATGGGGTATTTCTAGAGCATGCAGCTATTGCAGGAACTTTCAAATTTTTTGAGCAGCGTCATGTTTATGGGAGATTGTGGCTGCCTTGGTGTCCCTGTTTTGTAGTATGGCTTTGAGAGCTGGTCCTATAAACAATCTTCCCAATAATTTAGTAAGTCACTGAATACCCCTTAATCCCTTTCTGCTTTAAACTGGCTGGAATGTGTTCTGCTGTCTGCAGCTGGACTCTGACCAATGCACCCTCTCCCTTACATCTACAGAAGTTCCAATTTCTTCCCAGTTTTGCACATGGGTCTGGGAGAGACTGAATGAGGAGTGAGGGTGGAGAAGGAAACAGAAGGGGTGTTTCCAGGAGCTGACTGACCTTGGGGAAATTTTTTACCCAGGAAACCTTTTTGAACTGATGAGTTGCAAAGGAGAGAGAAAACCAGAAGCCAGGAAATGGAGCCAAGGTTATAGCAGAGGAGAAAGTAAATTCTATGGTAAATGGGAGAGGCTTATGAAGGCAGAGACTGAGAATGAGTTGAAAAGTCAGTAGTAAAAAATTGAGAGCATGGGGCAAGGAGAGATTCAACTATTGGCAACCCAAGTACTTCAGGTAGCTGAGGTCAAGTTTAGTCTGGTACTGAGATAATTCAAATAATTTTCACTGTTGGACTGTGAATTAGGTAAAATAGGCTCCAATGCCCATCCTACATGCCCTAACAAATCCAGAATTCCTCCTAACACACCAAAGTGCCTTGGAAAGCAGAGGTAACTCATGTTTTCTCAAATCCTCTCAGGCTCATGCTTCCACTATATCCATCTCAACTTCCACCCTCCAGAAGAGCAGTGCCTCTTCCCAGCGTACTGCCTGCAGGACACTACTTCAAACGTTTTGCTTCTCAAAGTGTCACCAGTTCAAGACAACACACAGCAGACTTTCACGCAACCAACACACAGCAGACTTCACAGCGGATATTATAACGTAGCTTGTTATAGAAAACACAGCACTGAATGTGAGTCTCTTTCTTCAAAGTCCCTTGGCCAACGTGGCACTCAGATGCTTCTCTTTGGGTCCGGGTGTGGGGGCTCACAACTGTAATCCCAGTGCTTTGGGAGGCGAAGGTGGGAGAATCACTTGAAGTCAGAAGTTCAAGACCAGCCTGGCCAACATGGTGAAACCCCATCTCTACTAAAAATAGAAAAATTAGCCAGGTATGATGGTGCACACCTGTAGTCCCAGCTATTTGGGAGGCTGAGGCAAGAGAATCGCTTGAATCTATGAGGTGGAGGTTGTGGTGAGCTGAGATTGCACCACTGCACTCCAGGCTGGGCAATAGAAAGAGAATCTGTCTCAAAAAAGAAAAAGAAGGTTCCCTTTGGTTCTTTCTCCTACTTGGGCTCCTGCTTCATTGTGCAATGTGTCAAGACCCTCCTCTTCCCCACCAGCTAACCTAAGCAAATTATTTTTTATTTCTTCTATTGAGCCATTTACATTTTTGGGTCTCTCCTCATCCAATGTGGCTGCCCAGATGACGTTTTCTCCAGGCAAAATGGCCCATGGAGACAGTTTGTCATCTAAGACGTTTTCTACCACTAGCTCTTAAATCAGAGTAGGAGGTGGTTTTGAAGACATGGTAGAGAAGGTTTATTTGGATCACACTCCTAGAGGAAGAATGGGGAATGGCATCCAGGGCTCAGACAGAAAGGACGATTCTCCTTGAACCCTCCCACGATGTGGGAGAAAATTGCAGAGGTAGGCAAGAGAAAAAGGGACAGAAGAGAGAAGACTTCCCACTCTCTTCCTGGAAGGCTGAGAATCGGTGGGCACTTCCCTTTGTCTTTTAACTCAGCCTTGGTGCCTTCCATGATGTCAAAGCATAGTGGTTAGGAGTCTGCACTATACTGAGAAAAATGACAGAATTCCAAGCCAAAAAAACAAAGTCTGCACTAGAGCCAGGTGGCCTGAAAATAAACCCTCACTCCACCACTTACAAGCTGCATGGCTTCCAGGCAAGTTTGCCTGACTCTCTGCGTTTTGTAAAATGAGGATAGCAATATTACCTATCTTATAGGGCTTATGGGAGTATTAAATGAGAAAAGCATAAAATGCATAGAACAGTGACTTAAATCTCAAGTGCTCAATAGAAACCAGCTATGTTCTGGTAACGGGAGTGGCCTCTTAAAGGAACCAGACTGGGATAGACACATCTTCTAAGACTCAGCAAGAATGAACTGGGCAGTAAAGTAAGATTAAGGGGTTGAGTCTCCCACTCTGCTGTTGAAAGATATGTGGCCTTGCACACAGTGCATAACCTGTCCATGCTCAGTTTCCTTACCCACAAAGTAGGGCTGATTATACCTACCTCCTGGGGCTCCTTTGGGGATAAAAGACACTAACACGTACAAAGAGGATGGCACAGTGGCACTATAAAGTCTGTCCTTGTCTGGAAAGTGAGCTCCACACCCAGGCTGATCCCTCATTCTTACTCTTTCTCACTAGCCAGAAGGGATTAAAAACACCAGCAACAAGAATTTAGGAATGTCTCTCTTGCCTTCCTGCCCCACCCCCACTTTTTTTTTTTTTTTTTTTTTGAGGCAAAGTCTTGCTCTGTTGCCCAGGCTGGAGTGCAGTGGTGTGATCTTGGCTCACTGCAACCTCCACTTCTCAGGCTGAAATAATTCCTGTTCCTCAGCCTCTCAAGTAGCTGGGATTACAGGCATGGCCACCATGCCAGCTAATTTCTGTATTTTTAGTAGAGATGGGGTTTCACCATGTTGGTCAGGCTGGTCTCGAACTCCTGACCTCAAGTGATCCACCTGCCTCGGCCTCCCAAAGTGCTGGGATTACAGGCATGTGCCACTGTGTCTGTCCACCTTCCTCTTTTATGTATATTTTTATATTATTCTCAATTGTATTCTCAATTGATATTATTTTTTAAAACTTGATTAAAGTTGAAACAACAATAAATATATCTTTATAACAATAATTCTTGTAACCAACTGATTGAATAAACCAGACTTGCCAGAAAGCAGACAGAATCATCTTATTCATTCTCCCATTGCCCAATCAATGTGCTCTTTGGCCCTCTTCTTCCCTACTCTGGAATGAAACCTTAAGTGAGATCCCATAGCTTTCCCCATCATTCTTAGATAATAAAAAGGTCTTCACATCATGTTCAAACATTAAGGAGATCCACCCAGTGTAATAACCAAATAATCAAAACTGCAAGCTCCTCCCCTAGTTAAAACTTATCCATCCCCCAACACAGTAGAAATTGACCCTACAGTAGGCAAGGGGGTCAATTTCTCTGTACTTCTTACAATTCAATTTCTCTGTACTTCTTACAGTTCAATTTCTCTGTACTTCTTACTCCATCTCCTACCCCATTCATTAGTTTCTGATTGTGGACCTTTGGGGTCCAGTACAGGGGGACAGGAGGAGGGGATGGAGGAAAAGACTTACTTGAAGGGAGAAGCTGCTCAGGGCATTGGTGCCCTGTGGCATGGCGAATGTCCCCTGCAGACTCTTACTTTCCTGTAGCTCTGTGAGTGTCTTGTTGGAAAACCTCCTGCTGGGCACCTCCACATCTAACCCTTTTGATATAGGGTTAGATTCCTGTCCCTCAGCTGGCTGCTTAGAACTCTCCACTCAGCTCTGACTTCCAGCAGCCAAAACCTGTTCATCAGGATAAGTGGGCAACTGTCCTTTGCACATCCTCTTACAATTTGGCATGCATGAACAGTATGAACTCAGCTTCCCAAAGAATAACCTGAAACACAACATTTTCCAGTTCTCTTAGTGCAGGGCATGAACAAGTGACAAAGATTCTATGAATCAGAGGCACTGTGTGAGGCTTTCACACTGAAGTTAAACATGAGCAAACAGGCAGGTGGGCGTGGCCTCCACGGTGCTGGTGGGTGTGTCCATAGGTGGGTGTGGCTTCCATAATGCTGGTGCGGGTGTCTCCAGGTGCTGTTCAGCCCTGGATTCAGTGGAGGGCCAGCATCAGTTCCCTTCTCAGGACAGTCTCTTTGGTGAGGTTCTGACACTTGGTCCTAGGAGAGCAGACTAGGAACTTATTCCCAAGATTTTGTTAAGTCACTAATGCCCTCTGAAAAATTCCTTTCTATTTATGCTGACTGGCAGGGGTTCTGTCATCTGCAACTAAGTACTGTTACCAAGGTAGAATCCCTTTTCCCCCCTGAGAAGATCGTTGAGCCATCTCCCTTGGAGGATGACTCTAGGCTGGCTTCCTTCCAGAAGCCACATCCAAGGGGTTCACTATCGTCAACATGCAGCTTGCTCAGATAACCACCACCTGTCTCCACTCTACTGTCAGAGAAAGGTGATTGGCCCAGCCCCACTCCTTCAAACTCTTCTTGTTGAGAGTCTCAAACTGGTCCCTGTCCCCCCAGCCCCAAGCTCTAGGAGACTCTTACACATCTCTGCAAGCAGCTCTCCAAACGCTTTCCTCACTAGGTTCCAGGTGAATGGAACACGCTCCCTTCCCTATCCCTATATAGTGGGCACAGAAATGCCCAGCACCCCTATGGTGCACCCCAGCAGCTTCTTACTCTTCACTGGACTCCTCATCTCCATCTTCTCTTCTTCTATAGCCCAGGCAGGGCTGATGGGCTAAAGCTGGCCAAACAAGCTTTGCAATTTCACAGTATGTTCTGCATGGCTGGCTTTTGGGGCTTTGGGGAAAAACACTCTACAATATGCAGGTGCATCCCTGGCTTCCCCCAACTTCCCGGCTCATCCTTCCCCAGCCTCCAGTCCCTCATGGGAAACAATCCCTGGCCTCTGGTCGCACATGACAAGGGAGTGGTGGGATCCTGAAGCCGTTGAAGTGTGTGTGCCAGCGAAAGGTCTGGAACAGGTTTAAGAAAGAGAACCTAAATTGTCAGTAAATCAATAGGAAATAAATGTTTACATTCACTCATTGCAAAGGGGCATTTCTAAGCTCAGCACATATCAGAGCCACACATGGAGACTTCTCTCTCCTCCACTACACAGAAAATGAACAAATCCCAAGAACAAGTGTCATTCAAGGATGTATGCGTAGACTTTACCCAGCAAGAGTGGCATCTGCTGGATCCTGCTCAGAAGATGCTGTCCAGAGATGTGATTCTGGAAACTTACAGCAATCTGGTTTCAGCCAGGTGTTGCATTACTAAGCCAGAAGTGATCTTCAAGATAGAGCAAGGGGCTCCTGAATATTAGAGAAAGGATTTCCAAGCCAGTGCCACCCAGAAAGGAACTGGAAAGTTGATGACCTGTCAGAGAGTGGCCAGGAAAACCGACACAAGTATTTTTGGGAGCTTGTGTTCACCAAAGACAAAACAGTAAGCATAGAAAGTGGTAATAGAATAAGAAAAACTTTCAATTTGGGTACAAACCCTGTTTCTTCAAGAAATTTTCCTTATAAAATATGTGACTTGTGTGAAATGAGTTTGAAAAAT
>NW_012107809.1:1395308-1428934 GCF_000951045.1 Mandrillus leucophaeus | reverse complement strand
CAGAGAACACACACAGGAGAGAAGCCCTATGAATGCACCGAATGGGGAAAAGCCTTTTGCCAGAAACCACACCTTATCAACCATCAGCAAACACACATAGGAGAAAAGCCCTATGACTGTAACCAATGTGGAAAAATGTTCTGTGTGAAGTCAAACCTCACTGAACATCAGAGAACTCACACAGGGCAGAAGCCCTATGAATGGGAAATCCTTCTGCCCCAGGTCAGCCCTCACTGTCCATCAGGGAACACACACAGGAGAGAAATCCTTTGTATGTCATGAATGTGGAAAATTCATCTGTGTGAAGTCACATCTCATTGTCCATCGAAGAACTCACACGGGAGACAAACCCTATAAATGTAGTGAATGTGGGAAAACCTTCTGTGAAAAATCAGCTCTCACTGAACATCAGAGAATTCACACAAGGCTGGAAGGTCTTTCCACATCCCGAATGTTAAAAGGCTTCATATACCTGTCAAATTTTTGTTCATCTTTTAAAAATTAGAGAAAGCAAAGAATGTCAGAAATTACTAGAAAATGACTTCTTTTCACGTTTGAATACGTGAAAGCATTCAAGGAAAAACTTTTTCATTAGGAAATTTGTACTGAGGGGAATTCTGTGTAAGTAATGCAGCAAAAACCTTTATCTAAAATTTATGTTGTTTAGTGTTGCATTCCAAATGTAATACCTACATTTTATTGTAAATATAATGGACAATATTCATTTACTCATCTCCACAGTAGAATCTGAAGCATATAAAGGTTGAATGACACAGCATTAAACACGTATGTGGGCCCGGCACGTTGGCTCATGCCTGTAATCCCAGCACTCAGGGAGGCCGAGGCGGGTGGATCACCTGAGGTCAGGAATTCAAGACCAGCCTGACCAACATGGCAAAACCTCGTTTCTACTAAAAGTACAAAAATTAGCCAGACATGGTGACTTGCGCCTGTAATCCCAGCTACTCAGGAGGCAGAGGCAGGAGAAGCTTGAACCCGGGAGGCAGAGCTTGCAGTGAGCCGAGATCGCGCCACTGCACTCCAGCCCAGGTGACAAGAGTGAGACTCCTCTCAAAAAAATAAAAAAAATGAAAGTAAATATATATATATATATATGTGAAAACTCCCTGATGTTTGTAGACCTTATGAGTATGCTAATGTAGCAAATTTGGGTATGTTTCATTTCAACCCAACATGGTTGTCAGGAGGAAATATGTACCCTTAGGTTAGTAACTATTATGGTACGTGTTAACATTTTCCACATGAAATACCACTGGTATCTTTATAGGTTGATATAATTATATGTGTGTATGTACTTATGTATGTGTATACATATGGGCGTATATATGTAAATATATTTGTATACACATAAATATACGGATGTGCTAACATCATCTCATATTGACTTAAAAGTGCTGCCGACTGCTAAATTTTTAGGAATTTTGTGAGCCAGTTATTAAACACAGTCATTATTTAAAATATATAAACTTACTATTAAATTACATTAAAAACAAAGGTAATAAATACCCAACACTCATCACTTCTAATTAGGCTGCTACATTTCGCTATGATCTTTGTTGCTTAGGTTACTTACATTGTTGACTCTGTATGGTGAAAATACTATCCACATCTACTGCTACTGCACGTCTCTTCCCGACTCCACATTCAGTACTATCTTGTTGGTAGGTTAGACATAGTGGGAGTATTTACACCATCAAAATCGGCAAACTACAAGTCAAGGTTTTTATTTTCTTCACAGAACCTGCTGTCAAATATTTACCAGCATACTATCATGTATATATGAAAACATATTTCATAGTACAAACCACATACCCCTTCTTCTGTTTCCTGATATAAGCAAATGCCTATCATCATTACTGCTGAACTGCCTCTTCAATAAAGGAGCCAAAAAATGTCTTTGTGAGGTTTTAAACTACCTCTGAGTCAGTCCTATTCTAAATACTATCAGACTCGCTCTACAGGTTGGCCAGTGTAAGTTTTTTTGTTTGTTTTGTTTCTCTGTGTTTTTTTGAGACGGAGTCTCGCTCTGTCACCCAGGCTGGAGTACAGTGGCGCAATCTTGGCTCACTGCAAGCTCCGTCTCCCGGGTTCATACCATTCTTCTGCCTCAGCCTCCCGAATAGCTGGGACTACAGGCACGTGTCACCACGCCCAGCTCATTTTTTGTATTTTTAGTAGAGACGGGGTTTCACCATGTTAGCCAGGATGGTCTTGATCTCCTGACCTTGTGATCTGCCTGCCTTGGCCTTCCAAAGTGCTGGGATTCAGTATAAGTTTTAAGTGAGATATGATTTCACAAGGAACTACATTACATACCTTGCCTCTGACTGTTTCCTGATATATGTGAATAGGTATGGCTGTGTTTACTAACCTAGCACTTCAGTAAAGAAGTGTGAAACTGTATTTTTCTGAGGTTTTTCAGCTACCTCTGGGTCAGTCAGTAATGTAAATGCTGTTAATAAGGATGGTATTTACATAAATTATGCAAAGGTTAACATCCATTGTAATACAGTAGTACTCACTGCACTCTACAAATGAAAAGTGGTGGTATGTTAAAAAAAGAAAGAAAGAAAGAAAGAAACCCTACAATAGTCTTTAACATCCTATTCAAAATAAACAGGCACCATGAATTGAATTTGTCAAAATAAAACCATACCAAAGTTAGCATTTAGTTCAAGATTCCAAGTTGTCATCATGTTCTCATTCAATAAAATTGACCATTCCAACATTTTCTGTTTGTGCTATCAGCACTGAAAACGCACATCCACCGTGTTGACAGCAGCCAGCAGAGTGACTCACGTGGAGGCATCGCAGGCTGCATTGAGCTGACAGCTTGTCAAACCAATGAATGGGCAGGGATGATGTCAGAAGACCTTTCTGTCATTGCTGCCTGCAGCTGGTCCTTATTATAAGGAATGCCTGGTATGCTGTGAAAAACCGGAAAAAGAATATCTTACCTGTTCTTAACCTGTATGGAAGCCAAATCTCTTAAGGAGTACTGGCCTGAGGGCAGCATGTTCACACACTATTTCTATCATTTTTTTTCCCACCTGCTATTGCAGAAACCTTGACTTTCTCCACCTTCAAAATCCCCCCAGCAGTTTCTGGGAGTCCCCTGAAGATACGTGGCATGGACTTATGGGACTGTCCTCTCAGCTCCCCGGGCACATGCCATGTTTTTCCTCTACAGCCCTGGATTCCTAGGAAGAACTATAGCAAAAGCTTCTTATGCCCATGAAGGTGCACCAAACAGATTGCAAAGATCTGATTGACCCACACAAGGTTCCATAAAGCCACTACACAACAGACCTCCTGCCATTGTGGGTGCCACTGCCACCCGTGGCTGCTGCCATCCATGCCATAAGCCCAAAGTGGCACCAAAGCCACTCCATCTTCTCTGTCACTAGGCAGAGCCTTCTGCGCCTCCTAGGGTGGCAAGCTGCAATGCAGTTCCCAATACTCATGTGCCTTGGGCCCCTGGAGTCTCTATAGATTCCAGAGAACCTGCTCTTCATTGAGATGCACAGGCACTTGTGTGTAAGCTCAGGTCTAGATTAAAGCCTATGGTAAAAATGGCTTCAACTCTGAGAAAACTGACTTTTCACAGATTCAAAGCCACAACCACTCAGAGGAAAAGCCGTACAGGCTGGCCCACAAAGTTGGCCACTTAATTTATAACACTTACGTCAACGGAGGCAGGAGAGTTGATTTTTTAAGTGAAGGGCTATCAACGTTGCGGGACAGAACACAGTGGTGTTTCAAAACGGAAAGAACTCTTAAGGGAACCCTGTCCTTGGTACTTCTGCCCCATGTGGCTACCCCCGCTGCCCATCCTCTGGGCATCTCCCATGACCACAAAACAGGGTACACAAATTCCTGCAGCCCAAGCATCCTGCCCTGGTTTATCTGGCCCCAGATATCTCACTTTACCTCCTCCTGGGACCCCAAGTTCTAACAATCTCCCTCAATTTTATCTGAACTATCACTATACCTGACAAAACCAAGACCCTCCTCATGACATATTATACAGTAGGTAATATGATGTATTATGTTGGTCAACTTGAGAAAAAGCAATTTAATTCTGTATTACACACACATGCCGACCACCTACTAAGTGACAAGCAGAAAACTGACAGAGATGAGTCAGACTGACTTCACAGACTTTACTGTCTATTCTGAAAGGGCAGTGTAACATATAGCATTGAGGGGACAAACTAGGGAGAAGCTGGGTTCCTCCACTTAATTGACTTTATAACCCTTTGACAAATGAATTAACTTCCTTGTACGTTTACTCATCCTGAAAATGGAGTTAAGAAGAGAATCTAATGCTTGGTATTTCTGTGAAGAAGTAACAAGTCAATATACATAAAGCACTCAGAAAGTGCCTAACACTGTTAGTACTTAAAATAATTATTAGTGGAGACAGATGTGGATATCACTGCCTGTGGTATAATAAAATAAAATATTTGGCAGTGATTTAAAAGTACAACGATACACAAATAGATACATAACTTCTACAAACTTGCTTGAGCCGAAGCTATGTCCGTCACTAAGATTCAAATATATATTCACCCATATATATTTACTGACTACCCACAAGCTTTCAGATACTGAGCTGGACCTGGAAGACAGAGGGATGCAAAGGGTTCATAGAGATTCAGCCCTGCTCTGGAAACCCTGGCTGTAGTCAGAGGCTTGGTCTGGGGAATTAGAGACACGGGTCTGCCAGATGTTTATTTGTGTGGAGAACTAAAGTATCTCTTTGGTTAAAAAAAAAAAAAACAGTTCGTCCTACAGCATTAATCATTCACCAGGTGAGGCATGGGTTATCAGTCCATCTGTGGTTTGGTTATTCTCCAGCCAACTGTGGCCAAATGGGCGGGATCACGTGGTACAAAACAGGCGCTGCCTCCTTCCCAGGGCTGTCGGCAGGGCTCTCCTCTGGGAAGGGAGGTAGACTGGGCCCACTGTTTAATACCAGCAGGCAGGTATGAAAGATCACTCGGGCTTGCAGGGCAATGTGGCAGAGTTCCTGGGGAACAGAGTGGTCATTCACGCCAGTCTAAATACGACAGAATAGATGGAGTAATTGATTGGTCGTTTTTGTAACACTGTGTCTTCTGACCTCTTTATGTCCTTTAATTTCTACTGTTGCTTAGGTTCATTCATACGTTACACCTTGAGGGAAGGTCAGAATAAGCTCACAACCTTTCTCATCTCCCAAAATATCCTTCCACACTTCCCGCTCCCAAGAAAAAGGTATTCTTTTGACTTCCCCATTTCTGTCCACATCACTGTCTGTACTCTACGTCACACATTCTTGAAAACTTCGGGCTCCCTTTGACACCACTGTTTTTCTTGTCCCTTCTATTAGGTCAATTGCTAGTCCTTTTGGGAGGGGGTCCAGAGTAGTCAGAGGGACTTGGCTTTTGGAGTCCTCCACAGCTGGGTACAAAGTCCAGCTCTACCACTCACAAAACATGTGATCTTCAACGGGGTATTGTATTGATCTGAGTCTCAGTTTCATGATCAGTAAAATAAGATTAACCATACCTACCTTATTCTATCACCGTGGGTTAAATAAATAAAATACTGTAAGGAAAGCCCCAAGCACAAGGCTGCATATAGTGAACTCTCAGTAACCATGAGCTTTTATTTTTTACCTCTGACAGGTGTTTCACATCCATTGTCTCATTTCTCCGACACACCCTAGAGTGACAATAACAACCTCTATCTTCCATTGTTTTCCTCCCCAACCCATTGTATGCCCACCTGTCAGAAAGCTCTTCCTAGGAACAGTTCCAATGCCTTCATTGAGTAGATTGGAAATCTTTAATGACTCCTCCAATGCCAACCCAATAAAGAAAATATGGACCCTTCAGCTTGGCATTTCATTTTTCAGATTAGCTCCCCCTCCTCCCTTTCTGTGAAAGTCTCTGACCTACTCAAACTGGATGTGTCATCAATTCCCCCCAAAACTCTCCATGTCTGTGCTTTTCTTTACACGGTTCTCTCCACCTAGAAGGCACTAGCCCCCTCCTTCCTTCCTATCCACATTCTACCCATCCTTCCATGTTCAATTTTATTTTGGTTCACCCATGATGTTTTTCCAAATCACCAGTTGAAATCAACTTTCTTTCTGAATTTCCACAAGATGTTTTAGCACCTCTCATAGGGTATAGGTCACCTTCTATATTACAGTAGCATTATCAACATAACAGCCTCAGTTCTTTCATGATACAAAGCAGAACATAAATATATTCAAGTCCTAGATGTGGCCTAAGGCAATAAAATGGCTGAGACTTACAAGAACCTTTTCCTTCGTAGCTTATAGATAAAATACCGTGTTTGGGATCATAAGACCCCACCATCGTGGCTACAAATAATTAAATAGGGCTTTGTGCCTGAGGCAAAGACACCTACTTTATAGGTAGGTTCTCCTTCTAGAAAAGTCTGAATTTGAGCCATATCAAAAGAGAGTAGTTGGAAGAACTAGAATTTGAAAGACGCTAAGAAGCCACATGAGACACCAGTAAATAGACACCTTGAGGCAGAAGCTGGAAGTGAGCAAGACCAAGAGGTCGAGCAGAAAGTAGAGAGAGTGGAAAATCAGCAGCAGTAGTAGACGTAGACTCCGTCTCTCAAAAGCAACGACAAAAGCAAAGGCACCAGAAAGCCAACAACAAAACTTGTTACTGAGACCTAGAATCATGTAATGCCCTGAATAACCTTCCAGATCTCTACCGGGCAGGCTTTTCAACTGATGTTGACTTTCTGTGCTTTTTAAATAGCTAAGAACCACTACAGTAAACATCCACCACCTTGGGCAAACAAATCTTTGTTCTGAACAGTCTAGAAGAGCCTCCTATAGAACACCCAGACATGAAATCGTTCTCTCAGTACCTCTATTTTTCTCTTGAGAGACAAATTTAGTCCTCTCTGCCTTGGCCCATAGCCTGTTAGTGAAATGCATACATTCTCATGACCTTTCATACTGTCCAAACAGCAAATATCCTGGTAAATTTCTGAGACCTGTTTGCCTTCATCCTAACCTTGGCACCATATTGCTCAATATCATATTGTTTCAAAGTTCTGGCTTATCTCATGTTTCCTAATGGCCATATGTCAGCTTCATAACCTAGTAGGTTACTCAAGACCATTATCTCAAATTATTATTATTATTATTTTTTGCACACTGGAAAATAAGCAATATCCCAACTGTATAGATGAGACCATTGAGGCATGGACAGGATGAAGCCTGGCAAGAGTACTGTGGTTTAGAAGCAAAAATGTAAATTAGAATTCCTGAGATGCCCCAGCTATTCTTATCTAGCCCTATGTGATTAAACCAAGATGAATGGACATACATTTTTCAAAAGAAGGAAGGAAGGAAGGAAGGAAGGAAGGAAGGAAGGAAGGAAGGAAGGAGAGAGATGTAGGGGGGAAGGGAGAGGAAGAGGTAGAGGGACAGGGAGAGGAAGAGGGAGAGGGAGAGGGAGGGGCAGAGGAAGAAGCAGAGGGAGAGGTAGAGGGAGAGGGAAAAACTGTCTACCATTCTCAAAGGTGGGTAGTAACTGAAGCAGCAATTTAGCAAAATGACTGATTTCCTCCAAGGAGTCCTTTCAAATTTTTCAGAAAATGATAGATTCCAAGCATTCACCTGATGTATCAAGCTCCATGGGCAGAAGCAAATATTTAATCTCATAATGGAAAGGATCTGAAGCCAGTGGGCTGTCCTGTTTTTTCACCTCTGAATTTTAACTTTTCAACAAATTATCTCTATTCAAGTGCTCCTGTGTGGGTTCTCAATAACTTGAGAGCCAAACAGGCAGAGACAAGTTTGTGCCCAAATAATTAAAAGCCTCGAATGGAAGCATCTGGCAGAAGAGATTTGATCCTCAAAAAAATCATAAGATCAATCTTATCCCCATTTTAGAGAAGAGTAAACTGAGTCTCAAAGACACTAAATAAGTTGTTCATGACCCCCTAAGAAGTAGAAGATCAGAGCCTCAAGTCTCCATCATCTAACCCCTATTTCCACCCTTTGTCCACTGCTGCATGACACTGCCTCTTTATAGTCTGCTTTTCGGAGGAAACTAGTTGTTACCTACATTTCAGTTTTCAACCAGACATAATTACTCTGTAAACCATAGTCTTAACCAAAATGGAAAAAAACAATTATCCTGAGTTCACACAGGTATTGTGATGTGTTGAGCTTGACACAGTAATTTAACAATAATCAAGTAGCATCCAGTCAGAAAACGGAGCTGCACATTAGCCTTCAAATAAATGTTACATCACACACCCAGAAGCAATTAAGATTACATACAAGAACCTCAAGTTGCTTGGAGTATCGCTTTTTTTTTTTTTTTATTTATCTCCTGTGCCCTTCTTTTTCTTTTTAGGTAGTAAAACCACTTTTATTGGGAGAAACACATTCCATCGTTGACCTTGAACCTCTTCACCTGGCCATTCAAATGATTACATCCTCCTATGCACATGATCGGTTCAGGCATAAACTTTGACCCAAGCAAGGCTAAACAGAATCATCTCTGAAATTTTATATATGGACACGTTTATAAATTATTAGGCAAAGGATGCAAGCTCTGGCCTTCCAGCAGTCATATTTTCAGGGCACATAAACCCCAACGAGGATAAAACAGATTATTAGAGATAAGCAAAGTGAAGTAGATCAAGAGAAAGAGTCCTGATTTGCACCCTAGATCAAGCCATATCTGATGTGAGTCCTGTCTTTGGACTGTCCAATAATAACAGCAAATATTATTCCCGTTAAGTTGAATTTGGGTTACAAGGAACCAAAAGCATCCTACCACAAACAATACCAAGTTCCAGTATTTCTGTGCAAACTGGTTAGTGGTTCAAATGTTTCTGGTAGGCCAGAGAGTGACAATTAGAATGTGGGTATTGTAGGTTCAAATAGGGCAGACTCTGGAGTAAATTCACCCATTCGAGGCAGAGATATTTGGAGGAAGACAGATTGATCAAAGTAATGAGAACTGGTTAGGATGTGCGCTTAAACATTTTAAATTAACATTTCTGGGATTTTTTTGGAGGTGATTAATGTAAAACACATTTATTGGAATAAAGTTAGAAAATATGGAGAAACATAAGGAAGGAGTAACATATCCTGAAGTAAACACCACTAATATTTTGATGTACATGTGAATGAGTAGAATGTAGTAGGAACTGGCAAACTTTGGCTGCAAAGATCCAGAGAGGGAACATTTTAGACTTTGTGAACCATATGGTCTCTAATGTAACCTGCCATTGCAGGGAGAACACAGCCATAAATAATACAAAAAGGAATGGGTGTGATTGTGTTCCAACAAAACTTTATTTACAAAAGCAGATGGTGGGCCAGATTTGGCCATAGTCGGCTGACCTTCCTCATTAGAATTAGCTGCTCTAACAGAAACTCAAAATGGCAGCAACATAAACAAACAAGAAACGCACTCCCCTCTCAGGGACAGATTGGACATAAATACAGTTTTGCATTGCTTAGTAAAGGGATTATGTTCTAATAAATGTGTCATTAGGTGAGTTTGTTATTGTGAGAATATTATAGAGTATACTTACATACTAGTGTACAAACCTAGATGGTGTAGCCAACCGCACACCTAGGCTATCAGGTGTGGCCTATTGCTCCCAGGATACAAACCTGGACAGCATGTGACTGTACTTAATACTACAGGCAACCAGAGCAATATGGGAAGCATTTGTGTATCTAAGCATACCAAAACATAGAAAACATACAGCAAAAATACGGTATAAAATTTTTTTTTAAATAGTACATCTGTATAGAGCACTTACCATAAATGGAGCTTGCAGGACTGTTGTTCTGGGTGAGTCTGAATAGGTGGTGAGTGAATGCAAAGGTCTAGGACATTACCATCTATACTATATGCTGTAGACTTTATAAACACTGTACACTTAGGCTACCCTAAATTTATAAAGTTTTTTTTTCTTTCTTCAACAATATATTAACCTTAGCTCACTGTAATCTTTTACTTCATAAACTTTTTAATTTTTAAAAAACGTTTTGACTCTTGTAATAACACTTAGCTTAAAATACACATTGTACAGCTATACAAAAATATTTTCTTTCTTTAGATCCTTACTCTATAAGCTATTTTCTATTTTTTACATTTTTATTTCTTTTTTTAACCTTTTAAACTTTGTTGTTAAAGACGAAGACACGAACACACACATTAGCCTATGCCTCCACGGGGTCAGAGTCATCAATATCACTGTCTTCACCCTCCACATCTTGTTCCACTGGAAGGTCTTCAGGGGCATGGAGCTTTCATCTCCTAGGATAGCAGTAGTCTTCTGTACTTCCAGAAGTACCTTCCTGAGGCTGTTTTACAGTTAACTTTTGTTAAATAAGTAGAAGGAATACATTCTAAAATAACAATAAAAAGTATAGTAAATACATGAACCAATAAAATAGTCATTTATTATCATGTTTTATGTACTGTACACAATTGTATGTGCTAGATTTTTTATTTCCATAGGTTATTGGGGAACAGGTGATGTTTGGTTACAGGAATAAATTCCTTGGTGGCGATTTGTGAGATTTTGGTGCACCCATCATCCGAGCAGTATACCCTGCACACTATTTGTAGTCTTTTATCCCTCACCCCTTTCCCACCCTTTCCGCTTGAGTCCCCAAAGTCCACTGTGTCACTCTAATGCCTTTGCATCCTCATAGCTTAGCTCCCACTTATAAGTAAGAACATGCAATGCTTGGTTTTCCATTCCTGAGTTACTTCACTTAGAATAATAATCTCCAGTCTCATCCAGGTCGCTGTGAATGCCATTAACTCATTCCTTTTTATGGCTCAGTAGTATTCCATCATATATATATACCAGTTTCTTTATCCACTTGTTGATTGATGGGCATTTGGGTTGGTTCCACATTTTTGCAATTGTGAATTGTGCTGCTATAAACATCAGTGTGCAAGTATCTTTTTCATATAATGTCTTCTTTCCTTCTGGGTAGATACCCAGTAATGACTTCTTTCCTTCTGGGTAGATACCCAGTAGTGAAATTGCTGGATCAAATGGTAGTTCTACTTCTAGTTCTTGAAGGAATCTCCACACTGTTTTCCATAGTGATTGTACTAATTTACAGTCCCACCAGTGGTTTAGAATTGTTCCCTGTTTACGGCATCTGTATGTGCTAGATTTTTATATGCCTGGCAGCATAATAGGTCTGTTTACCTCAGCATTACCACAAACACATGAGTAATGCATTGTGCTATGACGCTGATTTTTCAGCTTCATATAATCTTATGGGACCATGTCCCATATGCAGTTCATCACTGACTGAATGTCCTTATGTGGCACATGACTGTAGTTCAGGACTGCTATGGCAACAGCAACGTGTCAGAGACACAGAAACTTTCTATCCTATTCTGCCACCCCTAAGATGTTGTCCTCGGGCACATGGTCTGAGATGACTGACTACCATGTCCACAATCCAGCCAGTAGGAAGGGAAAAGGGGGAAGGGAAAAGGGGAGAGGAAAGACACATCTCTTCCCTTTAAGGACACCATTGAGGAATTGCAGTCATCCCTCTTGCTCACATCCTGTTGGCCAGAACTTAGTCATCTGGCCACACCTAGCTGCAAGGGTGGCTGGGAAATGTAGGCTATATTCTGAGCAACATGTGGGTAGCTGCTGAAGGTTTTGGAGCCCCTCATTGGGCACCCTGTGATGTAGGTAGTGAAGTCCCTTCTCCACCACACATACTTTTATAGGAAGTGGATGGAGCCAGCCTGGGAATGCAAAGGTTGATTTTTCTACACTACTGACTGAGGAATGTTTTTGTGTATCCTATAATCTCTGAGTAGAAGGCTGTGTAACCTTTCTTGGAAGGCAGGTTTCACATGTAATTGCTTTGGAGAAAACAGCAAAAAGAGTATCTGGAACAGGGAGAAAAATGGCCCTCTTCGGTCAGGTGCAATGGTTCACACCTGTAATCCCAGCACTATGGGAGGCCAAGGGGAGTGGATCACTTGAGGTCAGGAGTTCGAGACCAGCCTGGCCAACATGGTGAAACCCCATCTCTACTAAAAATACAAAAATTATCCAAGTGTGGTGGTACATGACTGTAATCCCAGCTACTTAGGAGACGGAGGCAGGAGAATCGCTTGAACCTGGGAGGTGGAGGTTGCAGTGAGCTGAGATTACACCAGTGCACTCCAGCCTGGGCAATAGAGCAAGACTGTTTCAGGAAAAAAAAAATCGTCCCTCTTCTTTAGTTACCGGCAGGCACCCTCTTGGCGGATTACAGGATGTCTGAGGATTCCACCCACAAGAATGATGCAGCTGGAGAGGCAGCATCACAGAGCTTCTCCACATGTTCTCTCCGGGTGTGCGGATGGGGATATACCTCTCCTCTATGGTGTCTGTCACACGCAATGTGTATGGATATAGACGTATCACTGCCTGTGTGCTCCAACCTTACATCTAGATTTTAAAGACCTTAAGAATTGCTTTTTTTAAAAAATCCATCTTTGCATTCCTAAAGGAGCAAACGCCAGCCTTTCCAGATGTATTCGATTCCTTGAATGGAAAAGATCAAGCAATCTGCACTTTTTAAAGAAACACCTATTTAGTGCCAGGCACTAGGGATCTGGGATACAAAGATGAAAATTGGTAGTCACTGCCTTTTATGGAGGCTTTTAGCCTAGGAAGGAGGCAGACACTGCTGAAGACATCTGTTGTTTTTTGGCTTCCCGCCCCCAACCCCAACTTCCTCCTAGCCCATCGCTACCCTTTTCGGGGAATCCCCCATTGTGTAGTTTGAGGTGGGCGGCCTGTCTCCCACTACAGAAGCCAAAAGAGACAGATAATCCCCTCTCTTTCCCTTTTCCATTTCTGGGACAGCACAGGTGGGCACATGACTAGGCTTAGCCAATCAGATGCTTTCCTGGGCCATGGACTCTTGACAGTGCTGTGAGAAACTTGGCTCTAGCTATGGGTTATAGTCATTACGACGCTGGTGGCAGGTCAAACAATGTCCTGTTCATTTTCCAAACTTGTTCTGCAGTCTTCCTTTGATTTTGAGAACCTCTAATATTATCCCAATATATTCATTTATTTCCCTTAAGGTGGCCAGCATTGGGTTCTGTGGGTTGTGGTCAACAACCAAATTCCCTACTAATGCAAAAATGATCATCTACTTAGGTGCTTTTGAAGGCAAAGGTAAGAAATCTACCCCAGTTTCATCAAGTAAGTTAAGTTTGTTGTAGGAACACAGAGAACCATATGGAAAGTGGAAAAGCCTAAGAATTTAAGGCCAGCTGCCATTACAGGAAGGTCTTCATGAACTTCATGGACTGAGTTTAGGACAACTCTGTCCCGGACACACAGGGATGTGTGGTGCCCCTAGTCTTGATGAAGGATTCAGCCTACCACACAGGTCACTCTGAGGCTGAGATGGCACTAAGAATTTCAGCCAGTCATTGGATACGGGCTTCCCTGGGAAGGGTACATGATCTTGGGTGGGGTGACTGTCTTTAAAAGAGATACTTCCTGAAAACAGCTGGCAACTGAGGGCTGTCTGTTGGCAGCACTCCCAGTGGCACAGAGAATAAATCTATCATTCCTAAAGAGGGATCCGGGCAGCACATCACAGCATCTACTACATCAGATCTTTCTGTATTTCATGACCTTTCAGCTTCTGTTGCTACTGCTTATTGCTAAAGTCTTTCCCAATTCAAATCACTGACAGTGAGAATCTGATCTGACCTGGCCCACATCACAGGTCACCAACCATATGGAGATTGGCTCCCCTTGGCTATGGTTGGGAAGCAGGATCATATGGTAGAAACGCACCCTCCCAGCCTCACCTGTTTGACAGGGTCTGTGGGCAGAGCCGGAGGAAAACATTTTGGTAGGCATCAGGCATGACGGTATGTCTTGCCCATATACCAATAAACAATTGTAATGTGCTACAGTGGATGGAGTATATAAGTATGTAAGATGGAATAGATCAGGATAAAGTGGGTGGAGTAAATATATAAGTACAGTATGTATAGGGAACAAAACACCTAAATCTACCTATTAGATCCCAGAAAGGTTCCCCATAGGCTTGAAATAGGACTTGAAGGATGAGCTAGGAATAGGGTTTTGCCCAGCAGGTAAATAGAGTAAGACACTTCAAGTAGGGGGAACCATATGTACACAGAAGCATGAGATAAATTATTGTGGCCCTAAAGAGATTGGCCTCCCAGCCACCCCATGTACTTACTGCCTCTTAACCAGATGCCTGGGAGGCATTTTTGGCAGCTGCTCAGAGGGAAACATGCCACCTATTGATTCATCTGGGGCACTCCCTGCTCCTACCTTTCATGAGCTGGTGTCAGTGGATCCTCTGGGCCAAGTTATGCCGCACCCTGATCCTGTTTGACTTGTGTGCTCTGCCAGGATCCCTGCAAGAGGTGGCATGGCCTGGGGCCCCTGCTGCCTTTCAGATAACAGCAGCAGCCATGCCAAGGCAAATACTAGTCCCTCCTCATAGAGGTGAGGCTCCCACTGATGTCAGCTGGGCCTTGGGAAGGCAGGAAGCAGGTGGGTTTAGGTGCCAACTTGGCTCTTAAAGGCAGCTCTGCTGTTCCTATTTCTTCATAGTAAGAATGGAAGGATTCCCAGAAGAGGTATGGAGGTTCTACCTACGGTTGCCAAGGGCACTGAAAGTTTGCTGACTTTTAAAGCATCACACAAATGCGACAATGAATAACACCTACAACAAAGAAAAAGATGTCACCATCAGCAAGTTTGCAAGATAATAATGGCAAACATTTATTGAACACTTTCTATGTGCCAAGCAGTCGTTTACAGGAATTAAATTATATAGCCATCACAAAAACCCTGCAAGATAGACCCTTTTATTATCCCTATTTGACACATTAAGAAACAGAAAGAAATGAAGTAGCTATGCCCCAAATCACACACTTTGTAAATGGATTTGAGCTCAATCCCCTCCTTCTCAATCACTATACAATATGATATACAATATACACTATACCAAATTAGCCTATGTTCTGATGCCTAAACTGGTATCTTATGAAATGATGTCTGATATGGTTTGGCTGTGTCCCCACCCAAATCTCATCTTGAATTGTAGCTCCCACAATTCCCACATGTTGTGAAAGAGATCCGGTGGGAGATAATAGAATCATGGGGATAGTTTCCCCCATATTGTTCTTATGGTAGTGGATAAGTCTCACAAGATCTGATGGTTTTATAAGAGGTTCTCCCTTTCACTTGGCTCTCATTTTCTCTCTTGTCTGCTGCCATGTAAGATGTGCCTTTCACCTTCTGCCATGATTGTAAGGCCTCCCCAGCTACATGGAACTGTGAGTCCATTAAACTTCTTTTTCTTTGTAAATTACCCAATCATGGGTACGTCTTTATCAGCAGATGAAAATAGACTAATACAATGTCTGAAAATGCTCAACAATTTATTAATACAAATTCTTTCATATACATTGTCTCACTTCTTCTTCATATTAGTCCAATGAGGGAGTTAAGGCAAATGTTGTCATTCCCATTTTATAGATAAGAAAATGGAGGCTCAGAGAAGTAAATTAATAATCAGTAAGTAGCCAGCTTAACACCTGAAATAGGTGTTCTGTTTCCCAGCCCAGTGATTTTTCCATCCTACCCTGTCATGAATCATTTCAAAGGGGCCTAAGAGTATCTGTATCCAAAAATATGTCCTTAAATATGTGGACCCTAAAAGTACTTCAAAGTGACTACACATTGGTGTTGTACATCTGCTTCATATCGTAGATATATTCTAAAGCATGAACATTAAGTAAAATTGGAGTAAAGTTGAATGGAAAGAGCTCTGAGCTGCAAGTCAAGAGTCGTGGTTCTCATCTATGCTCCATCCTGCATGCCAAATAACCTTAACTAATAACTTACTTTTGGGGACCTCATTTTTCTCATCTGAAAAACCAATGAGTTTTTGTGAACTTACTGTCCCTTACAACTCTTAAATTATAGATATGATGATGCTATTGTAAGACGGGGTTACCTATCAATCTCCAAATCCACCTAGTTTCCAGTTGAAGACTTTCAGCAACCAGTAGCTGTGTAATGGTAACCTGGCCTGTTCATTCCCGAGTGTTCCCTATGTAGCCTCCAGACAGCAGACTCAAGATGGTCTATCTGGGATGGAGGTGGACATCACCTGAATTTTTTTTTTTATTTCTTTAATATTGATGGCAGAGAGATTAACTTATTTTTATTTTTGTTTTTTTGAGATGGAGTCTTGCTCTGTCTCCCAGGCTGGGGTGCAGCGGCGCCATCTCAGCTCACTACAACCTCCGCCTCCCAGGTCCAGGCAATTCTCCTGCCTCATCCTTCTTAGTAGCTGGGAGTACAGGCGTGCACCACCACACCCAGCTAGTTTTTGTAATTTTAGTAGAGACGGGGTTTCACCATGTTGGCCAAGCTGTTCTCAAACTCCTTGCCTCAAGTGATCCTCCTGCCTCGGCCTCTTAAGTGCTGGGATTACAGGCATCAGTCACCACACCTGGCCTCAGAAGGATTTTTTTTTTAAATTTATTATTATTATTATACTTTAAGTTCTAGGGTACATGTGCATAACGTGCAGGTTTGTTACATATGTATACTTGTGCCATGTTGGTGTGCTGCACCCATCAACTCGTCAGCACCCATCAACTGGTCATTTACATCAGGTACAACTCCCAATGCAATCCCTCCCCCCTGCCCCCTCCCCATGATAGGCCCCGGTGTGTGATGTTCCCCTTCCCGAGTCCAAGTGATCTCATTGTTCAGTTCCCACCTATGACTGAGAACATGCGGTGTTTGGTTTTCTGTTCTTGTGATAGTTTGCTGAGAATGATGGTTTCCAGCTGCATCCATGTCCCTACAAAGGACACAAACTCATCCTTTTAGAATCAAAGCAAATCAAGAGGTGGTACCTGCCTAAATGCATACACCCACACCTTCTTGAACAGGCCATTTAGGCCAGCACATAGTTCACCTCGATAGATACAACACAGGAGTTGAGTGCTCACTGCCCATCCTTCTCCCCAAGCAGTGGTTACATCTTCTCACTATGAATGATTAAGGATAGGCCTCAGTTTTGGTCCATTTTTGAATCATTCTCTTACTTGAACTTCAAACTTGTCTGCTTGGGTTTGTCAGCTTCTTCTGTGGGCAGGGACGTCTTGAGAAGCATGTGGGCTGCAGCTGCTCCTCGGGTCTCCCCTGCCTGGTCTCAGTCCTTATTTTTTCAAGCTTCACATCCTCTACTGAAGCTGCAGCAACCGAGTCCTGCTGCTTTTCCTGTTCTCCTTTTCACTCATTTTCTCTCTGTATTTCCACATTCACGACTCCCATTACTCTCCCCGTAATACCACAGTGTTTCCTAACCTTCAATGATCTACTCCTTTTTCAATCAGAAGAAAAAAATTCTGTGCGCTCGTTCACTACCATCACTCTGTTAGAGTTGATGTAAATTATGTTTCTTTTTATCTGATCACCTGAAAATGTACAAATACAAAACCAGGTTTTTTCAAATCCTTAGGTTTACAGCTCTCATATGATTTTTAAAAACCAATCTTATAAATAAGATACGAGCAACAGTACAAAATCCTAATTCATTTAATGTATTAATTTAATGTGGCAGATGATGCTGTTTGAAATTGCTAAAATTACATTTTGGCATGGAATGTGACTGTGGTATGGGCCCACGATGGCTTGGGATCTTCTAAGCTTAGTGTGCCTGTGCCATCATGTGCCACGTGAGGATCGATTCTCCCATCTTTTTCTGCCATCCAAGCTACGGTCTAGTCTTCATTTGTGCAACGTGCCAACTGGCCTCAGCTTTTTTTTACATCAAGGCTCGCTGTGTTATTTTCTCATTAGTCTGTGATAATTTAGATTGAGTGCCATTGTGATAAAGACACAGCACAGGCTGCGGAAGCTGTGGCACTAGTAGGTTACTAGGTTATAAGGTGATTGCCATGTTTTTCAAACTGGGTCACATCCCTATCGTGGATCGTGAGATCAGTTTGGTGAGTTGTTACAAGCAATTTTTTAAAATGTTACAGAAAAGAGAAAATATCAAGTATTACATGGTATCAGAATAAGTATTTAGAAAATTGTTTCTCTCTCTCTCTCTCTCTCTCTCTCTCACACACACACACACACACACACACACACACGCTTACATAACCAATCCAAACAGATTCCAGTATTGTTTCTGGGGAAGGTCCGTGGAAGCCCACTGAAATAGACTAAATAATGGCCCCCAAAGATATCAGGTCCTAATTCCTGGAACCTGCAAATGTTGCTTTATAAGCAAAAAGGGTCTTTGCAGATATTATTAAAGTAAGGGAATTGAGATGGATAGATTATCCTGGATTATCCATGTGGGCCCTAAATGTAACCACAGGTATACTTATAAGAGAAAGACAGAGGGAGATTTGACAAAGACAGAATGGTGGCCCTGTTGACTCCTTGGTTTTGGCCCGGTGAAACTGACTTCAGGCTTGCGGCTTCCCAAGCTGGGAGAGAATGAATTCTGTTGTTTGAAACCACCCCGCTTGTGGTTGTTTGTTACAGCAGCCACAGGAAACCAATAGAGCCTCCCTCTCCCCTCACTGCCGCTGGTGCGTGCTTTCTGGAGTAGTTGAAGGCAATCCCAGAGGAGGTACCAAGACTTTTAGAGGGGTAGGGTAGTGACACGTAGGCTCAGAGCCATTTCTCAAGTGGTTTGGAGTATTATAGTATTTTCACAACTGGCACACCTGGGCTGGTCTAGACTGGCTGCCTGTCAGTTCTATTTGTGTATGGACATCAGTGATGGAAACTGGGCCACTGTGTGAGATGGATTCCTTCTGTGGGTGGCTGCCAAAAAAAAAAAAAAAAGAAGTTTGAAGGTCATTAATTCATATGACCCAGTCTGTGCTTAGACTGACGAATGTTTTTTTTAGGTCACCATCCATATGAAAACACAAAATTTAAATATTCTCACGGAGACTTTGTGGACTCCAAGGTTCACCTGCAGGCACTCAAGGACCCTTGGACTCCACTTTAAGAAACTCAGTGAGAACCATCTGCCCCCAGCATCAGGCAATTATTGTATCTCTTGGACCTTGAGCCTAACTAGGGTGGGCTCAGCCACCCCCAGGTGTGGCCACCTGAGCTCCCTTCCAGAGCTGCTCATGGCACCTGTTCTTCCTGGAGCTCTCTGACCAGGAGGGTGGGTTTGAGGCTTCTGGAAGGCCCCACCCTTGGCTGTGCAATTTGGGAGCCACAGTGACCATCTGCCCTCCCGCTGTGCTGTACCTGTCTCTCTGCCCCAGGACCCACATACCCTTTTCTTCCAGGAAGCCCCTGTCTCTTCGATCGCCGTAGCCTCAGAGGACGGACTTAGCCCTACAGTCTTAGAAGTAAAGATTTGGAGCAAAAGCTGCTTCGAAAACAAAACCAAACCACTGTCACTGGGATGTAACAAACTTCTTTCTCTGGGGCCTCTTTTCTGTTACTCTTTACTTCTCAACCCCCTACTCCACATCCCAGCCCTGATGCAAGAAGGGGCAGGGTCCTTACCTAGCAACCACAAAGCCTGTGTCTGTGCTCCTAAATCCCTGAGGCCCCGCTCCATCATAGGTGGTTTTAGTATTGTTATCGGTAGCTCTGCCTCCCTTTGTGGCAGAAAAGCCTTGAACCACCTCCCTTTGGGTTCCCCGAGCCTTCCTTTGTCTTTCCCAAACCAGGTCACGCCTGAGCTTCGGCTCCACCTTGAGGCCTCCAGAGGTGCTGGCCCTGAGGTGAAACCTCAGTGTGACCCAGGAAGATGTCCTCTCTGGACAAACCATTTCCTTGCACATGCACCAGCCAACTGTCATAGCAATAACCATTATCTGAGATAGCCCTTTACATACTGTTTTCACGTATGTCTGCTCATTGGACCCTCATCATGACTTTGGGAATTCGTTGTGTTTCCATCACCCCATTTTACAGATAAAAAACTGAGACTCAAGGCCGAGTGCAGTGGTTCATCCCTGTAATCCCAGCACTTTGAGGCCGGGCAGACAGACTGCTTGAGCTCAGGAGTTCAAGACCAGCCTGAGCAACATGCAAGACCTCATCTCTACTAAAAAACAAACAAAAAACTGAGACTCAGCGTTCAAGGGACTCATTGCTCTACTACTATTCACAGGGATCCCTAACCCCAGGCTGTAGACCTGTGCAGTCCGTGGCCTGTTAGAAACCGGGCCGCACAAAAGGTGAGTGGTAGGCGAGCACGCATTACCACCTGAGCTCCGCCTCGTGTCAGATCAGCAGCGGCAGTAGATTCTCATAGGAGCGTGAACCCTATAGTGAACTGCACATGTGAGGAATCTAGGTTGTAAAGTCCTTGTGAGAATCTAACTAGTGCCCGATGATCTGAAGTGGAACAGTTTCCTTCCTCCCCTCCCCGCCCCCAGTCTGTGGAAAAATTGTCTTCTACCAGGTGGTCCCTGGTGTCAAAAACGTCAGGGACTGCTGACCTAGTAGGTAACCGAGCTGGTTTTAGAGCCCCCTCTTCAGACCCTAGATCCTATCCACTCCCACTCTGCTTCTTTGCCTTATTTTCTCTGAATAGCAAAGCTTTAAAGAGGAAGGAAGGAAACAGAGGGTTTCTCTACCCTAGCTCTCCAACAGGGACTGTCAGAGGGAGTTGCATAGAAGCTTCCCTGCCCTAAAGTTGAATACGTTTATAAATCATCCTTATCCTTATGAGTAACCTACCTGGTATAGTGTGAGGGTTCCTGGAAGAGGTCCTCCCCTCACCCTGAAATTTCCTGGTTCCTGACAAGATGGTTGAAATCTGAAACCCTACTATTTAGAGTTCATTCTTTTTTGGGTCTCGCCGTCATGAGATAGCAGAGCTTTGGAATCAAACACATCAGGATACCAAACCCCTTTTCACAACTTAGCCCTGTGGCCCTGGGCAAGTCTATCCTTTCTGCAGTTCTCATCTATTTAGAGGACATGACCTGAGACATAATTTGCAGGAACCTCTTGTTCAAAAGCTATTAAGAATTTCAAGATGGCGACAACAGAGTATTAAATCCAGGCTGGGGCTCTTCTAGGCACAGGCCCCGTGCAAGTGCTCCGGTCTCACATCCATAAAGTCAGCCCTGAGAGTGGAGGCGTCTCTCATAGAGAAAGTGTAAGGAGAGTTCGGTGGTTAATCAAATGTTCATTTCTTTCCTTTGGCCAGTGGTTTTCCCACCAGAAGACCCACATGGGTGCTCCCTGCAAATGCAACTTCCCGGTGCTTCTCTAGTCCATTCTCACTCCAGGATGGGGCCCAGAAATGTGTATTTTTCCAAAGATCCCCAGGAGATTCTGATAGAAATGGAAGCTACCCTTTGAGGAGCTTAGCTCCTTCAACTAGCAGGTAACTCGTTGAAGGAGTTGGTTTTCACAATCCCAAGTACTTGACACACACAGTGGCCCTGGAACTCTGGGTGTGCCATGGGAAAATGGCTGCAGGTACATGAACTGAAAGAGCTGGTCACCAGGAGCTTTGACATTTGGGATCTCAAGATCGTCAGGTCTCCATGACGGCATGAAGGACCATCAGCTAAAGGAAACTCGCCCTGAGACACAGCAACTCCAGCAGAGGCAGTGGCAGGTCTTGGGTACCACAGTTCCTTCTGCAGCTCGGGGGCTCATCTTGCAGCCCTTCCTGAAGTCCCCAGGGTGGGCCTTGGTCTGCCTCCTTCCTCACTGCATTCCTCCTTGACATCCTTAAACAGCTTTCCTTGTCTCTTGAATTCTGTACCCTGGGGATCTGTGGTCCTGTTCACCCCTCAACACCCTCAGTGTGCCCCACCAGGAGACTCGGATTCAAGAGGGTCTACATCTGTCTCCATTACTAAAGAAAACTGCAGCTTCTTCCCTAATTCCAGATGTTAGCACACCTTGGAACTTACCAATGCTCATAGCCCCATTGTGATGGGCAACTTGCATCCATCTCCTCATTGAACCCTCACCACAACCCTCCGAAGGAGTCCGTGTATCCCCACTTTACAGATGAGAAAGCTGAGGATGATTTATGGCTATTTTGATACAAAGTGGTGGACATGGGATTTAAACACAACACCCCTGCAAGGCAGATGAGGCCAACATTAGCAATCCTCATTTTATAGCTGAGGAAAATGAGTTCTGATGGGTTAGGCAATTGCTCAAGGTCATAAATGCTGCAAGCAGAAGAGCTGAGATATGAACCCAAGTGGCTTGACCTCAGGCCTGAGGCTCTTTCTAGCCCACATCCTCAGAGGTTCTCCCAGGAGACTTCCCTCTGTCCTCTTTTGGAGAAACCTAAAAGGCCCAGCTGGGTATTGAGGAAGGAGGAGCTGCATTCAGCTGTGAGGAGGGAGGGACGCGCATTACATGTTGACCATCACGCGCTGACCTTCACAGCTCAACTGGGAAGTTTGCAACAGCCTCTGACATAGGAACGCCCAAGTAATGGGAGCTGAAGAGGTCAACCCCAGGTGTGGTTGATGTCCCCCTCCAGGGCCATACCTGGCAGATCTGCTTGAAGAAGCTCAGAGATGGACTGTATTAGTCTGTCTTTATGCTGCTAATAAAGACATACCTGAGACTGGGTAATTTATAAAGGAAAGAGGTTTAGTTGACTCACATAAGGCTGGGGAGGCCTCACAATCACAGTGGAAGGCAAATGAGGAGCAAAGTCACGTCTTACGTGGCAGCAGACAAGAGAGCTTATGCCAGGGAACTCCCATTTTTAAAACCATCAGATCCCATGAGATTTATTCACTACCAGAAGGACAGTATGGGGGAAACTACCCCCATGATTCAATTGTCTCCACCTGGCCCACCCTTGACACATAGGGATTATTACAATTCAAGGTGAGATTTGGGTGGGGATGCAGTGAAACCATATCATGGACCCAGCTTCACAATCCAGGGAGGTGAAAGAATCCCTTCTCTCCCAGGACACGAGATCTCGGCTCCCCGGCCCTCCTCTCCCATCTATCCCCAGCTCCATGGGCACACCCCCAATGTCTCAGGTGCAGTCCAGTCCTGCCCCAGGAGCCCTTCCTTGTTGACTACCTCATCCCAGCCTCCATATCTCCTGCAATGGCGTGGAAATTGGGTGGGCAATGCCTCCTAGAATGACCCAGAAGCAAGAGACTGCAGGAAAGTAACAGAAGGAGAGGGAGGGAGACTTTGGATGGAAACAGTCAGCTACCCCCATCCTGCCCCCATGCCTCTCTTTGGATTGCCAGTGCCAACATCCTGGCAGTGGTCAGGCCTGTCAACAATTTAGATTACTTACACAGAAAAGTCTATCATAACAGGCCCTTAGAAATATCATGATCTTCATCATTATCATTGGTAACTTTTTTTTAAAACCAGGTATTTTGTGCCAGGCACTATTGTGAACACTTTCACATATGAATCTATTCACTGAGCACTTAGCATATCTAACTTCCTTATTTATATTTTCCCCAATGGCCCTGAGGGGTTGAGACTGTTATTTGCCTATTTCATGGATGAGAAAGGTCACACAGCCAGTAAGTGGTAGACCTGAAACTGAAATCCTAGTACTGCTGATCCCAAAACTTGTCTTTGTACCATGTAAACATCTTCAAGAGTCACTTGTAGAACTAGATGAAATTGCGGAAATAAACAAGCCTGTCTATTCAGCAGAAGCCTCACAAATGGGAGACAGGACAAAAGTGGAAGAAGTGCCCCTGCCTTCCGAGATGCTCTACTAGGTTGCCAGGTGTAATTTCCCCACAGGAGCAGTGGTGGAGGCAGATGGTGGCAAAGGGAATGCCTGTGGGCTGGGAGGGTCAGCAGCCAAGCTCAGCAGAGAAGGCGCAGGCTTTGGAACTCTCTCCTTCACAAGCCTCTGGGATGTTTTCCCATCCCAGATTTATGTTCTACGGCTCACAGGATTTGGGAGAGATCTTGTACCTCTAAGTTGTATGCATGTGTCCTGACCCACCCTCTCATTGTAGACTCTGCTGATCCCACTCCCTGCCCTCTGGTGACTTTGGTTTCTAAACTGTCCTTGTGTAGGCCTTGAACTTCTTTCTAGGCTCCAAACAAAACCATCATCAGGGATGCAGCAGATGACACTGCTTTGTGACCTCCCTGTGCCCTGCCAGCTGCTAGCTGCCCATCAGAGTACCATGGAGAGAAGCAGTGTGGGGTCAAGTCCAAGTCCTGCCAAGTATGGCTGGGAGTGTGCTGCAGGCCACCGTACCTCTCCACCCCTTCTTGCTTCATTTATAAAACATGGAATATAATGCCTGGTGCTGTAGTTGACACACAGGTTTTCCTGAGAATCTAACAGAGGAAAACAGAATGGCTTTGGAAAACATGTACCTCATTTCACTGTCAGGCACAACTGTCACCTGGATGCTCTCAACCTGGCCCATGGGTCATCGAATGATGGACTGCCTCCCTCTATCTGTCAAAATACCCTGATTTCTATTTGGGGGATTCAGCCCTCCCTGGTCTCAGGAATGCATATTGATTGGAATTGGCCCTGTCCCCCTTCAGGGCTGGGCCCCAGTTAGCTTAAGCTAATAAGGATAAACCCTCCTCCTAACACAGTGATTGACTTAGGGAAGAGCATGCAACTCAGTCTGAACCAATGAGGGAGTGTGATTTCTCAAACATATGTAGAAGCTACCGGAAGACATGATATCTTCCCTTAGATCATAGAAGGTCTGGCACTGTCATAGCTATCTACTACTATGAGGTGAGACCCTGGAACTGCCAGGAGACCACTGTGTGAGGCCCTGGGTTGAGGCCCACACTGTGGGAGGCAGACAGAGAGAAACATGGCCTTGGTGACCTCAGTTTGTTGCTGGGGCAAACCTTACCTGATATCATCCCAACCTCCAGGCATTTCGGCTCATGGAAATAAATACCTTCCACTGTTGAAGCCAGCTTGAGTTGGGTTTTGTTATTTACAGCAGGATGCCCGGCTACATCAATCTTCTGCTGCCCCTGCCTCTCCTTGTCCAATGCATGGGGCCTCTCTGGCACTGGGAGAAAGAAAAAAGGCAGAGCAGGGATGAAAAGAGGAGAGGACGTGAAAGCCAAGCCCACATGTTTAACTTATTGGTAGCTGCTCTGGAAAGAGGCTCAACAGAAGAGCCTCAGAGATGTTGGCGGAACGAAGTTCCAGGGTTACTTGGAGATGTCTGTCCTTTCCCTTCTCCCGTAGATCATTAAGAGTTGGCTGGGAGTGGTAATCCCCACCAAACATAGCCAGAGAAATGTCACTGCTCTGAAGTCTGAGTCTTTCCAGAGAGCGTGTTTAGAATGAACCCCAGAGCTGAGGGCAGAGGCCGTCCCATGTCAGTGACCCATCTGGAACACAAGAGCCACTTCATAGACACTAGAGAGCAGCTTAGAAGCAGCCCCTTATCCATCCGTTCCTCATGCCCCAATCCTGCCCCAAAGAACAAGAATGAATAAGGCCTGAGGGCCAATCTTGCTGACCTGGGAGACAGTATATGACTTCAGCTTGCCCTAGTAGCAGGATTGGAGAAGAGTAAGGCTTAGGGGTTCCATGAAGTGCTAGGCAAGAAGCTGGAGATAATTAGGACCACCTGAGATTGCTCTGAGCTCAAGAGGAAAGACGGAGGTGGGCCAACAGAGTAACAGCCAACAATCCAGGACATCCAAAGGACTGGGCCAGCTCAGGACAACCCAGGGAGCTGCCAGCACCTGAGGTTCCAAGAAGCAGGAGCCTATCACAGCAGTCAGAAGTTAGGGAGCCAGCCCTGCCCAAGGCATATGCTCATAGGCACACGGCCACAGACCCCAGTCTCTGGCTCCAACACATTTCAACCACAGACCTCTAAGAAGCTCTTGGAGACTCAGTTACCTCCTCTGAGCAGTGGAAGTAATAATTCCTCCTTTATAAGGTTGTCTTGAAGAATAAGTTCATGTTAAGTGCTTAGTGTAGTGTCCAGCCCATCGTTGAGCTCCTTCGTTACTTACTGGGTATTAAGAAAAGCAGGGATTCTGTGGGGAACCAGTGGGTTGGGTACTGGGGCAGGGAAGGGGCCAGGAACAAAGCAGAAGCTCAAGACTTCCCCTTTCTAGTCATTAATTCCACACTTAGCATCCACAGTGGCATGCGGGCTCCCAGCCGGAGATGCAGACAGAATGAGAGCCAGTCACAGCCTGCAGCTCAGTGAAGCTGAGTTCCCCCTGGGGCTGGGCTGAGGCCTCCCAGCAGGTGAGCCTCACCTAGGAGCACTCAATGGGCCTCTGCTGGGGTCTGGGCTAAGGCAGAGCCTGGAGAAATGAGGCAGAGACAGGCAGAGGCAAATGGAGCCTGGCATTGCACAGAGTGGGGCCACAGGGGCCTCTGTTTTCTGTTCCTCTTGGTGACATGGGTGGATCAGTAAGTCAGACTGAAAGTCAAAGAGATGAGCATCTTTGCCTGTACTCAGTGGTTAAGAATTTCCTTAACCAGAGGCTGTTGAATTTTCACTCATGTTTCTGTACTTAATTTTTAAGAATTAAAGAAAAATTTTTAAATAACTCTATATTCTACAAAGATGCTCCTGTATCCCACAGACCCACCTGGAGCCTCTGTTCCCTGGCTGTAGGTCATGAGAGGGGTGGGACAGAATGCTGAAAGCATACACCTGATGATGGCTGCCTTGGAACCCAGCCCTACTACACCCAAATTTAGGAGCTGTGTCATCCTGCATATATTCTCCAACCTCTCTGGGCCTCCAGTTCCCATCTGAAAAAGCAGAGATAGTGATGACTTCAGTGAACTCACATGGATAAAAGCACTTGCAACAGTATTAGGTAAATGTCACACAAGCATTTGCTAATACTGTTACCATGGCCTCAGTTGGCACCCCCCAGGCTGCTGCATGCTGGGAAGAGGACACGGGCCTCCTTAATTGCCCAATGACAGCCCGGGCTGTGCCACAAACCACAAATGTACTGAAGGCTTCATGTCTCTACTAGGATTCTTTTGGTTACAAGCAGCAGTAAACCTGCCCCAAACTGACATCAGTAAAAATAACATTTTATGAGCACACATAACTGAAGAGTACATGGCTTGGTTCACATGCCCAAAGGATGAGGTCAGGATCTGGTGTCACTCTGCCCCAACTTGGCTCTCCTCCCTGCATTGATTCTATTCTCAGACTGGATCTCCATTCGTGGTGACAAAATGGCTCCCAATGGGCAGGGGCTACATCCTTCCTCCCTGGCTCACAGTTAATGAGAAAAGAGCAAAGCCGCTGCCCTGGAGGCTGAAGCCAAACTCCCCACCCCCTATCAAATCACATTGCCTCTGATTGGCCTGACTTGATCCCAGGATGGTCACCAGCGTTTTGATTAGTTAGGTCTGGGTCAAGCACCACCCTAGTGTTTTGATTAGTTAGGTCTGGGTCAAGCACCACCCTAGTGTTTTGATTAGTTAGGTCTGGGTCAAGCACCACCCTAGTGTTTTGATTAGTTAGGTCTGGGTCAAGGACCGCTCCTGGAGCCAGACTTGGAGCCACAAGGAGAAGTGGATGCCCAAGCAGAATCTGGGACCCTGACCCCTCCACAAAAAAAGGAATAAATAAATAAAGTATTTGTAATATTTGAGGATGGCAGAGGAGAATTCTAACATAGCAAGGAAAAGCTCTGCTTTCTTTTCCCTTAACATCTCTGAACAACTCATCTCCTCTTTCTATTCCAAGAATGAGAGCCATGCAGGTTGTTAAGATGGTTAAGAATCCATGCTCTGGTTAAGAATCCATGCTCAGGAATAAGACTGTCTGGGGCAGATCCTGGCTTTGTGTGACCCAGGGTAACTCTCTTTACCATCTTGGACCTCAGCCCCCTTGTCTATAAGACAAAACCAATAATCCTACCTACTTTCTGGCCTGTGCTGAGAATTAAATGAAAGGATAAATCCTCAGAGGGTGTGTCTAGCCCACAGTAAATAATCAATTTGTGCTTACAGTTGTTAGTCATGCGTGGATGTTCCTGCTCCAACTCTGGCCTCTCTAACCCAGCACTAGGCCCTGGGCTAAAAGGCTTCAGGAGAAAGAATGCAACGGCAGGCCAAGAATGAAGCCAGCACTCAGATACTTCTACCGTGCTCCTGAGGGTAGGAAGAACCTGTGAGTGCAGGACCCAGGAAGGCCAGGCTGCAGCACAGGCCCCAGGGCAGGACCCAAGCCAGGCCTGGAACGCCCAGGAACACTTCCTGCCCCCAAGTTAATAAGAAAACCACAGCATCTATTTTTTTTAACTGACACATAATTGCACATATGTATGGGGTACAGAGTGATATTTCAATCTATGCATACAATGCATGAGGATCAGATCAGGATAACTAGCATTTCCATGCCCTCAAACATTTATCATTTCTTTGTGTTGGGAATATTCAAATCCTCTTTTCTAGCTATTTGAAAATGTGCACAGATTGCTGCTGACCATAGTCACCCTACAGAGCTATAGAACACTAGAGCTCATTTCTCCTATCTAGCTGTAATTTTGTGTTCATTCATCAACCTCTCCTTATCTTCTCCTCCCCCTTTCCCTTCCCAGCCTCCAGTTCCTGCCATTCTACTCTACTTCTAGCAGAATCTCTTCTTGCCTTCAGAGCCCCTTCCCCCAGGAGAAGCAGTCAAAAACGCCATCCAAATAAGGCCCAAAGCTGTGCCGGAATTTGCATGCAGAGTGTTTATATAGATTAGAACATCTCTGTTGACTCGCAGCTTAAACCTCTGAGACTTTGCAGTTCATCAAAGTTTAATGTTCTGTTTCACGATGTTCCTTGCTGTCGTTAAGTGGCTCCGTCAGCTCTTAGAAGGGAAACTTCCCCCTTCAGGGTACATTTCCCCTGCCCTGAGCCCAGGAGCCCCACTGCTAAGGGCATCTGTTCTGTTTGCTTTTGAGAAGTACAGATGTGAGTAGTCACCAACTCAGATCTTTTGTTCTGCTCATCTGGCAGCTGGGGCAGCCGGCTGATGTAACAGCTGCAGAACACGGGGTCTCCCAGAAGGGAGAAAAAGAGAAAAGAAAAAAGACAAACATATCCCAGGATGATATGCCACCACTCAGAGGCCTCCAGGAATTGGATCTAAAGAATCTCACTCCACATCATTCCAGCCAGAGTGGAGGCCAATGGAATGCAGTCGAGTTCAATCCACATTTGTTGGGCCTTCACTGGGCAGCTGGTCAGAGGAAGGTGGTTGCTTAACAGGATCATTAGGATATGGTACACTCTAGTTGGGAGTAGAAGGCTCTTGGATGGGGAAGAGCTGGCTGTATCGTGAAGGAATCTAAATTGCTAAGTGTTTACAGGTGTCACACATGCCTTATCAGAGGACATGGCTGAGGTCTTCGTTTGTAGGTGCTTAGATGTCACCTAAGTTAAGTGAACTGTTCGGGTCAACCTACAGACAATTCTTGAGTATCCAGTGAGTTTCCTGCACTGTGCAGGCACAGGAGAAAGAATAGGCATTCAAGAAGCATTTGTCTATTTTGTGTGTGTGTTTGTGTGTGTGTGGGGGTGAGAGAGAGAGAGAGAGTCTCGTTCTGTTGCCCAGGCTGGAGTGCAGTGGTGCAATCTCAGCTCACTACAACCTCTGCCTCCCAGATTCAAGCGATTCTCCTGCCTCAGCCTCCCAGGTAGCTGGGATTACAGGCGGGCACCACCATGCCCGGCTAATTTTTGTATTTTTAGTGGAGATGGGGTTTCATCATGTTGGCCAGGCTGGTCTCAAACTCTTGACCTCAGTTGATCCACCTACCTCGGCCTCCCAAAGTGCTAGGATTACAGGCGTAGCATTTGACTATTTAATGACTACCTCAAACCTTACACTGAAATTAACTCATATTTCATAATAATGCGATTAAATAAGGAGAAGCCAGCAGAGATGAATGTTAATCCAAATTCAATCCCATCTGATTATCTCTCTGCTCCCTCAGTGGTCCAAGCCACCTCTGCCTCTCACAGGAATTATGGCAGTCACTTCCTAACCAGTCCCTCTGTACCATGCACCTCATCCCCCTTTCAATTTATTCCCAACACAGCAGCTGAGGAAATCTTCTTAACATGTAAGTTGTGTCACATCAGTCCTGTGCTCAAAACCCTCATCTCGCAAAGTGTAAAAGCCAAAGTCCCTCCAATGAATGACTTTCAGGGCCCTGTGTTACTTGTACTGGAGCCACCTTGGAAGTGGTTCTTCCAGCTCCAGTAGAGCCACTGCAGCCAACATCATGTGGAACAGGGATGGGTTTTTCTTTGCTGAGCCGACAGAAATTACAGAATCATGAGTGACTAAACGAGTGTTATTTTTATAAGCCACTAAGTTTGAGGTGGTTTGTTACACAGCAATAAATAACCATTAAGCTTTCACATGAAGGCTGGGCGTGGTGGCTTATGCCTGTAATTTCAGCACTTTGGGAGGCCAAGGTGGGTGGATGGCTTGAGCCCAGGAGTTTAAGGCCAGCCTGGGTAACATGGCAAAACCTCATCTCTACAAAAAAAAAAATAGAAAAAGAAGCCGGGCGTGGTGACGCACACCTGTAGTCTCAGCTACTCTGGGGGTTATGGTGGGAGGATCACTTGAGCTCTGGAGGCAGAAGTTGCAGTGAGCCAAGATGGTACCACTGTACTCCAGCCTGCGCATCAGAGCAAGACTCTATCTCAAAAAACAAACAAAAAACAGATTCACATTAAAAAATAATTCATTGCTAAAAAGAGTCAAAAGACATTATTGTAGAAAAATAACTAATGAAAAGATAAACTTTTTATTATGCATTAAATTTCAAAAGGCCACAAAACAGTATATATAGAATAAAAATTTTTAGTGTACAAGATTTCTATAAAGTTTTCATGCAATTTGAATTTTTAATAAAATCACTTCTATAATAGGTATAAACAAGTTGCAAAATGCAACTCAAGATTTAAATAAAATTGTCAATGATTTATTTGCTTCAATTTTGCTATAGGGAGAAGAGAGTATGAGAGGGAGTAAGAAAATTCTTTTTCTTTTCTTTTTTTTTTTTTTGAGACACAGTCTCACTCTGTCACCCAGGCTAGAGTGCAGTGGCACAGTTTCGACTCACTGCAACCTCTGCTCCTGAGTTCAAGCAATTCTCCTGCCTCAGTCTCCCGAGGAGCTGGGATTACAGGCATGCACTACGACACCCAGCTAATTTTTGTATTTTTAGTAGAAATGGGGTTTCGCCATGTTGGTCAGGCTGGTCTCAAATCCCTGACCTCAGGTCATCTACCCACCTCAGCCTCCCAAAGTGCTAGGATTACAGATGTGAGCCACTGCACCTGGCCTAAAAATTCTTTCATTTCTTTCTATCCTCCAACCTTCTAAATTCCAGAAAGAGGGTAGGCATGGCTGAAATGCAAAAAGAGAGTAAGTTAATTCCTAGGCTTAGTTACTCACACCCCAGTACCTAATGACTTGGGAAATGTGGACTTCAAGATCTGTAACACGTTTTGTTTTGTTATTGCCTTTAATCTAGTCCCACGTGCAATGCAGTTCCATTGTATAACCTGGGTGACAGACTGGGGAAACCTGACTTTGATTCCGGAGCCAGTGAGATTGGTTCCAGTCTCCCTTTCCTCCCTGTGATTTCTTCACTCTTTTATATGTATCTTCAGTTGAATTTATGTCACTATTCCTTGCAAACAAAACAGGTCCAAGTCAGATCAACCATACTGGGTTTTCAGGCAATTGAAAATTTCAGATTCTTTTTAGTAAGTCTCCCTCAGCCGGCCTTCTTCTTCTTTTTTTTTTTTTTTTTTGAGACAAAATGAAAATGTAGTAGTTTACATTTTTCCGAGTTTCATTTCATCTTCCTGGTTTCAACAGTTTTTCCAGCCTGTCAAGACCAATTGAACTTTAATTGGATCACCTGTCATACAAGCTGCTCGTCTCAGACTTAGGTCTTCTGGAAATTTTACAACTATGCCTTCGGTGTCTTTATTGAGAAAAATGTTGAACTTTTAAACTCTGTTGGAGTGGGTGGAGTCTTCTGCAGAATTTCATAGTCATTTAGTGTTTAAAAATCCCACAACCACCGTCGGATTAAGATGGTGTCAGACAAACAGGTAGGAGTGATCTGAGCAGAGGTTGGGTGACTTTTAGATTAAGTGTCCACAGCCCCACCCAAAGTAAACATGAAACTCCCCTGAGAATCCCTTCATGTCAGTTACTGTTCCACAAATGCACTAATCTTCTTTGAGTCCAACGCAAATATCTGTCTTATGTTTATTGTCCTAACATATCAATGTCCTATCTGTATTTGCCAATGTAAGCTCTTTTGAGGCAGGGACAATTTTTGTCATTTGGTTAAACAACACAGGACTGGGGACTTCTGAAATGCTGTGTGGGAAGAACTGGGACGAGTCAGAATAATATGGAGGAGGTTATGGTAAATGTCTTTTAACCATTGATAAATGGGACAAATCAATGGAGAGAAAAACAATTATTCCATAAATGATGCTGGGGTCTTCATTAGCTCTTTTGAGGAGAAAAACCTCCATTTGGGCTCCAAACTTCTACTATGAATCCAGATAAATTTCAGAGGGATTAAAGAGATGATACCAAAGAAAATCATCAAATAGACACATAGATCAATGGAACAGACTTGAGAGTCTAGAAATAAGTTCTTGTATTTTGGTCAATTTTTTGTTTGTTTGTTTTGTTTTTCAGAGACAGGATCTCACTCTGCCACCCAGGATGATTGCAGTGCTATGATTACAGGTCACTACAGCCTCGACCTTCTGGGCTCAATAATCCTCCCACCTCAGCCTCTTGAGTAACTAGAACTGTAGGCACATGCCACCACACCTGGCTACTTTTTAAATTTAAAAACATTTTTAATAGAGATAGGGTTTTACCATGTTGCCCAGGATAGCCTGGAACTCTTGCCTTCAAGCAATCCTTCCACTTTGGCCTCCCAAAGTGCTGAGATTACAGGCATGAGCCAGTGTACCCGGCCTTGGTCAACTGATTTTCAACAAAGGTGCCAACATAATTTACTGGGGAGAAGAGAGCCTTTTTAACAAATGGTTCTGGGACAATCAGATATCCCACGCAAAAAGATGAACTTAGACCCTTGCCTCACACTATATACAAAATTTAACTCAAATCGGATCATAGACTTAAATGTAACAGCTAAAACAAGAAAACATTTAGAAGTCAGTATAGGAGAAAATCTTCAAGACCTTGAGTTAAACAAAGATTTCATAGTTATGACACTCCAACTGCGACCTGTAAAAGAACACATCGATCAGTTGGACCTCCTCAAACATTTTAGTGCTTCACAAGACACCACTAAGAATATGGAAAGACAAGCACCAGACTGGGAGAAAAGATTTCTAAACACAACTCCTGCTGTCATGGAGTTTATCTTATTTGGGGAGTATGAGGGGCCCACAATAAACATTAATGCATAGGAAAAACATCAGTGATTCCTGCTCTGCAGAAAAGCAAACTACTGTGATATGTTGACCATGTTGGATTGTGTAGTCAGTCAGGAAAGAG
>NW_012107809.1:1389368-1395258 GCF_000951045.1 Mandrillus leucophaeus | reverse complement strand
AGAATCCCTTCATGTCAGTTACTGTTCCACAAATGCACTAATCTTCTTTGAGTCCAACGCAAATATCTGTCTTATGTTTATTGTCCTAACATATCAATGTCCTATCTGTATTTGCCAATGTAAGCTCTTTTGAGGCAGGGACAATTTTTGTCATTTGGTTAAACAACACAGGACTGGGGACTTCTGAAATGCTGTGTGGGAAGAACTGGGACGAGTCAGAATAATATGGAGGAGGTTATGGTAAATGTCTTTTAACCATTGATAAATGGGACAAATCAATGGAGAGAAAAACAATTATTCCATAAATGATGCTGGGGTCTTCATTAGCTCTTTTGAGGAGAAAAGCCTCCATTTGGGCTCCAAACTTCTACTATGAATCCAGATAAATTTCAGAGGGATTAAAGAGATGATACCAAAGAAAATCATCAAATAGACACATAGATCAATGGAACAGACTTGAGAGTCTAGAAATAAGTTCTTGTATTTTGGTCAATTTTTTGTTTGTTTGTTTTGTTTTTCAGAGACAGGATCTCACTCTGCCACCCAGGATGATTGCAGTGCTATGATTACAGGTCACTACAGCCTCGACCTTCTGGGCTCAATAATCCTCCCACCTCAGCCTCTTGAGTAACTAGAACTGTAGGCACATGCCACCACACCTGGCTACTTTTTAAATTTAAAAACATTTTTAATAGAGATAGGGTTTTACCATGTTGCCCAGGATAGCCTGGAACTCTTGCCTTCAAGCAATCCTTCCACTTTGGCCTCCCAAAGTGCTGAGATTACAGGCATGAGCCAGTGTACCCGGCCTTGGTCAACTGATTTTCAACAAAGGTGCCAACATAATTTACTGGGGAGAAGAGAGCCTTTTTAACAAATGGTTCTGGGACAATCAGATATCCCACGCAAAAAGATGAACTTAGACCCTTGCCTCACACTATATACAAAATTTAACTCAAATCGGATCATAGACTTAAATGTAACAGCTAAAACAAGAAAACATTTAGAAGTCAGTATAGGAGAAAATCTTCAAGACCTTGAGTTAAACAAAGATTTCATAGTTATGACACTCCAACTGCGACCTGTAAAAGAACACATCGATCAGTTGGACCTCCTCAAACATTTTAGTGCTTCACAAGACACCACTAAGAATATGGAAAGACAAGCACCAGACTGGGAGAAAAGATTTCTAAACACAACTCCTGCTGTCATGGAGTTTATCTTATTTGGGGAGTATGAGGGGCCCACAATAAACATTAATGCATAGGAAAAACATCAGTGATTCCTGCTCTGCAGAAAAGCAAACTACTGTGATATGTTGACCATGTTGGATTGTGTAGTCAGTCAGGAAAGAGATTTCTACAGAGATTGCTCATTTAAATTGAGCAATCTGAGCTCTGAATGAAAAACAAAACAAAAAAATTCAGCAATCAGGCACCTGAAGATCCAATGGAAGCACCCTCCAGGCAGAAGCAACAGCACATGCAAAGGCCCTGAGTGGGGCATGAGCTTGGCATGTTTAAGGAAAGGAAAAACGACTCTGTCAAAGTAGGAAAGGAAGGGGGAGTCGCCCATTGAGGTGGCCACAGAAGGGGAGGCATGGTCCTGGAGGGCTTTGTGAGCTGAGGTGAGGAGGTCATGTGCCCTCAAGCGTGATTGAGTCAGACATGTGTGTGAGCTCCACTGTAGAAAATGGATTCCAAAAAATGTTCCACTCAGAGTTCTTAGTTGCAAACAGTAAAGCTGACTGTGTCTGGTTTAGCAGAAAGACACTTATCTTAAAAGGACATTGGAAAGCTCACAGATCTGAAGGTCCTGAAAAACAGGACTCTGGGTCAAGAGTCCAGGGATAGTTCCTAAAACCACAGGAGGATACCTCCGCTACTGATGCCCTGTTGCTGATACTTCTGTGTGTGGAACTCTACTTTGGTCACTTTCAAAGTCTGTTACCTCTGCTTTTGCCCCCGCAAAACAAGGAGTTTGCAGTGAACTTCCTTCTTCAAGTTGCTCACCATTGCCAAAACAACTTCTCCCAAGTATACCAAGTGGCAGAGCCTCAGTCACCAGCTTACATTCTAGTTGCAAAGGAAACTGGGAATTTGAGTTTTCTAGGTTCTAATTTCAGGGAGTGAAACTCCCAAAGGAGGAATTTTCCCAAATATAAGAAAAACTTTAAAAAAATTAGTGGGAGGTCAGAAAACACAATAAAAAATCCATGAAATCAAATAAAAGTAAAAATACATATCCCAATTAGGAGGCTGTTGCAGTAATTTGTTTAAGTGAGGGATCATGGAAGGCCTGATAGGGCTTGTAATGTTGTATAGGACAGTGGTTCTCAAAGCATGGCTCCTGACCAGCAACATCAACATCTGCAAACTTTGTTAGAAATGCACGTTTCAGGCTCCACCCTGAACTTATGGAAATTCTGAAGCTGAGGCTCAGCAAGCTGGTTTTAACAGGCCCACTCAGATGATTCTGGTGTATGCTAACATTCACAAACCACTGGTAGAGGACATGGAAAGAAGAGGAAAACTTGGAAATAGTCTGTAGGACTTCTTGATGGATTATGGAACTTAAGGGAGAGAGAGTGGAATCCTAGAGAACACCTAGATTTTCACTTAAGCAACTGCCTAGATAGTAGTGTCTTTTACCAAGACGGAAAGACTGTGAGATGAACTACTCAAGGAAATTAAAATTTGGGAATTTTCCAGCTAGCATTCAAAGTTCATTAGGCTTACAAGAGGAAATGTCAGGCAGGCAGGTGGCTATGAGTCTGGTGTGTTTCAGAGAGGTCAACGTTGAAGAAATAGGTAGGAAAAGCATGTAGATAGTACTTCAGACAGAGGACTAGTGGGGTCACAGAGACGATGTATAGACAGAAAAGAAAATGGGATTCAAAACAGACTTCAAAGTCAAAGGCAAGTGTGAGAGGAGGATTCTGCCAAGGAGACTGAGATGGAGAAGTCAAGTGAGCATGGCAGACATCTCTTATCAAATGGGGCATCAGAAGAAGCAAGAAGAAAAAAAGTGTTTTCAGGAAAAGTACATGGTCTACTCTAATCCAAATGAGAGATAGACAGAGGAACCTGCCAGAAACAGCAAAAAAGCAGTGCTATTCCTGGCAGTCTGTCTGGAGACTGGAGAAGATTCTGTCAAAGACCCTGATGGGCATCTGAACATTTTTCTCTGTTTGAAGACCTAGGGATAAGCCATCTTTCAGAAAATGAGCTGGAACCCTGAACCACAAGTCTGATTCTATAGAGAAGCCAAGGATGCCTGCCTCTAGAGAACAGGATGCTCTGAAACTAAGCAATAAAAGACCATCAGGACCCCTGTGAGAAGACCCTTCCCCTGAGAAATTTACTTATCTTTCTAGGAAGAAAGAAAAAGAGAATGGTAAGTAGCAGAAGTGTTTCTCCCATATATTTCTGTCCTAGGAGTGGGGTGAAGTCTCCCCCAACATGGAAATATGAAGAATGGGTTCACATTTCCATCACTGGCCCTGCCATGAAAGTGCCTCAAGAAGGGTTGATATTAGTAGAGCCCAGTTTAAGAAGGAAATAAGAAGTTGTTTTTCCAAAGTCGTAAGGGAAATAGAAAAGGTCACGTACATGACTCTGTTGAGGGCTGAGAAGAAACCTGAATTAAGGAGTTAGAATATCAAGTTTAAATAACTCCCCAACTTCAAGGTTATGAAAAGGTGAGCAAGTCAGTGAACCTCTCTGAGTCTCTCTTCAGTGATTTGTTAAGTGGAAGGCAATTTTTTACTGTCCTGCCTCTGGTCAAGTGAGAGAATGGTAGAAGGGCTGGATGGACTTGGCAAAGGTTACTATCATGGATAATAGTAGTAAGCAGTGTTACATTCAAGGTATCTGTGAGTGGGGGATGCAAACTGCTATTGTTTGGATGTGTTCCCCAAAATTCATGTGTTGCAAACTTGATCCCCAATGTGGTGGTATTGGGAAGTGGGATCCTTAAGAGGTGATTAGGTCACATGAATAGATTAATGTCCTTATCTTGGGAGTGGGTTTGTTATAAAAGTGAGCTCAGCGCTCTCTCTCTCTCTCTCTCTCTCATGCTCTATGCCCTTCCACCTTTCACTATCATATGACACAGCAAGAAGGCCCTCTCCAGGTACCAGCACCTTGATGTTGGACTTTCCAGACTCCAGAACCATGAGAAGTAAATTTATTTTCTTTGTAGATTACTCAGTTTGTGGTGTTCTCTTATAGCAACACAAAACAGACTAAGACATATGCTTTTGTCACACTGGTGGCCAATTCTCCTCCATCAACTTCCTTCCCGACTTTTCCTCCAGGTTTGCCAGCTTTGCCAACCTTCTCCAGTGTCAGCTATGCCCCAAGACTCCAAGAGGCAGAATTTATGTTTCTTAGCCTCTCCAGTGAGATTGCAGTTAGCATTTAAAAACTCCTCCACACTAACGTTCTTGAAACATACCTCTGATGTTATCACTGCCTCTGGTTACAAGCTTCTAGGGAAACACTTGTCTCTGCAATAAGCTCCTTTCTATCAGATAAATTTCTGAATTCAGTAGGAAAAACTCTTGCATGGCACAAACAGGTTTCCATCCCCAAGACTGTTCCAAAAATTGGATGTTGATGGTAACTTATCTAGTGACATTCCCTATGCCTGCATTCCCTATCATGTGTTGCACAACCAGTAATGCTTTGACCTGAGAAAGCCTACCTAATCATCAGATGCATTCTACAGATGAGGACCACAGGTCCTAGAGAGGCCAAACAACCTGGCCAAGATCTCGCTGCAGGGCAGAGTCACAGTGGTGGGCTGGAAACCAAGCCTTTTCACCCCTACCTGGTGCAAACACGGTCAGTCCCTTACTCGTATGGCTCTGCCTACACTCTGCATATTTACTTAACAAACACTTGTAGAGCACTTACAGCGTGTTGGGCATTGCATAAAGCAATTTGCAGACATTAACTCGCTTAATTCTTAGAGCAGCCCTAGCTGTACAGCCTTAGGGAAACTACTCAACCTCTCTGTAACTCAGTCTGAAAAAAGGGGATTGTTATAACAGTCTCATGTGTTAACACACTTAAAGAACTTAAAACAGTGGCCAGCACAGGGCAAACACTTACATGATTAAGTCTGTAGGGTACACAATGGGCCAAGGACAGGTGATGGACACAGAACACAAAGCAGGAGCCCATAACCCAGTCTCAGGGGGTGAGGGAAATATTGGTAGGAAGTCACCTACTTGGGGAGTCCCTGAGCCATGTTTACACTAGTGAGAAAGCTCATCACATGTTTGCTCTGGTCCTCTATGGTTCAGTATGTCATGCAGCATCAGACAAGAGTAAATGTGCCCTCCAAGATGTAAAGATGCATTTGCTAGTCTTTATTTATGGATATACTGACAATGGAAAACATGTTTCCCTATATGACCAGCCCTGAGAACAAAGCCAAAGATTTCCTGTAATGAAAGGCTCTAAAAATACTTTTTGATGATGGAGGGAGTGGAAATTGAGCAACGTCAGCTGAGAGAAATACGGAAATGATACCAAATGGCACCCAAGCAGCAGAGCAGGCAGCGCACCTGGCCTTTGATCCCTCAATCTTGCCCGAAGACTCAGTACATTTGGGGTTTTTTCCAGGAGGCCATGCTGTGCCTTTGTGTTTACATGCTCCATCTAATTTTCTAGAGAAAAGAATTAGTCAGCCATGACTAATGCTGAATTATAGCGTAAAATGGTTGCCAGCAAATTGAACACCCAAGTAATCTAACTTTCTCTGATTTTTGTGATCCGCTGAAGATCTCCAAGAACTGGGAATATGTTCTGCGTTTTGAGCACTCAATTCCTTCCATATTTACTACCAAATTATTGTTAAAGTGAGATCTATTGCATCTCCT
>NW_012107809.1:1385004-1389318 GCF_000951045.1 Mandrillus leucophaeus | reverse complement strand
GGGATCCTTAAGAGGTGATTAGGTCACATGAATAGATTAATGTCCTTATCTTGGGAGTGGGTTTGTTATAAAAGTGAGCTCAGCGCTCTCTCTCTCTCTCTCTCTCTCATGCTCTATGCCCTTCCACCTTTCACTATCATATGACACAGCAAGAAGGCCCTCTCCAGGTACCAGCACCTTGATGTTGGACTTTCCAGACTCCAGAACCATGAGAAGTAAATTTATTTTCTTTGTAGATTACTCAGTTTGTGGTGTTCTCTTATAGCAACACAAAACAGACTAAGACATATGCTTTTGTCACACTGGTGGCCAATTCTCCTCCATCAACTTCCTTCCCGACTTTTCCTCCAGGTTTGCCAGTTTTGCCAACCTTCTCCAGTGTCAGCTATGCCCCAAGACTCCAAGAGGCAGAATTTATGTTTCTTAGCCTCTCCAGTGAGATTGCAGTTAGCATTTAAAAACTCCTCCACACTAACGTTCTTGAAACATACCTCTGATGTTATCACTGCCTCTGGTTACAAGCTTCTAGGGAAACACTTGTCTCTGCAATAAGCTCCTTTCTATCAGATAAATTTCTGAATTCAGTAGGAAAAACTCTTGCATGGCACAAACAGGTTTCCATCCCCAAGACTGTTCCAAAAATTGGATGTTGATGGTAACTTATCTAGTGACATTCCCTATGCCTGCATTCCCTATCATGTGTTGCACAACCAGTAATGCTTTGACCTGAGAAAGCCTACCTAATCATCAGATGCATTCTACAGATGAGGACCACAGGTCCTAGAGAGGCCAAACAACCTGGCCAAGATCTCGCTGCAGGGCAGAGTCACAGTGGTGGGCTGGAAACCAAGCCTTTTCACCCCTACCTGGTGCAAACACGGTCAGTCCCTTACTCGTATGGCTCTGCCTACACTCTGCATATTTACTTAACAAACACTTGTAGAGCACTTACAGCGTGTTGGGCATTGCATAAAGCAATTTGCAGACATTAACTCGCTTAATTCTTAGAGCAGCCCTAGCTGTACAGCCTTAGGGAAACTACTCAACCTCTCTGTAACTCAGTCTGAAAAAAGGGGATTGTTATAACAGTCTCATGTGTTAACACACTTAAAGAACTTAAAACAGTGGCCAGCACAGGGCAAACACTTACATGATTAAGTCTGTAGGGTACACAATGGGCCAAGGACAGGTGATGGACACAGAACACAAAGCAGGAGCCCATAACCCAGTCTCAGGGGGTGAGGGAAATATTGGTAGGAAGTCACCTACTTGGGGAGTCCCTGAGCCATGTTTACACTAGTGAGAAAGCTCATCACATGTTTGCTCTGGTCCTCTATGGTTCAGTATGTCATGCAGCATCAGACAAGAGTAAATGTGCCCTCCAAGATGTAAAGATGCATTTGCTAGTCTTTATTTATGGATATACTGACAATGGAAAACATGTTTCCCTATATGACCAGCCCTGAGAACAAAGCCAAAGATTTCCTGTAATGAAAGGCTCTAAAAATACTTTTTGATGATGGAGGGAGTGGAAATTGAGCAACGTCAGCTGAGAGAAATACGGAAATGATACCAAATGGCACCCAAGCAGCAGAGCAGGCAGCGCACCTGGCCTTTGATCCCTCAATCTTGCCCGAAGACTCAGTACATTTGGGGTTTTTTCCAGGAGGCCATGCTGTGCCTTTGTGTTTACATGCTCCATCTAATTTTCTAGAGAAAAGAATTAGTCAGCCATGACTAATGCTGAATTATAGCGTAAAATGGTTGCCAGCAAATTGAACACCCAAGTAATCTAACTTTCTCTGATTTTTGTGATCCGCTGAAGATCTCCAAGAACTGGGAATATGTTCTGCGTTTTGAGCACTCAATTCCTTCCATATTTACTACCAAATTATTGTTAAAGTGAGATCTATTGCATCTCCTGTCCTTTTTTTGTTAGATTTAACCATTGTGTTAAACTGGTGTGGAATAGTGTTTATAGTTTGTGACTTGGTCACGGATATTATATTTTACTCTCGTCTCTGCTCTTTGAGAGAGTCACTATCCCCACCACCACCACCTCCCTTTTACAGAGGAAGAAACTGAGGCACAGAGCTGCAAAGGAGTTTGTCTGAGGTCACACCACCGGCCAATGACAGCCTTCTGACTCCCCAGTCCCTCTGCCGGGTTGAGCCTGTGGATTTCCATTTCACTATCGGTTTAGGGTATCCTAGTCATTATAAATCTCTGTTTGTTATGGCCCATCTCCAAAGGAGGCCTCAGCCTGGCCAAGAGGAGCCTTCTCTTTTTCTTTGCAAATAAGTTTTTCCTCTTCTCCTGTCTGGAAAAGGTGGCTCGGCGGCCAATTCAGTGAGCAATTCAGTGATTTAGGAACAAATATGTGGGACAGCTGAGTCTCTCCAGATGTTGAACTAAATAAGGCACAATTGGGCTTTTGGGGTCTGACGCCTCTTTGTGGAAAACTGGGAGCAGAAGGGGCCCCTAGAACAGTTGAGAGTATAATAAGATTCTCATTCAAAAATGTCCACGATGTGCCAGAAAGTTTACAGAGTGGTAGGGCTCAGAATAAATAGCTGGCAAATTATACACCATGATAAAACATTACAATTTTCTTCCTTTCAATACCTCACCCTGGAGGAATACTATCCACTCCTGCACTGTTGAATTCAGGAGTGGCTATGGGACTTGTGTTGGCTAGTGACATGTAGACAGAGTTGACACATGTCTTCTAGCATGTGGTTTGCCATCTGTCTTTTTCATCCACCACATAGACTGGCAATGTTCCAGATACGCCCTGAACACTAGAAAGAATGGGAGAAGCCAAGCTTCAGTCAATCCGCAATGGACCCTCTTTGTTGTAAGCCACTGATGCTTTCAGATTGGTGTTACAGCAGCATGGCCTAGCCCCTTGTGATGGGAAAACTTGCATGAGATCCCATAACTGGTACATAGTAAAGCCAGGATAGTTTATCTGCAGCATTTAGTAAGTGCTTACTATGTGCATAAACTATGCTAAGTACTTTCCACATGTTATCTTCATTAATTCTCACAATGAGCTCATAACTTGTATAAAGAATTCTTACCTCAATTTTTAAATTGATGTTTCAACTCACACAGCTTATAAGGAGCAGATCCAGGACTTGAACCTAGGTTGTTCTGAATCCATATCCTAAGCTCTTAATCAGTAATCCATATTGAATTCTTGTTCAGTTCTTGAAGACACAGAGCTTGAGAATTTGAAAAGAGTAGAATGAATTTGCCAAGAGGTAGAAGTGCAGATTAAGTGTCCTTTATCCAAAATGCTTGGGATCGAAAGTGTTTGAGATTTGGGATGTTTTGGGATTTTGGAATATTGGCATATACATAATAAGATATGGTAAGGATGGCACCCAAGTCTAAACAGGAAATTATTTTATGTTTTACATACACTTTGTACACATAGCCTGAAGGTAATTTTACACAATATTTTAAATAATTTTGTTCATGAAACAAAGTTTGTGTGCATTGAACCATCAGAAAGCAAAGGTGATCCTAGCTCAGCCCCCTATGTGGACAATCTGTGGTTATTTGGCATCACCGTCATTCCTGACTCTGAATGTAGATGCTACTGAGAGGCAATTCTTTTCTTACATTTATTCACACATAAATACCTAAGGTATAAAACATGACACACCATTAATGCAGTGAAAAAATAGAATGCTCAGAGTAACCAAGCAGCACAGTAGCATGCCCAGAATACCTGCATCAGCTGTGAAACACAGCAACAGGAGATAACAGCAGGCGTTTGGTCTCCACCTGCGATGCTGTGCTTGGATTAAAAGGTTACTGTACACTGTATTTTATTTTTTAGGTGAGAAGAAACACTGAAAGCAGTTGAGGGGCCAGGATGTGGGTCCTCCAAGGATGAATAGGCATGCTGGTGGATGGCTTTTTTCGAATGTTTCCTCCAGTGTCACTGGCCTCACTAACAATGGTTTTTGTCTTAGGGAGTCTCCCTTTGATTTTATAAACTGACATGATTTCTTTCTTATGAAGGCACATAAAGCTCTAGGCCTTCAACAAACCCATCATACATTTTCAGCATATCATCTTAGGCCATTTTGCTGCAGTGTTAACATCATCTTCACCGTTGTGCACCTGTGTTTTGACTACAACTCATAACATGAGGTCAGGTGTGGAATTTTCCACCTGTGGCATCATGTGAGGCTGAGGCAGGAGAATTGCTGGAACCCAGGAGGTTGAGGTTGCAGTGAGCCGAGATCATGCCACTGCACTCCAACCCGGGTGACAGAGCGAGATTCCCTCTCAAAAAAA
>NW_012107809.1:1382063-1383814 GCF_000951045.1 Mandrillus leucophaeus | reverse complement strand
AATCACAGTCTTTTGAAAAGGAGGGGTGAATGCCTGTACATGTATACATTAATCCCAATCATTACTTATTATCTAAAATCATGAAAGAAAAATTACATATTTTGACCATTTCCAGTTAACTCTTACAGATATGAAAACATTTTCTAAGTGACCAGCAGAGCACCATTTCCATCTTCTTCTCAGCCTCGCAGCCCTTAAGCCTGTCATGGCTGAGGTGGGGAGCCAGGTGACCTAAGATTCAACCTCAGGCTCATGCCCTCTGGGTCACTGAGCTGCTCACCTTTTTCTCTTTTTATTTCTCTCTCTCTCTCTCTCTCTCTCTCCTTTTTTTTTTTTTCTCAGGCGGAGTCTTGCTCTGTTGCCCAGGCTGGAGTGCAGTGGCACAATCTCAACTCACTTCAATCCCAGCTGCCTCAGCCTCCCAAGTAGCTGGGACTACAGGCATGCACCACCATGCCTGGCTAATTTTTGTATTTTGAGTAGAGATGTGGTTTTGCCATGTTGGCCAGGCTTGTCTCGAGCTCCTGACCTCAAGTCATCTGCCTACCTCGGCCTTCCAAAGTGCTGGGATTGCAGGTGACTTTTTTTCTTAACAGGGTTGAAGTAAGGAGAGTTGTCAAACATACAGCTCCTTCCATAGTGGAAGGCTGAAGGTCAGAAAGAGAAAACCTGTATGTTCAGTGAAGGTACAGAGGAGAGAAGTTTCATTTCACCATTGGCAGATTGAAATTTTCTCTCCAATCACAAAATTGACCATGTTGAGAAGAAAGCACGGTATGTGTTCCTTTCCCATTTTATCTGTATAACCCAGATCTCCCCTGGAAAGAAACATACATCACTGAGAGGCAGAAAGGGGCAGTGACAGTGCCCATAGAGTCAGACAGAGACAGATTCAAACACTGTGTCTGACATAAACAACTTGTGTAATGGAGGCAGGAAGCTTAACCTGTGGGTTGCAGTGCCTCAACCATCAAATGGGAATAATAACTCATATTTGACAGAGCATTGCAAAAATTAGAGGTATTGTATAAAAATATCTAGTGCACAGTAAGTATTCAATAAATGATTACTGTTATTGTTAATGTAGTGTAAAGTCAAGTTGATAATCTGCGATTTATGAATACCAGCTGAGCAAGAATTACATTTCAAAACCTGTCAGACTGAGTCTCAAGCAGCAGGCTAAGGATTTATCCAGGCTTTTTTGTTTGTTTTTACTATTATACTTTGGATTTACTCCAAAAACTATAACTATATCGGTTGGAATTTCTTTTCATTCTTTTTTTTGAGACAGAGTCTCACTCTGTCACCCAGGCTGGAGTACAGTGGGGTGATCTCGGCTCACTGCAACCTCTGTCTCCTGTGTTCAAGACATTCTCATGCCTCACATGAGAGTTTATGCCACACTGAGTAGCTGGGATCACAGGTGCCCACCACTCATGTCCAGCTAATTTTTGTGTTTTTAGTAGAGATGGGGTTTCACCATATTGGCCAGGCTTGTCTCAAACTCCCGACCTCCGGTTATTCATCCACCTCAGCCTCCCAAAGTGCTGGGATTACAGGTATGAGCCACCATGCCCTGCATAGGTTGGAATTTCTAATTAAAACTAAATCCAGGGCCAGGTGCAATGGCTCATGCCTGTAATTCCAGCGCTTTGGGCAGAGGAGGCTGGCAGATTGCTTGAGCCCAGGAATTAGAGACCAGCCTGGGCAACATGGTGAAACCTTGTCTCTACAAAAAATACATAAATTAG
>NW_012107809.1:1378304-1379823 GCF_000951045.1 Mandrillus leucophaeus | reverse complement strand
AAAAGAAAAGAAAAGAAAGTTTCAGATTTTGGAGACTTTGGGATTTCAGATTTTTGGATTAGGGATGCCCAATCTGTATTTGGAACTTCCTTGATATACCCCCATTCATTGTTAATTCCTTCCCCAGTTAAGAATTCCTGCTCAGCCGCTGACCAGAGTTCCTGCCATCTCTCCTTTAGAGGACAAAGATACAAAGAGCTCTCCTCCACTCTGTGAATAGAGCCCACCATAACACAGGGAACAGAAAGAACAAAAAGTTTGGAATGATAGAGACCTGAGTTCAAGCTCTGGCTCTGCCACTTACCAGATTTGGGACTTTGGGCAAGTTGCTGCCTTTTCTCCATCTGTAAAATAGGATAAATAAGATAATGATGGTTACCTCACTGGGTAATTTGGGGGATAAAAGGAATCATTCTGACAAGTGTCTGTGCAGGGTCTGGCATGTAATAGTTACTCAATGAATATTCATTCCCATAGTAACTTACCGGGGAAACACCGTGTGGACCCACCTGCTTTTCTGCCTGCTTTGCCCTTTGCTACTAACTTCTCTATCCCTTCCATGCTGCTGTGGTCCCAGATGGAAGTGCTTTCTGATCTTACTCAGACCTGAACACACATCTGTTCTCAGGAACATGGTTTTAAAATGAAGATTGGTTGGCTTGAAAACAGGTTTTGTGTTAGTCCATTTACGTTATTACAGAGCAATATCCAAGACTGGGTAATTATAATTATTCCTTTGGCTCAAGGGTCTGCAGCCTGCACACAAAGCATAGCACCAGCATCTGCTTCTGGTGAGGCCTCAGGAAGCTTATAATCATGGAGGAAGGCAAAAGGGAGCCAGCGTGTCCCATAGCAAGGGAGGGAGCAAAAAACAGGAAGAGGTGCCAGGCTTCTTTTAAACAAGCAGTTCCTGCTTTAACTAGCAGGATGAGAGTGCACTTATCACCCAGGGGATGGTGTAAAGCCATCCATGAGGAATCCACCCCGTGATGTAATACCTCCCACCAGGCTTCACCTCCAACACTGAGGACACGTGAGATTTGGCGGGGACACACTTCCCAACCATATCAGGGCTGGACTTAAAGAATATTAAGAGTTAAACAAGCCACAAGCCCAGTCTAGGAAACTAGCTTTTGGAATAGCATTTGCAGAGAAAAATGTAAACAACTTCAAACACTCAACTCCTAGCAAACATATCAATCACAGTCTTTTGAAAAGGAGGGGTGAATGCCTGTACATGTATACATTAATCCCAATCATTACTTATTATCTAAAATCATGAAAGAAAAATTACATATTTTGACCATTTCCAGTTAACTCTTACAGATATGAAAACATTTTCTAAGTGACCAGCAGAGCACCATTTCCATCTTCTTCTCAGCCTCGCAGCCCTTAAGCCCGTCATGGCTGAGGTGGGGAGCCAGGTGACCTAAGATTCAACCTCAGGCTCATGCCCTCTGGGTCACTGAGCTGCTCACCTTTTTCTCTTTTTATTTCTCTCTCTCTCTCTCTCTCTCTC
>NW_012107809.1:1350195-1376579 GCF_000951045.1 Mandrillus leucophaeus | reverse complement strand
TGCTTGGACCCAGAATTTCAAGACCAGCCTGGGCAACATAGTGAGACCCCACCTCTCCAAAAAAATTTTTTACATTAGCCAGGCATGTTGATACACATCTGCCGTCTCAGCTAATTGGGATGCTGAAGCAGAAGGATCACTCGAGCCCAGGAGTTTGAGGTTACAGTGAGCTATGATCACACCACTGCACTACAGCCTGGGTGACACAGCAAGACTCTGTCTCTAAAAACTAAAAATGAAAAAGATAAGAAGGAAAACTAAATCTTCCTATAGATAAATTTTATTACTCTAGCAGCTTATTCACTTTCAAAGAAAGATCAAAAGATTTTTAAAAATTAATTGTGCTTTAGGGAATATATATAGATGGAAGCCAATATAAGGTGGTTTGGATTGCAAAATTTTCCATAAACTTTTTCGGTCCCTTTCTGCATTCCTCATTGTAATATGATTTCACCTCTTCTCCCATTAGGAGGGTTTATTTCTCAACATCTTGACTCTAGGCTTGGTTTTATGACTCACTTTTACCAATAGGGCAATGGCAAATGTGATATAAACATAGGCACACTGGGGTCTGCCCACTCTTGCTTCCCTGAGACCACCATGTAAAAAAGCTCAGGTTAGCCTACTAGACAATGAGAAGTCACATGGTGAGAACAGGTTTTTCCAGCTGGTTACAAATGCTAACTTCCAGACATGCTAGCAAAATAATTTTGGATGATCTAGCCTCAGTTGAGCTACCAGATAGTTACAACCATAGGAATGACTGCAAGTGAAACCAAGAGATGAACCGTCTAGCTGAGCCCAGCGCAAATTGCTGACCCAGAGAATCATGAGCAAGTAAAATAGTTGTTGTTTAAAACTAGTTTTGAAGTTATTTTTTATGCACAAAATCTACAACGGGTGATTCTGTGGGTGGCTGCTTGGTTCATAATAAATACTCATCCTATAGGCACTATCTCCTATGTCACTGGTGTAGGCTCCCAGCAGCCCTGCTACCTTGGCCATAGTCACTTGATCAAGGGTGGACACTGTCTAAGGATGGACCAGTCACATTCCCTGTCACATCAGGACAGTGTTCTAGGTGGACAGTCCATGGACTTGACTTGCTGAGGTCTCCAAGGTTGTCTTGATTCTGGTCTTCTCAAGGCCTGATTATTCTACAGTTCCTCAGATTTGATATTTTTCCCTGGGTATCCTTCAGATAAATTGCATTTACCCTCAAGATAGCTAGAGTTGGTTTCTGTTACTTGTACTCCAAAATTATTGATTACTAAAAGCCGCCTGTGAAGAGCTTTACCCTCCAGATGAGGAAAAGGGAGTCAGTAAGTATGCTTAAAACCTTCCTTGTGCACAGAGCACCATGCTGGCTTTTGCAGAGGAAGAAAAAGTGAAAAGAAGGCACCAACTTTACCCTCATGGAGTCTCCAGTATATGAGTCCTTCTGGCTTGATTTTCTGCCTACTTTTTCTCTTAATTTGCAGACCTGGCAACTAAAGAGATTTCTGTCAATGGTGTAGACTTTGAATTATTTCTAATTAACTTGAATTGTAAAACCATGTGTCATCCTTGGCTTTACCAGGAAAACCCACAAGCAGTTCTGATTCTTCGCAACTTGCCTAAAGCCATTCAGATCCTTGAAAGATGAGGAACTAAAAGCCACTTCTCTTCCTGAATATCCTGCAGCCCAAAATGGAGCTAATAATTTTCCTTGTGACTTTTAAGAAGACTTTCTCCCTCTCTCTCTTTCACTCTCTCTCTCTCTCTCTCAATTTAGTCCCTTTCAGAATGCAAATACTATAAGGATAGTCATTCCTTTAAATGATCTATCATTTTACTTCTACTTGGGAAGAAAGGGTTTAGAGACCTCAGGATGAACTTTGTTAGAAGGATTGTGAGACCCTAATGGGAACTGCATGGAGAAGGCAAAAAGAAACAGGAAGGGGGCAGGAGATATTCATATGCTAGACGCTTTCATGTATCCAAGCAACTCTGTGAAGTAGACCTCAGTGTTCTCATTTTACATCTGAGGAAATGAAGGCCTGGAAAAGTGAAGGAGGATGTCTAAGGTCACAAGAGTCTTGATTTGAGTCCAGACTTGTTGTTGCACAAGTTCCAGCTTTTTCCACCACCTGGCTGCTTTTCCAAGAAGAATGGAGGAGAAGCTGAGTTGGGGTGGAGATAGATGATGCCATGCACCTTATTAACAATCATTAGAAATGATAACTCCACAGCCTTCTGCAGCTACCAAGATGTCTCTATCCCAGTACTTCCCAAAGAACAACTCTGTGTTAGGGCTATCTCTGTGAGAAAATTTCCCAAAGTGTGTATATCAATAAGTTTCACATAAAAATAAGGATTTCTTCATTCAATAAGATTTGAACTGTTTACCTTATGCAGGACACCTCAGAACCTTCAGCATGTTTATAGTGCCTCCATGAATTTCCAAGAGGAAGATATAGAGTAATATTAATTAGGACATACCTTGGGCCACTATAACAAAGATACCCTAAAGTACAGTGGCTAAAGGAGGGTAGAACTTATCTTTCATATATCAGTACAGAGATGTATGGTCCAAAGCTGGCCCGGTGGCTCTTCCATTCTCAACCCATGGCTTTCAAGATGGTACCAGCAGTTACCATTTCTCAGGCATAGGAAGCTGGAAGAGAGAGAGTCCAGGGCAAGAAGCTTTCTCTTTAAGGAGATAACGTAGAAGTTACCTTGTGATTCATTTCACTGCTCTGAATTCAATCAGACGAACACAGTCAGATACAAGGGAATCTAGGAGAGGCAGTCTCCGGTTAGGTGCCCAAGTGTCAGGCTGAAGTGTTTTTTACCAAAATGCACAAGGGGAGGACAAATACCAAAGGACAACTGGTAGTTTGTCATTGTCCCCAGATTTATTTGCCCACAAAACTCTTTTTTTTATGCAATGTCCCCTAGAGCTAGTATCTTATCCTATAATGTATCAGTCGGGATAGGATAGTTAATGATGCAGTAACAAACACTCCCACATCTCAGAGACTTAAAACAACATAAGTTTAGTTCTTGTACATGTCCACGGTGTGGAAGGGAAGATGGTCTGCTCTTCTCTCTGGTATAGAGGTTGATGGAGAAGCTATCATCTAGAACAAGACTGATTTCCAGAGTAAAAGGAGAAAGAGTGTGGGTGAATCAGGCACCATCACATCTAACTTCCAAGAAAGCTGAGTAGGGTCTAATGGCATTTCATAGCCTTTGTCACATGCATCTTCCTCAAACCAGGCCTTTGCTCTCAGAATAAGGGAACAAAGGGATATTATCAGACAGATCCCATCCTGGTTCTCCCACAGTCTATTGAGGGGAAAGGTGCCTCTTTCTGTTTGTCTTGCCCTGATCTCCCACCATGTTGCATCAGCTGGAGTACCAAATATGAGCTCTGGATGATGATGGTAATTGGCAAAACATGTTTCCAGTTATTGTTCTCCCTGTATCTTGGCTCATACTGCCAAGAGGCAGAGGCTATTTCTCCAGCCATTCAATCTGAGCTGAGTTTGTGACTTGCTCTTATCAATAGAATGGGCAGAAGTGACATCTTGACAGTTCCAAACCTCGGCCTCAAGAGGCCTTGTACGCATTCACTCTCTTCCTCAGGTTGCTGCCACTACTGTGTAATCACTATATGATCAAGCTTGGGGTCGTCTGCTGGAGGGTAAAAGGCCACATGGAGCAGAAATGAGCCAGCTAAGGTCATCCTACATCAGGCAGCTCCAGCCAAGCCCAGCCCAGCCCAGAATAATGGCCCCTGGTAGATAAATGGTGGTTGTTTTATACTACTTGGTTTTAGGTGATATGGTGTAGGCAAAAACAAATTGACATGGTGATTTAAGCATAAATGGGATTTGTTAAAAGGTTGCAACCCCTGAAAGACTAGGGCACTGTGAGGCTTAGAGGCTCTACCCAGAATCATACCACAGAGCCAGCCTAACAAAGATCCCACTGGGTCTGCCACTGTGAATACCAACACTGCAGCTACACACTGACCCAGATCCCAGTCACTGCTATGGGGTCCACTGTCTTCAGGAAAGTGGATGGAGCTGTTATTGTTGTCACCTGTAGCCAGAAGTAGGTCACACAGAGGCAAGATAAGCTATAAAATAAATAACAGATACAAAGGCAACAGCACTGTGCCAACAAAGCAGGAGGCTGGAGCTGGGGTCCAGGAGACCCCAGTAGTACTAGACGTTCACCCTTTAGTGGCTGCATTATGAGAGCCTTCAGCACAGACGTCCTGGGGTAGGGAGGAGGGGGCGTGTGGGCAACATCCCATTATTGACCATCACAACAACATCTCAATGCTTTAACAACTAGTGATACCATCCCAGTGCATAGCACTTCCCCCTGCTAACTAGTCTCTGGTAAGGAGAATATAATTATATACTTGGCTTAGATAAGTCAAGAACTAGCCCCACCTTGGTGAACTGAGGTTAGTCTCACCTTTTCTGGGCATATGGCCGTTCAGTGAGTGAACAAAAGATAAAATCAGGACTCTCCCAACAAGGAAGGAAGTGATGGGGGAAGCTAAAATGGCATAAACAATCCACAGTATCTGTGATGCATGCCCTGATTCACTCCCAGTGGTGAAGTGGAATGGGGGACACAGGACAGAGAAACTCAAGGCCCAAGGGGTTGAGTGTTAGTGTACTGTGGAACACAGGGGTGGCCACAGAAGCCTAAGGCAGCCAACCATCTCGCTTTGCCTGTGACAGGGGATTCCCAGGATGGGGGACTTTCCATGCTAAAATCAGCACAGCACTGGGCAAATCAGGACAAACTGCTCACCCTACAGCAAGGCCAGTGAGTTCATGATCTGCATAATGTTACTTAAGAGAAGCTAGAAAGGGCCGGCGAGGTCACGTGCTGTGCCCAAGGCCACTCTGCTAATTCATTCATCCCTTTTCTTCATTGGTCACTGACGTGTTCAATGTTAGTTTACCAAGTGCCTATCATCTGTAGAACTGTGCCCGGCACAGCTCTAGGCGCTTCCCATGTATTGATCTATTTAATCTTCACAACAATCCTAGGAAAGAGGTGGCATATTATCCCCAGTCTACAGATGAACAAATTGAGACACAGGGAGGTTAAATAACTTTTCCAGGTCAGACAGCTATTAGGTGGCAAGACCACGATGTCTTAGGCAGTCAGGCTCCGAGCGCATGCTGCACAGTTCAGAAACCATCTCAGGAAGGCACAGCCTGTGGACCAAGACTGCATTCCAGTCCACACCCATCTAGGCCCCCCACTACCAAAGAAGTATGCTATCAGGCTGACAAGCGTCTGGAGGAAGAGGGGCAGGGAGCCCAAAAAGGGCCTGTTATAGATGGTTGTCACCAAGGCTTATGTTACAGAAGGCCGAGTCTCTGCTCAAGAGGTTAAGCTTGGAAATGTTGCACTGTGGGGAGTATGACATTATGGGTCATTGGGCTGGTGACATGGTTCATGACATCACCGTACCTCAACTTTCAGAACTAGGAGATGGGGAATCTGGACCAAATGATGGTGAAGGCCTCACCTGGGATTTGGGGTAGTAAGTATTTTAACTCATCAGAAATAGCTGGGGTCAGGAACATCAAGGCCGTCGCTAAACATGAAAGAAAATCAAATGAACCTAAAGCAGTTGTAACATCATTTATTTCCCTTTTTCCCTTGGTGATTTGTTTTGCAGGCTGCTGTTAGTAAAAAGCAGGCCTCTGATTTCGGGATAAGCTGAGGAAAAACAAGAAGCAATAAATATTAATTTATGTTGGTCTCTACAGATACCCTTTGTAATCAAAGCACGTCCAAACCCTCCACCCCACCAAAAAAAAAAAAAGAGTTGTGTCTGCATTTTTTCCCTTAGAGAGAGAGAATGTTGAATCTCTTCCTCTTCATTTTGACGTTTTCACTTCCTTTGTTGCCAGGCAAAGTGACCACCAGATTGGGTGGAGGGGGCTCTTTCTACGGCATTTCATGACTGAGCCTCCAAGAACAACCTGTATTGAGTTTCTCTTTGAGATGATTGGACTACTCTATCCAGCATCGTTGAGGTAAGTGAATTCTCTAATGAGTTATTTATGTTATGTTGCCCATAAAAATACTTAACATGCTTTAGTTCATGACTTATGAATAAGTAAATTGCTTTTTGCTACTGCCACCTCAAGGGGTAACAAGTTAACCGCCTCCTTTGCCATTGAAATCTCTGCATGGTAGTGTTCTGGTTACACAGCCTTCTTTCTCATAAGGCCTTAGATCACTCAGTGGAAGATCTGGCCTAGGCTGAGAAAGATAAGCTGTGCAGTTGTTGGACAAGATGCTCCTCCCTGGGCCTCCAGACTAGCTGGTCTGGACACTGTTTCCTTCTTAGGACCTTTCATGTCTCCTCATAGTTTTCTAACTCCATACTTTCTTTTATGTGCCCTTGCAGAGAAACAAAAAGAATTTTCTAGAATCAAAAACATTATAGTCCCTCTAGGTGTTTAAGTTTTTAGATGTTTTCTTTTAAATAAGCGCCTCCGAAAATGCTTCTGCTGGTAGGTGATACCGATCACGTTGGTTGTTTATCTGAAAGCAGGATGTTTTCTCGAAACTCACCGCTGGGTTTTTCAGGGACAGAGAAAGGCCCACAACATACCAGTTGTCTTCAAAGTTGTAATTTGGCTGAAAGACAAGAGAAATGTTCATGCATGCGTTTATTCACTTATACATACATATGTTCTGTACACTATTATTGAGTGCCTGCTGTATATTGGGTATTTAAGAAACAATACAAGTGGTTTCTGAGCTCTGAGCTCTGGCTCTCAGAGCAGGGGCCAGGGAATGGTGTTATGACAGAAGGGTCACAAGTCCCCATATACCCCAAGCACTGTCTGCCAATATTTATTCTCTGCTTATTCATGCACTCACTTGATGAATACCTACAGCATGTCTGCAACATGCCTGGTAGAATAATGTTTTACACTTGCCTGTGTATTTTCCAAAAGTACTTGGATACAGTTGTGAACAATTAAATATAAGTCCATTTGAAAGTTTTCCTGAAACCTTTAATGTTCTTTTGTCATTATTTTCTCAGCCAATGGATTCCAAAAGTTCATTGTTGTTATAGTACTGCACAAAAAGAGTTAAAAATGTGTTTTTCTACTGGAAAATGGGGAGACCTTCTGCTAGTTCTGTATCAGAAGCCTAATGCAGAATTCACAGCAATTCCAGAGGTGTGGGGTTTTGTAGACCATGAGAAGTCTAGAGGTCAGAAAACCAGGGAAACCTGGGGAACCTCAGAAAGTATGTAACTAGTTTTTATGCATAACTTAGACCAATGCCCTTTTCATACCATAGACAAACAAAGGACTAGTTAAATACATATAGTGTAGTATTGTACTGTATTCAATTAGTATAGTGTTTAACTACCCCATAGAATTATACTGTATTGAACTAGTCCTTATGTTTGTCTATGGTATGAAAAAGGCACTGCTCTTTGTCATGCAAAAAATTCTCTTTTAAAATAATTTAATGACTAATTAAATTACTTTATGTCATTACCTGTTGTATATGATAAATAGTACATAAATTTGGACATACAATTTCAGCCTTACTAAACAATCCTGATTATTTTGCTCTATTTCTGCAGTTTAGCTTTTTCTAAAGCAAAATATGCTATGATTATTTATGTCGATGGTTCTTTATACCTTTCAAAGTGCCTTTCCTATATACTGTTTGATTGAATGTCGCCAGAACTATGAGATATGGACAGGACAGGAATCACTGTCCTCATTTCATAGATGAAGTTATAGATGTTAGTTATAGAATTATCATGGACAAATTATGCAGATACAAAATAGGCAAGGGTTACCTAGGTAAGATGGCCAGAAAAAAGGAATATGAATAAATGTAAAATGATCCCAGGATATATAATCTGAATGAGGGAAGGGGGTGGTAAGCTAGAATCCTTTTCTTCTATTGGACATCGTTCAAGTTCTAAGACCACCATGCTCACTTTAAATTCCCATCACTTAATAATGAAGTAAAGATATTTTAATGGGGTCCAGAAAAAAATATATATTTATTTGAAAGAATGGAAAATAGGCCAGTCATGGTGACTCCTGCCTATAATCCCAGGGCTTTGGGAGACTGAGGCAGGTGGATTGCTTGAGCCCAGGAATTTGAGATCAGCCTGTGCAACATGGCAAAACTCTGTCTCTACAAAAAATACAAAAATGAGCTGGGTATAGTGGTGCATGCCTGAAGTCCCAGTTACTTGGGAGGCTGGGGTGGAAGGATCACTTGAGCCAGGGAGGTCAAGGCTGCAGTGAGCCTTGCAGTGCCACTGCACTCCAGCCTGGGCTACAGAGTAAGGCCCTGTCTAAAAAAAAAAAAAAAGAATGGAAAATCTAGAAAAGAAAATATGAGAAGCAGAATGATACAAACAGGAAAATTTAAGGGCAGTTAAGTGAGATGTAAGTTGACTGAATGTGATTCAACCAACCAGTAATTTTTGTTAACTGTATTTTCATGAAACGATCATTTTTGCGAGCTTAAGAAATAAGATTAAATTTTATTGGCTCTCGTTTTAGGTGATGCATATTTAAGCAAGAGGCAGCACTATCAAAAGAACAGGCTTGGGTTTGAATTTTGCCTTCAGTACACATCAGCCGTCAGGCAAATCTTAATGCTTAATCTTTCTGAACTTCAATTTTTCCATCTCTAAACTGAGGGTGATAATGCCTCCTTTGCACAGTTGCTTCAAGGATTAGAGACATTGTATGCAAAGCACCTAGTAAGATGTCATGTAGCAGAAACTCAACTAGGGGTGGCTGTTATTTTGGGTGGCGGTGGTGGTTTATATTAATATGTGATCTTGTGGCTTGAGCAATAGACTTACAGTCAAAGGACCTGCGTTTGAGCTGTGCCTCTTCCATTTAGTAATGAGATATTATTGAAGATATTTAGACTCATTCATCCTTAATCTCATCACTTGTAAAAATGAGTATAATTTCCCTCCCCTTTTTTGTTTTGGGGGTCACATGAAATATTTCTTAAATACAAATGTCATGTAAAATAGAATATCACTGCCACTAAGTCCTTGAAAACTAATCGCCTAGGTTAAAACACAGACATGTCACTGTACAGTATACAAGGTATGACTGTAATGGGAATATGGGGTAGAATTTTATCTATATGTTCAGAAGTCCTGCACAATAAAAAAGTCTCAAATTAGTTGAGCATGGTAGCATGTTCCTATAGTTCCAGCTACTTGAGAGGCTGAGACAGGGGGATCTTCTGAGCCCCAAGAGTTAGGGGTTGCAGCGAGCTGTGATTGTGCACTCCAGCCTGGGTGACAGAGTGAGACAAATTTCAAATTAAAACAAAAAATGTGTAGTTAGCATAAGGCAATAATTCTCAATGTTAAGGAAGAGGATACATTTGAACAGGCTTACAATAGTCACAAAGGACCTTCTACTCATGGCTGACATCAGGATCAACTGTCATCTGTCCGGGTCCTTTATTAGAGCATCCAAGATTCCTAAAACTCAAAGGGAGTAGAGATAGTGCAGCCAGCCGCTGTGTGACAGAAGAGGAAACCGAGGCCCAGAGAAGTGCAGTGACTTCATCACAAGGCCGCCACAGCCAAAGGGGGCTGTGGAGTGGACCTGCCACCTGCCCCTGTCATCGGCAGGCTCGGGGGTTTTGCACGACTACACTGTTAGGTCTGTTCTGATGTATACACACGGGCTTTAGGTCTCTGGATGTGGTAAGTGGAAAATACTGGAGAGGAAAATCCAAGGCTGCCTGCTAAGCTGGAGGTTAAAATCGCCACAGACTGTTTCAGTGTAAGGCCGGGGGGCAGCGAAGGCTGGAAATCCACATCATAAAGCTCCTTCCATCCTTGTGCATTGATGATATCATTCAGGAAACATTTCAACAACATGGATGGAACTAAATGTCTTGCCAGGTGGTAGCTCGTGATCTATACAGACAGCCCCTGACTCACAGAGAAAGACTACAGAGGTCCCATACATACAAACAGCTGCCGCCATCCGCCTGGCCCCCACCACTCTGCAGCTGCCGTGGGCAGTGTGAAAAAAATTAAAAAAGAAAGAAAGGGATAGAAAAAAAAAATTGGACCACTTGCAGATTCCACACATTCAGAGGCAGAGGAAGGGGAAAAGCTGTGGAAACAGGAACAGCGTAAGGGAATAGACTCTCAGGATAAATTTTCTGCCACGGGTGATCTAGCAGCAATCCACTCTGTCTTTGTCCTGCAAAGTCTCCTCCTGGGAGCGACTGTCCTTTCCTGTCCACACTGCCAGAAATTTTAGCAATGTAACGTTCTTTCCTCAAAAGCCTTTTTGGAATAAGGAAAGCAGGGAATAAATCATAATTAATTTTAACTTACCATTAGAAATCTCTTTTGGAATGTCACTCTCCTTTATAATAATTAATATCTACCTCATGGGGTTGCTGTGAAGACAAACTGGACTAATACATTTAAAGTCCTTAGAACTGTGCCTTATAGATAGTATAACTCTGAGAAGTGTTATAAAAGCACGAGCTCTTTAGATAATTACAATGATTCCCATTTTACAGATGAGAAAACCGAGGGAGAGAAATCCCATTACTCTGCCTAGACTACATGACTTAATATGTAGAACTGGGATTCAAATCCAGGTCTGTCTTTCAATCCCACAATCCTAACCACTGTGCTACACATAGTCATATGCCTGGCTTTGGAGGTGGGGGCAAGTGAAGGGATATTAGGGACAGTCATTCACAGGTTAGCAAGAATTAACTGTCACATTGTTTTCCTACTGAAAATCAACTAAGCTCAGCCACACTCAGAAAATAGGGATTTTGATGAGTGAGCAGGACAAGTAGGTTATTTGGAGAAAGAATTGGGGTAAGGGACTACAGTAGGGTTTGTTGAGATTTCTTCTTTCTTTCTTTCTTTTCTTTCTTTCTTTCTTTCTTTTCTTTTTTTTTCTTTTCTTTCTTTCTTTCTCTTTCCTTCCTTCCTTCCTTCTTTCTTCTTTCTTTCTTTCTTTCTCTTTCCTTCCTTCCTTCCTCTTTCTCTTTCCTTCCTTCCTTCCTTCCTTCCTCCTTTCTTTCTTCTCTCTTTCTCTTTTTCTCTCTTTCTTTCTTTCTTTCTTTCCCTCTCTCTCTCTCTCTTTCTTTTTTTGACAGAGTCTTCCTCTGTTGCCCAGGCTGGAGTGCAGTGGTACGATCTCGGCTCACTGCAACCTCCATCTCACAGGTTCAAGCAATTCTCCTGCCTCAGCCTCCCAAGTGGCTGGGACTATAGGCATGTGCCACCATGCCCAGCTAATTTTTGTATTTTTAGTGGAGATGGGGTTTCATCATGTTGGCCAGGCTGGTCTCAAACTCCTGACCTCAAGTGATCTGCCCCCATCAGCCTCCCAAAGTACTGGGATTACAGGCATGAGCCACTGCACCCGGCCTGTGGCAGGTTTTGAGTAGGAAGCTTGGAGACAGAAATGCCCATAGGTGGGAGATACAGGAAAAAAAAGGGCAATTTGGAGGAAGTTGAAAACAAACACTGACCTATGTGAAATTTCATTTACGTCTAACCTTACACCCAGGAGATGGGGAAGATTTCTATCTTTCATCCCACCCACGACTCCAGATAACTTGGTAGACTACAAGATGGGTTAAATAAACTTTTGTGGGCTGGCTGGAAACATAACGCTTCCACTCCCATTTGTAATGCATTTCTTTGGGGAAATGCGTGCTGAGTTCCAAACAAATGACTTGTAATTTAATACAACATGTGTATACTCTGTATCTCCATGGGCTGGGCACTGGACTAGGTGCTGAGGACATTAAAATAAATAAAGCAAGGTCCCTGCCCTTGGGCAGCTGGAGCCCTGTGAAGAAGGGAGATGTGTGAGTAACTAAGAGACAACGTGATAAGCGCAATAGGAGAGGTGTGTACAAAGTACCATAGGGAAGCACTGAGGAAGGAGACTGGGAAATTGCTTTTAAATGAGCTTTTGGAATCCAACTCCTCTGCAAGCTGGTAGCTGCAAGCATTGCATTAGAAGTTACAGGAAGGACGCATTTACCATTTAGTACTGAATGAATTCATTCTTCAGCGGCACCGTTGCTTGCTTTTTCCTTGGCAAGCCGTGGTATCAACACCTGTGTTTTTTCCCAAGAGGTGAGAGAGAGTGATGATTGCGTGGACTCTGAACTCAGACAGCTCGGGTTTGAATCTGACTTTCACTTACTAGTGAGATGACCTTTACCTAAGTCTGCTTCCTTATCTCTAAAATGGGGCCAATGCAAATACCTTCTTTCTAGAGCTTCGGGGAGGACTTCCTCTGGTGACTGACACAGTAAATTTCTCACTCAGCTCTGGCTACCGTGAACTGAATGATAAGGCAGGAATCCCCAGCTTCAGATAACTTTATGCGGTAGAGCTGTGTTTCGGAGAGATAGTTTTAAGTGATACACAGATGAGCATTTTTATCTTTACTTATTTATTTATTTGAGATGGAGTCTCGCTCTGTCGCCCAGGCTGGAGCTCAGTGGTGTGATCTCACCTCACGACGACCTCTGCCTCCCAGGTTCAAGCGATTCTCCTGCCTCAGCCTCCTGAGTAGCTGAGACTACAGGCGCAAACCATTACACCTGGCTAATTTTTGTATTTTTAGTAGTGATTGGGTTTCACCATGTTGGCAAGGCTGGTCTCAAACTCCTGACTTCAGGTGATCCGCCCACCTTGGCCTCCCAGAGCGCTAGGATTATAGACGTGAGTCACTGTGCCCGGCCCAGATGAGCATTTTTAAATTTGCAGAGCATATATTAATTTTCATAGATTGGGGGAGAAATGTATATATATACACATATATGTAGACATATATATGATCACATCAAACCGTAGATTTCATAACTATTGCCGCTTAAAATAAATTTTTCTTAAAAAATTATAGAAAATGAATTCACTTAAAGAAAACTAGTAAATAAGAGAAGGGAAAGGGGTATGAGAAAAAGACATGGCAGAGATTTGGAAGTGCAGCCTATGATGGCCCCACTTCATGTGTTTTCTCATTGTAATGAAATCCAAAACTTTCCTCTATGACTCTAAGTAAAGGCACCATTTTCTAATGCCTGAACTAAAGGGAAAGTACATTTGAATAGCGGAAGAGAATGTCTTCTACAGAGTCACGCTTTCTTGGCCCCAGTTTTCAGTCCCGGTGGAAAAATTTCCTGAAGCCGACAACAGCTGAGCTCCCCGCCTGGAATTCAGATGCTCAGAGCGGGGAGATCATACCCTGAGGTTCTGAGGGCTCCTGGGCAGCTTGTGATGCGTGTGACTCGGGAGAGCAGACCTGCCACCTGCCCACCTCCACCCTACAAGCTGGGAGAGCAGAACCTGCCACCTGCCCACCTCCACCCTACAAGCTGGGGGGGCTTAAGCTGAGGGGGATTTGAGTCTGGGGGAGGCAGCAGGGAGAAGCCACAAAGAGGAAGCAGAAAAACAAAGAAAGGAGCGGGAAGCACAGACCAGCATCACACCCCAGGTTTCCTGCAAATTGTAGGGAGGTTTCTGGGGCACCCAGTTACCTTTACCCCTTTTGTGTAAAAATCACCTCCAGGAAAGTCCCTGTGTCAAATGTGCACCACAGTGACCTCTGAAGCCAGTGGAATGATCATGCCTAGATGGGGTTTCCCTGGGGTTGGTGTCCCCATTAGGGCTCCTTCTGGCCCTGTTGTGTCACTCCCACTGACAGACCCACGTGCAGTAAACAGCATGTTCAAGCACACAACACCGAAGGACACTATTCTCTACGGTCTTTGAAGGTGTCCATGAGGCAGAGGTTTCGCAGCGTGCCAGAGCTGTGTTTTGTGCTGTCTTACTGTTCTTGGGTAAATGCACTCCCTAACTGAGCATCCTGACCTTCCCTCCACCCACCTGCTCACAGTCTTCATTCCCTCTGAAATGCAAGGTGCAAGGTGTTAAGCACCTTGTGGGATCCACCCCGAGAAAGGTGCAGAAAAAAGTGAAATCATTGAGCCCCTGGGCAGGGCTTTAGGGTAAATCTCTTCATTTTAGCCTCAAAAATAGGGTTGTCAGATAAAATGCAGGACACCCAGTTAAACTGGAACGTTAGATAAACAACAAATAATTTTTTAGTATAGGAATGTCCTTAACACTACGTGGGACATACTTAAACAGAAAAAAAAAGAAAAGAAAAGTTTGTTTATCTAACGTTTCGGTTTAACTGGGTATCTGTACTTTGCTCAATCCAGCGACTGTACTCAGGAATAACTCCCTGAAGTTGGCCCTATTATTCCTATTTCAAAGGCAGGGAAGATGAGACTTAGGGAGACCACGCAACTTGCTTCTGAGTGGTAGAGCAGAGATAAGATTTTCAACCAGACCCACTGAGTTTAAAACCAGTGCTGGTTTCACAACACCACACAAGAATGCAAGCCTTAAAGTAAGGAAGCTGATGGGATGCTAATGGGGGAAACTGAAGCATGCTCCAAGGAATTTGGGGGGATTCCTGAATGCCTTGCTCAGAATGTAGCTAATCACTCAGTAAACAGTTGCTGGATGTAATTGAATTGAATTATCACCGTTCTTGCTAACTAAGACTGCTTCCCTCCTATAAACACTCTTAAGAAAAGCCTTGTTTCTCATGCCCAGCTAACATCCCCGTTCAACACTATGTTTCAGTGCTTGGAGGCAGGCACTTCCCCACGTGTATAGGCAGTGGTAGATGAGGTCATGGGACATAGCTCCAAGAGAAGCTTCGAGTCACATTACATTCATTTAACACATGGAGGAAACCCACAAGGACTGAAGGAATGGGCTGGCCCAAGGCGTAAGCCAGGCCTGTCTTGGCTGGACCACCTTCAGAGCTCAGCGTGTGCAGCCCAGTTGCCTTGCTTGAACCAGGCTGCTTTGCCAGACCTTGAAGAGATGTCTATTTGCACTTCAGTCAACATTATTTTAGGAGTGCAGAAGCTGCGGTCATAGGGTGAGGGAAGGGGTGTCCTGCTAGAACCCTTTCTTGTCTGAAGATGGGATGATTCCGTAAATGTGAAGTTGCCATGAGCCTGGTTTCTTTCCTTCTTAGATGTGTGACTCTGAGTTTACACACAGGAATCTGGATCCGGTGTGTGCCACTCCTAGATACTCATAAGCCTCCAGGTCCCAGGGAGAATTACCGTGACTCTGTGCATAGGAAAGCATCCTCCTTATCTTAAATTCAAGCCTTTCCCTCCAGCTCCTCACTGGAGGAGCCATGAAAGGGTGAAGAGCAGTGAGGACCAAGGAAAATGGTATCTAAAGAAAATGTGGGCTGGGTGCAGTGGCTCATGCCTGTAATCCCAGCACACTGGGAGGCCAAGGAGGGCAGATCACTTGAAGTCAGGAGTTCAAGAGAAGTCTGAGCAACATGGTGAAACCCCACCTCTACTGAAAAAAAAAAGAAGAAAAAAAAAAAAAAAGCCAGGCCTAGTGCTGTGCACCTGTAGTCCCAGCTATTTGGGAGGCTGAGGTGGAGGTTGCAGTGAGCCGAGATTGCTCCACTGCCATCCAGCCTGTGCAGCAAAGGTGAGACCGGGTCTCAATAAAAAAAGAGAGAGAGAGAGAGAAACAAAGAAAGATAAAAAATGTGAACCCAAATCCATCACCACTAAGAAAGTCAGCTACCTTCTAATCATGTTGTTTTCTGATGATCAGGGTAATATATACTTATTTTAGAAAAGTTGAAAATGCTGAAAAGTAAAAAGAAAGCAATAAAAACAACCCATAATGCCATCATGCAGGGATATAACCTCTCCTAAAATTGTGGTATATTTTCTCAGAGTCTCTGTACATGTAATAAACACCCTCATACGTCATATGTGATTTTGTGTTCTCTTTTTTTTTAACCTAACGAATCATAAACACTTCCCTCACATCATTAAAGACTCTGCAAAGAATCTTTATGGCTTCGATGGATAGATTGAAAATGGCCACAATTTATTAGCTACTCTTGCTGAACATTTAGATTGTTTTCAGTGTTTTTCCAGGTAGAAATAATATAGCAGTGAACATCTCTGAAGACATTTTTATCAGACCATTGGCACATGGTCCTCCCATGTCTAGAATCTAATATAAAGTGGCATCTGATCTGACCCAAAGATATATCTTATGTTTTCTGTTTTACCATGCTCTGAAGAGCAGCGTGTCTTCCAGAGGCCCCAGCAACTAAACTAGCCGGAGAACCACTGGACTCAGTTCTAGAACAGGGACTCCATGGCCCCTTATCAAATGGAGGGGGCTCTAGTGCCGCAGAAGTCCCAGGCCCAGGCCAGGCACGGTGGCTCACACCTGTAATCCCAGCACTTTGGGAGGCCAAGGTGAATCGCTTGAAACCAGTAGTGAGTCCCTGTCTGTACAAAAAAAAATTTTAATTAGCCAGGTGTGGTGGTGCACGCCTGTGGTCCCAGTTTCTTGGGAGGCTGAGGTGGGAGGACTGCTTGAGCCCAGGAGGCAGAGGTTGCAGTGGGCTGAGATCACACCAATGCACTTCAGCCTGGGTGACAGAGCAAGACCCTATATCAAAAAGAAAAAGAAGTCCCAGACCCCCTTAAACTCAGGCCAGAGTGCATGGGGCAGAGGAGGGGAGTGAGAGTGAAGTGCCAGAAACAATTTCAAGAACCCACCATGCGATGTAATTCCACCGAGAACAGGATGCTCAAAGTCCACAGAACTGTGCCGTTTGGAATTTTTACAAAACCGTTGCTTGCTGATTTAGTTAATAACAATGTTGGGTTCCAAATTTTTTCCAAAAGGGAGTCTTAAATGTTCTCCACTTGGACAGAGCTGGCTTAAAAATAAACAAATAAGTTATATAAGCCCACATTTTGGAGGATCGGGTTTTGGAAGCCAAGGTTCCTGTCTTGCGGTTGGGCCTCACGTGCGGCCTGCAGGGTGGAGCAGCAGGGGAGCTTTCCATCCATCCCTGAAACCCGGCTGCTAATTGAGGTGCCAACGCCCACCACGGACCCATGCAGCGTGCACCCTGTGGTGCCTAGCAGACACTCCCAGTGATTGGAAGATAGTGAAGAGTAACAAAAAAGCAAGTACAACCACCGGTAGCTGATGACAGACTCCTTTTTCCTTTCCTCTCTCCTCCAGTGTTAGACGTTTTGAAAGGTTTCATGGTGTTATCCAAGAGCTGTCATTTTCTGCTTGAGAACTGGCTGCATTTTGGTGGGAAGTGAGGTGATTACTGTGTATTTTTTTTGAAAGCTCCTCCAGAAAGAACCATGTCAGATTCCCCAGAGTAACTAATGCGGATGGAGCCCCACTGTGGTCCCAGCTGTCAGAGCCACTGCAAGGGCACTGCAAGGAACAGAAGAGGTCCAGGGCTCTGGTGGGCCCCAGAATCCCCCATGCATTCCTAGAGTAATATGAATAAGTGAACTGTCACAAATGAGTCCATTCACGCAAGTACTTACGTAACGTAATGAGCGTGATCTTAGAAAGTAGGACAACGAACATATGAAAAAATGCTCAGTTTTACTGATCAGAGAAATGCAAATCAAAACCACAATGAGTTACCATCTCATGCCAGTCAGGATGGCTATTACTAAAAAGTCAAAAAGCAACAGTGCTGGCAACGTTGTGGAGGAAAGGAAACAGTTACACACTGTCGGTGGGAGTGTAAATTAGTTCAGCCGTTGTGGAAAGCAGTGTGGCGATTTCTCAAAGGGCTAAAGATAGAACTACCATTCAACCCAGCAATACCATTGCTGGGTATATACCCAAAGAAATATATTAATAAATCATTATATCATAAACACACATGCACACAAATGTTTATTGTAGCACTATTCACAATAGCAAAGACATGGAATCAACCTAAATGTCCATCAATTACAGATTGGGTAAAGCAAGCGTGGTACATATACACCATGAAATACGATGCAGTCTTAAAAAGAATGAGATCCTGTCTTTTGTGGGAAAGTGGATGGAACTGGAGGCAATTTTTCTTAGCAAACTAGCACAGGAACAAAAAACCGAATACTGCATGACTTATAGGTGGGAGCTAAATGATGAGAACTCATGGACACAAGGAAGGGAACAACAGACACTGGGGTCTTTATGAGGGTGGAGGGTGGGAGGAGGGAGAGGATCAGGGAAAGTAACTATTGGGTACTAGGCTTAGTACCTGGCAGATGAAATAATTGGTATAACAAACCCCTGTGACATGAGTTTACCTATAAAACAAACCGATGCATGTACCCTTGAACCTAAAATAAAGGTTTTTTTTAAAAAAAAAGAAAAGAAAAGAAAGAAAGCAGGAGACCCTGAGGGCTTCTCTTAGTCTGTTGGGGCTGTTATAACAAAATACCATAAACTGAGTGTTTCTAAACAACCAAAATCCATTTCTTATAGTTCTGGAGGTCGGAAAGTCTAAGATCAAGATGTCAGCAGATTCAGTGTCTGATGAGGGCTCACTTCCTGGTTCATAGATGGCGTCTTCTATCTGTGTCCTCACAAGGTGGAAGGAGTGCGAAGTCTCTCTGGGGCTTCTTTTATAAGGGCACTAATCCCATTCCTGAGGGTTTCACCCTTGTGACCTAATCACCTCCCAAAGGCCTCATCTCCCAATACCTTGGGGATTAGGATTTCAATGCATGGATTTGGGAGGGACACAAACATTCAAACTGTAGTATTGTGGTCCTAAGAGTTAAAAAATAAAATATAGGCTGGGGGCGGTGGCTCATGCCTGTAATCTCAGCACTTTGGGAGGCCGAGGCAGGCAGATCATGAGGTCAGGAGATTGAGACCATCCTGGCTAACACGGTGAAACCACGTCTCTACTAAAAATATAAAAAGTTAGCTGGGCATGGTGGTGAGCACCTGTAGTCCCAGCTACTTGGGAGGCTGAGGCAGGAGAATGGCGTGAACCCAGGAGGCAGAGCTTGCAGTGAGCTGAGATTGCGCCACTGCACTCCAGCCTGGGCGACAGAGCAAGACTCTGTCTCAAAATAAATAAATAAATAAATAAATAAATAAATAAATAAATTAATTAATTAATTAAATTAAATAAAAATAAAATAAAATAAAATATAGCATGCCCTACCCTCAAATTGTTTATACTATGAATAGTTAAGGAGAATAGATGTGTTCACAAATAGCAGTAATAACTAGAAAATGCTACAAGGCCATTATGAAGGGCAATGTAGACCAAGGATTTACATGGGTGTGTAACTGGGTTACAGTTAACTTTTCACATAAGTAGAAGGAATACACTCTAATGTAACAATACAGGGTAATTGAAGGAATGCAAAGTAATTGAATCATAGAGGAGGGTCTTTCCATGCTGTTCTCATGATAGTGAATAAGTCTTACGAGATCTGATGGTTTTATAAAGGGCAGTTCCTCTGCACATGTTCTTTTGCCTGCCACCATGTAAGACATCCCCTTGCTATTCCTTCGACTTCTGCCATGATTGTGAGGCCTCCCCAGCCACATGGAACTGAGTCCATTAAACCTCTTTTCTTTATAAATTACCTTTATAAATTTCTTTATAAATTACCCAGTCTCAGGTATGTCTTTATTAGCAGCATTGAGAACAGACTAATACAATGCGGTTTTATGTTTATTGCTCTTCTGATTTTCCTGAAGCTCTTTCTCACTATAAGTCTGTGTGACCCACCAAGTATCAGCACAAGTTCACCTCCAAAGCACAGTCTAAACAATCAAAGGAAATTTTTAAAACTTATTTAAATCTCTGATTTACATCTTTCAAAACAAAATTAAAGCAGACCCCATTCAGAACACTCCAGCAACGCATGACTCCTAAATTCTCCCCTATCTAATGTGATAGCCTTCCTCCTGCTCCATATATCCTCAGGCTGCAAAGAATATCCTCTCTCCCTTCCCATCAGTCTCTCAACTTTCTATTAGTCATGTGTCCCTTAACCATGTGGATATGGTCTAAGAAATGCATCACGAGGCAATTTCATTCTTGTATGAACGCTGCGGAGTGTACTTACACAAACCCAGATGGTACAACCTACCACCCACCTAGGTTACATGACTCAGTCTTAGGCTACAAACCAGTTCCTGGGCTACAAACCAGTGTAGCAGGTGACTCTACTGGATACTGTAGGCAGTTGGAACATAATGGGAAGCATTTGTGTATCTAAACATAGAAAAACTACAGTGAAAATACGGTCTAAAAGATAAAAGATGGTATACTTGCATAGGGCACTTACCATGAATGGAGCTCACAGGACTGGAAGTTGCTCTGGGTGAGTCAGTGAGTGAGTGAGTGGTGAATGAATATGAAGGCCTAGGACGTTACTGTACACTACTGCAGACTTTGTAAACACTGTAACTTAGGCTACGCTACATTTACTTAAAATTGTTTTCTTCAATAATCAATTAACTTTAGCTTACTGTAACTTTTTTACATGTTAAACTTTTTGATCTTTTAAAACTTTTTGACTCTTTTTTAATAACATTTAGCTTAAAACACATATTGTATAGCTGTACAAAAATATTTTCCTTATATTCTTATTCTAAAAGCTTTTTAAAACTTTTAAAATTTTTTTACTTTTTAACCTTTTTTTTTTTTTCCTGAGACAGAGTCTTGCTCTGTCACCCAGGCAGGAGTGCAGTGGCCCGATCACGGCTCACTGCTGCCTCAACCTCCTGGGTTCAAGCAACCTTCCTGTCCCAGCCTCCCGAGTAGCTGGGACTACAGGCATGCCCCACCACATCCGGCTAATTTTTTAATTTTTTTTTTTTTTTTGTGGAGATGGGATGGGAGTCTCATTACATTACCCAGACTGGTCTTTGAACTCCTGAGCTCAAATGATCCTCCTGCCTCAGCCTCCCAAAGTACTGGGATTACCGGTGTGAGTCACCAGTCGGCCTACTTTTTAAACTTCTTGGTTAAAAACTAAGGCACACACACATTAGCATAGGCCTCCACAGGGGTCAGGATCATCAGTATCACTGTCTTCTCCCTCCACATCTGTTCCCACTGGAAAGTTTTAGGGGCAATAACATGCATGGAACTGTCATCTCCTATGATAACAATACCTTCTCCTAGGTACCTCCTGAAGGACCTGCCTGAGGCTGCTTTACAGTTAACTTTTCACGCAAGTAGAAGGAATACACTCTAACATAACAATAAAAAGTATGGTATAGCGAATACAGAGACCAGTAACACAATCAATTTATTATTATCAAGTATTACGTACTGTACATAACTGTATGTTGTATATGTAGATCTTTATAGGACTGGCAGAGCAGGAAGTTTGTGTCCACCAGCATCACTAATCATCGATGCATTACTCAGAAACTTGTGAGTAACGCATTGTGCTGCAATGTCACTAGGCGATAGGAAGTTTTCAGCCCCATGATAATTTGATGGGACCACCCTCATAAATGTGGCCCATCATACACAGAAACTTTGTGATGCAGCGCATGACCATACTCAATTCCTTTTTACGAGGCAGATAACAGGGAAGAGTCAGAGCATACGTTCTTGTTAATAACTGTCCGTTCTTGTTAATAACCATCTGCCCCATTTCTCGCAGACAGGGCCCTCCAATGCCATTCGCAGGGCCTGCCACTGCCACAGCCCCCCTAAAGCCAGTTTGTTTTTCACTTCAGTTCTTTTGATGCTCCCAACTCAGACAGCTAGAAGACAATTTAATCTTTCGCAGTAAAACTGAGGTGTTGAGAAATTTTTCTAACTGATTTAAGTCTGGTTAGTGGTGGGCTAGGACCTGGCTGATCCCAGCAGCCTTCTTACCAGGACTGATAATAGCCCAGATGGTCTGCCCTGTTAAAAAAAAAAAAGAAAAAAAATGTAGCCAGGCACAGTCGCTCATGCCTGTAATCCCAGCACTTTGGGAGGCAGAGGCGAGCAGATTACTTGAAGGTCAGGAGTTTGAGACCAGCCTGGCCAACATGGTGAAATCCTGTTTCTACTGAAAATACAAAAAATTAACCGAGCGTGGTGGCACGTGCCTGTAGTCCAAGCTACTTGGGAGGCTGAGGCAGGAGAATCACTTGAACCCGGGAGGTGGAGGTTGCAGTGAGCTGAGATCGCACCACTGCACTCCAGCCTGGGTGACAGAGCAAGACTCCCTCTCAAAAAAACAAAATAAAACAAATTAGCCAGGCGTGGTAATGGGTGCCTGCAGTCCCAGCTACTCAGGAGGCTGAGGCAGGAGAATTGATTGAACTTTGGAGGCAGAGATTGCAATGAGCCGAGATGGCCCCACAGCACTCCAGCCTGGGTGACAAAGTGAGACTTCATCTTAAAAAAAAAAAGAAAAATTGTATCCAAACACTTGTTAAAGACAATACGGTGGACTATTCAAGGGGCCTGTGGTCATAGGTACAGGGATCACTGCAATGGGTTCTTGCTGCAAGGAGAGAGACTGGACTCAGCTCTGACTGTAACAGCAAGCAGGGATTGACAGCCAAGGAGCAGGGTGGGGGCAGTGGGTGAAAAAGTACTAAAATGAAACATGAAGGATGGAGAGTTCCTGTCTTGGTAGGACTTTTGCTGAAGGCAAGCCAGGGTGATAAGCTATCAGGGAGGGTAGTCAGATACGAAGGGTGGGAGACTTTCCTAAACTGACTTAGTAGGATTCTTGCTCAAACTGGATTCTACAAGGACAGAAAGAATGACCCAAGGTCAAGACCTCAGGACCAGTCAAGCAGAGGACTCAGGGGAGGCTGAGTCAAGTTTTGGTCAAAGGAGATGATCTTTGTCAATCCTCATAACAGATTGGAGTGGGAGGCCAAGTCTGGGATGTGGGGACTGGCTCAGACATCTATAAATAAATGTCTATAAATGAAGAACTTTTTTTGAAGATAGTTATATTGGGCCGGGTGCAGTGGCTCATGCCTATAATCCCAGCACTTTGGGAGGCCAAGGTGGGTAGATTACCTGAGGTCAGGAGTTCAAGACCAGCCTGCCCAACATGGTGAAGCCCCATCTCTACTAAAAATACAAAAATTAACTGGGTGTGGTGTCAGGCACCTGTAATCCTAGCTACTCCAGAGGCTGAGGCAGGAGAATCGCTTGACCCTGGGAGGCAGAGGTTGCAGTGAGCCAAGATCGCGCCACTGCACTCCAGTCTAGGGGACAGAGTGAGACTCTGTCTCCAGAAAAAAAAAGATAGTTACGTGGTTTTGCAGCAAGGAGGGATTTTTGTTATTGTTTTGTTTTTTTCAAGAAGGGCTTGTATTTTTTTAAAGTGGGTTTTCTTTTGCAAAGTGGCAAACTTCTTACAGTACTTTTCACACCGTAAGTTCTTGCTGTCTCTTTTGCCACCCTCTGCCTGTGTCAAATGGCAAGTTGAATGGAAGGAGTTTGGAAGACAGCAGCAGGAGATGGAAGAAAAATGGTTTCTCTGCTCAACACCACTGTCAGGGTAATGCGTTTTCCTCATTGCCGCAAAGGAAATTGTAAGAGCATTTTGCCCACTCCAAACATCTGAAACTGGAATTACGAGGTTGCATGGAGAAGGCCAGGAAAAATAATTTCTTGGGATGGTTTGATGCTTTCTGAGGCCTTTTACTAGTGACCTGCAATATTAATTATCCGGCCTCCCTCGGTCTCCACCTCAGCTTCTGAATAAGACATTTGTATGGTGTTTCACAGGCTGTGAAGTAAAAGCCAGCGTCAGTAACCAGACCACTGAAATTCAATCCGAGTGCATCTCAATTCTGTACGAGATTCCTAACAGCCCCACAGGCAAATCCAGTCTTGTAATTTGTAATTTGTAAGCCAGGCAAATTTGGGTATAGAAACAGGACTTGGACCAGGCACGGTGGCTCACACCTATAATCCCAGCACTTTGGAAGGCCAAGGCTCACCTTGGATCACCTGAGGCCAGCCTGGCCAACATGGCGAAACTCTGTCTCTACTAAAAATACAAAAATTAGCTGGGCGTGGTGGCACGTGCCTGTAATCCCAGCTACTTAGGAGGCTGAGGTAGGAGAATCACTTGAACCCAGGAGGCAGAGGTTGCAGTGAGCTAAGATGGCACCATTGTACTCCAGCCTAGACGACAAAAGCGAAACTCTGTCTAAAAAAAAAAAAAAAAAAAACCAGGAATGGAACAACTAGCGCATGTTGCAGACAAAGCATTCTGATAGGCCCGATAGGCATCCACTTAAATATAGAGAATACCATAACTTCTTTCTGCTCCCCTTTTTTTAAAAAAAAGACCAGTGTATAAGAAGTCCTGGTTCTACCATTTATTAGCTGTGTGACCTTTAGCGTGTTACTTAATCTCTCTATGCCTCAGTTTCCTTGTCTGTTAAATGGGTATAAGATTGTTACTTAACTCATAGGGTTTTTATGATGCTTAAATCAGTTAATATTTGTAAGGCAGTTGGAACAGTGCCAAGTACACAGTGAATACTATATAGTTGTTTGGTAAATACACTTTGAGAAAAGAGTCATGTTTAATAGAATTGAGCAAACTAGCCTGAAGGGCAGTGTTGCCTGACTATGCCCCGTGGACCCGACCACTCTCTTTCTTGCAGTGATTGAATGAGACTCTCTGAGGTCAGGGTCGAGCAGCCTCTCTAAGACAAACCAAGCAGTGAGGTGCTGAGATGCACAGGTTAAGGCTTGGCCATTTGCTTTCACAGACCTGCTGAGATCCACTCTCAGAAACTAAGTCAGCAGGATTCAAAAATATTCACTCTAATATTCGCTAAAACACAAGTCTGAAAACTATACTTCTTCATACATTTCTAATTTACCTAAACCTTAATTAACCATTTCTATTTAAGATGAAATGATTGCAAAAGATTCTCCATGTATTAAATTTATACTTGAAAATAAAACAGCTGCATCACTATTTTAAATGACTTTATTATCCATGGAATACCCCAGCAATTTGCTCCCCACTATCATCCATTTAAAAAAAAAATACACAAACAAGGCCTGGCACAGTGGTCCACGCCTGTATTTTCAGCATTGGGGAAGGCTGAGGCATGCACAATTGCTTGAGCCCAGGAGTTCAAAAACAGCCTGAACAACATGCCAAAACCCCACCTCGACAAAGCACGCAAAAAATTAGCTGGGTGTGGTGTTGCATACCTGTAGTCCCAGCTACTTAGGAGGCTGAGGTGAGAGGATCACTTGAGCCCGGGAAGTGGAGGCTGCAGTGAGCCATGATTGCACTTCTGCATTCCAGGCTGAGCAACAGAGTGAGACCCTGTCTCAAACGAAAAAAAAAAAACAAAAAAAAAACCCACAAATAAGCTTTTTCTTTTACGGTCACAAATCTTATGTTATTCTTGTATCTCTTTGACCTGTTATTTCTGTTTTTCTTCCCCCTCGGGATTTTATTCTAATATGTTTTTATCTGTTAAGTCTTTTGTTGACCATCTTATTGTACTCTGTAACACATATGTGAGTGAAACTTTTTTTCCTCTGACTACTAGGCTCTAAATGTAAAAGAAAAAAATCTTCTAGAGTAAGTATCACAAGTTATTAGTAGTATGCAATTGAACAGAACAACATAAACATATTTTAACTCTGATATAGAATTATAATATTTAAAGTAATTTTAATACATCTCAGTTACATGGATGTAGATATTTACTGCCAACAAGTTCATATACTCATGAATAACTATTACATACTACTGGAAAGAGATGAAGTTTAAAACAATTTCTATTCTGTTTTTCTTTTTCATAGATGTGAACACTGAGATCTTTCCTTCCCACAAATTAGTGGATGGTGGCTGGGCACAGTGGCTCACACCTATAATCCCAGCACTTTGGGAGGCCGAGGTGGGTGGATCACCTGAGGTCAGGAGTTCAAGACCAGCCTGGCCAACATGGCGAAACCCCATCTGTACTAAAAACATAAAAAAATTAGCCAGATGTTGTGGCACACGCCTGTAATCCCAGCTACTCAGGAGGCCGAGGCAGGAGAATCACTTGAACCCAGAAGGTGGAGGTTGCAGTGAGCCGAGATCATGCTACTGCACTCCATCCTGGGCAACAGAGCGAGACTCCATCTCAAAAAAATAAAATTAAAATAAAAATACAAAAAAATTAGCTGGGCAGGATGGTGTGTGCCTGTAATCCCAGCAACTTGGGAGGCTGAGGCACAAAAATCCCTTGAACCCAGGAGGCAGAGGTTGCAGTGAGCCGAGATGGCGCCACTGCACTCCAGCCTGACAGAGTCTTGCTCTGTCACACACACACACACACACACACATACACACATGAAAAAGTAGATGAGAAGAGAAAGAATTTTCTTAAAGCACTAACAAACAATTCTTTGAACTCCTTTTAATAAAAGGATCTGGCCGGGTGCGGTGGCTCAAGCCTGTAATCCCAGCACTTT
>NW_012107809.1:1349026-1349830 GCF_000951045.1 Mandrillus leucophaeus | reverse complement strand
AAATAAATAAATAAATAAATAAATAAATAAAAATTTTTTAAAAAAGGATCTTAATAAATCTTAAGGATCTATCGCTTTGGTTAGGTCTCCCTACAAGTTTGTCAAAACCAAATAATGAGAAATCATTCAACTTGAGAACAGATTTATTGTTTAATGTCTCATTCCCTGAAGTATACTAAAAAGGCCAAGACTTTTAAATAAGTATTATTTTACCTGTTATCCTTACACTTAGGGGCATATCATTAAATCTGTCTCAGAACAAGTTGAGAAAATAAAATTTTTTATTTCCACACATCTTTTGTAGTAGAACTATATTAATGCTTTTATCTTGTGGACCTTAAATAAAACTTTGTCAAAATCTTGGAGCTGCTGATTTGGCTCATTCAACTGATGAAAAATGTTTCATCATATAACCTAATTTTCAAATCAATCAGCCAAATTAGATATATTCCTTGTCATTAAAAGTGTGACTTTATTGTTCGATTTAAGTAAGTGTCTTAATATTCATTTTGAAGAATATTATAAAAACCACTGAGGAATAAATTATGCATGCATCATATAAGATAGATACTAAAGACCAATCAAGTTTACATTGATACAGATCTGATTTAATTAATTTTATAAGTATTAAACAGGGTAGGAATGCTGCTTCTCATAACTTGATTTGCAATAAAATGATACACTATGTTATTAAAATTATGTTATTTATGAAGCCAGAAATGTGATAGAAGGCAAGATAGTCTTTCCTTAAGCTGTGTGAGTTTATTGACCTTGGGAATAAATGAGAATTGTGTTTAAAAATAA
>NW_012107809.1:1343649-1345011 GCF_000951045.1 Mandrillus leucophaeus | reverse complement strand
CTGGAGTGTGGTGGCACAATCTCAGCTCCTTGCAACCTCCGCCTCCCAGGTTCAAGTGATTCTCCTGCCTCAGCCTCCTGAGTAGCTGGGACTACAGGCTGTGCCACCATGCCCGGCTACTTTTCGAGTTTTTAGTGGAGACTGGGTTTCAACCATGTTGGCCAGGCTGGTCTCGAACTCCTGACCTCAAGTGACCTGCCCGCCTCGACCTCCCAAAGTGCTGGGATTACAGGCTTGAGCCACCACGCCCAGCCCCATTCTTTAACTTTATAAATAGAACGATATAATACACATTCTTTTGTGTCTAACTTTTTTCACTTAAAATAATATTGTGATACTCATCTAAGTATTTGTCCTGAAGACACAAATTCCCCCATACACACAACACAGATGTTGCCATTAATCATCAAATACAATCACAGAACAAAAGGATTATGCAATACCCACTCATTAGATTAAAATGGCCAGTATCTAATGAGCACTTACAATGTGCCAGTTACTACTCAAAGTTATTGACATATACTAGCACTTAATTGGTTCTCAACTCTATGAGGTGGGTCTGATTAACATCCCACTGCTGGATGAGGAAATGAACAGAGACCAGTGGGCTGGCAGTTCGGAGACACAGCATGCAAACCCAGGAAGCCTGGCCCCACCAGTTTAGGTTTAACCATCACCACACATTGCCTCGCTGCCATCTAACCCCATTTCTTATTATTTCCATTCCATAATAAGCACAACCACAGCCCTCCAAAATGTCCACATCCTAGTCACCAGAACCTGCAAATATGTGACCAAAGGGACTCTGCAGGTGTGATTACATTAGGGATCCTGAGATTGGGAGAATATCCTGGATTCTACAAGGGTCCTTATGAGTGAAAAAGGGGGACAGAAGAACCAGAATAAGAGAAGGGGATGTGATGACAGAAGCAGGGGTTGGAGTGAGGCGGTTGCTGGCTTTGAAGATGGAAGAAGGGGCCATAAGCCAAGGAATTCAGGTCCCTAGAAGGTGAGACATTCAGAAAAAAGCACAGCCTTGCTGACGTGGCGCTTTTAGCTCCATTAAGACCCATGTCACCTTCTGACCTCCCAAACTGTGAAATAGTAAATGTGTGTTCCTTTAAGTCACAGAACCAATGGGAATTTATCACAGTAGTAATAGGAAATGAAAAGGCATTTGTCAGTGGAGGGATGAATATTCACTAAGCATTTCATACAAGTTGATCACAGCAACAGGTTGCCCAGAGCAACAAGGAGGCTCTTGCTTCCATATTGAAAATGAAGGTGCCTCTTGTCTCAGTTTTGGAATAAGTAAAGGTTATCCACAGAGACGGGTTCTCATTTTTACTTTTACAAAGTTGA
>NW_012107809.1:1339159-1342291 GCF_000951045.1 Mandrillus leucophaeus | reverse complement strand
GAAGCCAGAAATGTGATAGAAGGCAAGATAGTCTTTCCTTAAGCTGTGTGAGTTTATTGACCTTGGGAATAAATGAGAATTGTGTTTAAAAATAAGAAATAGCTGGGCAAAGGGCTTGCACCTGTAATCCCAGTGCTTTGGGAGGCCAAGGTGGAAGGATCACAAGAGGCCAGGAGTTTGAGGCTGCAGTGAGCTATGATCATGCTACCGTACTCCTGCCTGGGCAACAGGGCAAGACCCTGACTCTATATTTAAAACAAATTATAAATAATTTTATTAGCCCTCATGCTCAAATTTTTCTGTGTAATGAAGTGATTTAATGGAAAACAAAGTGTATCTCTACACTGCTAAAACTGATCCAACCTGCCACATGTATCAAATAAGAAACAGAAAATGTATGATTTTGGCCAGGCACAGTGGCTCACCCCTGTAATTCCAGCACTTGGGGAGGCTGAGGCAGGCAGATCACTTGAGGTCAGGAGTTTGAGACCAGCCTGACCAACATGGTGAAACCCCATCTCTACTAAAAATACAAAAATTAGTCTGGTGTGGTGGGGCACACCTGAAACCCTAGCTACTTGGGAGGCTGAGGCAGGAGAAGTGCTTGAACCCAGGAGTTGGAGGTTTCAGTGAGCCCAGATTGCACCACTGCACTCCAGCCTGGGAAACAGAGCAAGACTCCACCTCAAAAAAAAAAAAAAAAAAAAAAAAAAGAAAGAAAGAAAGAAAAGAAAATGTATGATTTGATAAAATCAGTATAGATTTGATAAAATCTCATGGAATAGTAGACACAAAATCTCAAAGACATAACCTAAAATTTCTTTCTGCAGGTTTTATCATGGAAATCTTAATCGTTCCAGAAAACACTGTTACATTTATTGAAGAGTCAGCATCATTAATTAACCTGCAGGGTTCAGCTGTTGTCAGGTGCTTTCCTTAACAACTAATAACAAGTCCTAGGAAGAAGACTTTTCTTAAACACACAAGTTCCCGCAACACACACACACACACATAAACACACACACAGAGATACACACTAGACAGATGCTGCCATTAATAGTCAAATTCAAACACAGGAGCAAATGGGTTATACAACAACTGTCCATCAGATAATAATGGCCAATATTTAATGAGCACTTACTATGTGCAATCACTGTTCCAATAGCTGAATACAGTAGCTAGAAAGAATCAATTGCCCTCAAGCATATGGAAATAAACTACTTGTAACATTTGCTGCTTGCTTTGCTTTGTTCTCATGGAAATCTCCCTTGAGAGCAGCAAATCATTTGAGAGCAGTGCTGGTTTCTAAGATGCTTCTGCCCCTCCATTCTACAATTTATCTTGATTGAGAACATCCCTTCATGGACTAAGATACCCAACTTCTAAAGCAAAACCCGGTCCCTATGGGAAACATAAGGGGAAAGGCAGGTCCTAGACAGATTTATGGGACTTGGATTAACAATTACATGAGGGTTTCCCAAAATGATAACTCAAGTTTGACCTGAGTTTGATACCCAGGAAGCTTTCACACCATGGATAATGCACCATATGACTAGAAATAGGTGAGGGCGTCTGCCTTCCCTTTATACAGTGAGAGAAAGGAAAACAACTTATGGAAAGGGAGAACCTGCAGGGACATGCATGCCTCCCTTTGAGGGCTCCGGAAGGGGCCTCAAAAACTATCCTTACCCAAGTACTTTGTCGACAGTCTTCAGGGGTTTGAAGATCATTAGTCCACGTGTAATTTCCTTGAATACAGGGGACCCTCTTTTGCTCTTTGACCCTTCTCCTTAAGAGCAAAAAATATTTACTAGCTATGTCTAGAGTAAGCTGTCAATCAATGCCTGTTGCACTGAGCAATGACCATCAGTTAGTTTTGTTTGGGGTTTTACAGATCAATTTCTTGAGAAGTAGCATACATACATTGAAATGTATAGAGCGTGGCCAGGCACGGTGGTTCATGCCTATAATCCCAGCACTTTAGGAGGCCGAGGCAGGAGGATCACTTGAGCTCAGGAGTTTGGCACCAGCCTGGGCAACATACCGAGACCTCGTCTCTACTAAAGGTCAACATAAAAATAATAGCCAGGCATAGCGGCACACACCTGTAGTTCTAGCTACTCAGGAGGCTGAGGTGGGAGGATCACATGAGCCCAGGGGGTCCAGGCTGCAGTGAGCTGTGATTGTACCACTGCATTCCAGCCTGGGCAACACAGTGAAAACCTGTCTCAAAAAAAATGTATTTGTAAATATATATAGATAGATAGATAGATAGAGAGAGAGAGAGAGTGATTGTATCAAGTGTACCACTCAATGATGATATATATATATATATATATATATATATATACACACACACTCCTCTACTACCCAAATCAAGAGAGAGAACAACCGCAGCTCCGCAGAGGATTTTCTTGTGTCCTTTTTCAATCTATTATCTACCCCCATCCCAGGTAACATCTGCATTGGGCGTGCCCAAGACCACCTCAGGTTCAGTGACTCACCAGAAGGACTCATGAGACTCAGAACATAGTGTTACTCAGGGCTATAATTTATTACAGTGAAAGGATAAGAAGCAAAATCAGCAAAGGAGAAAAGTGCAGGGAGCAAAGTCCAGAGGAAAGCAGGAGCCAGCACCAAGCGTCCTCTCCCAGCCGAGTCATGCAAGACCCACTTAACTCTCCCAGCAATGAGGGGAGACTACATGTATAAAATGTGGTCTACCAGGGAAGCTCGCTAGAGACTTAGTATCCAGGGTTTCAATTGGGGGCTGGTCATAAAGGCACTCTTTGCCTACCACTTAACAAAATTCAAGGCAGATACTCAGTATAAACCATACTGTCTAGGCACAGTGAACCACGCTTATCAGTTAAATATTCACTGAGAATACTCTGAAAACCAAGTTCCCAGATGCTAGCCAAGGACCAACCTTACAAGCAAGCCTTTCTAGGGATACCAATCTCAGGCCTGCCATGTAAACTCTTCCACAAATCACCATCCTGACTATACGTTGGTTTGTTCCATTCTTTTTTTTTTTTTTTTTGTGAGACAGAGTCTCGCTCTGTTGCCTAGGCTGGAGTGTGGTGGCACAATCTCAGCTCCTTGCAACCTCCGCCTCCCAGGTTCAAGTGA
>NW_012107809.1:1326267-1337879 GCF_000951045.1 Mandrillus leucophaeus | reverse complement strand
TTTTTTTTTTTTTTTTTACTTGAAGACTTTTTAAAACTTTCCCTTCCTGAACATTTTCCACTGGGTTTGAGCCCTGAATCTGCCTTTCAACTTGCTCCAGAACACTGGCATCTCCATACTCGCTAGTATAATAAATCATGGAACTATTACCCTTGTTCGACATAAGCACCTTCTCCACTCCCACAGAACTGCAACTGCTGCTGGCAGTTGTCTTCCCACAGCTCAAGCTCCACACGGCAGCCAGAGGGAGCTTTTTCATCCAAAAATCTGACACTGCCATTCCTGTTCTCCAGTTCCTTCCCTGGCCCCCTCTTATGCTCAGAATGAAGAGCGGATTGCTAAGCCTGACCTCCAGAGCCCGCAAGACCTGGCCCCCATTGCCTTCTCAGCCTCTGTCTCCCTGCATCGTTTCCCGTTCTCTGGTCCTACCAAGCTGCTCATTGCTCTAAAACATGGCAGGTTCTCCCAAACCGCTCTCCCTCACACATCTTGCTTCCTTTACCTAGGGCAACATTGTCTCTCTCTTCCATCAGGCTAATTCTATCCATTCCTCCCTTAGCTCATTATTACACCCAATTGTCCCGGTGTCACCTGCAAAGACATGGGTAATAGCATTTGATAGACACACAGGTGTTTATCCAGAACATTCATCCTGTTTACTTCTGAACCATGGTTTCCTGTGTCATCTATGTCTAATTTCTTGGCTGGATACTGGCCTATCGGTCCCTGTTCTCTGGCTCTTGGGTGTTGACTTTTCCCATTGGATAGTTGACACTATGAAACTCGCTCTGAGAATCTGGTACATTTGCAGCCCCAGGTAAGAGACGCTCCCAAAGACTCTAGTCTCAGCCAGATACAAACATGCACACAAGCACACACACACATTCAATCCAGAAGAGAAACACTAAGGAGCATAGATAATACCTACTGAGCACTTACAGCATGCCAGACACTGTGCTAAGCACTTTAATTATCTTGTCCCCATTGTCAGATGGGGAAACTAGGTTCATTAAGATGAAATGACTTGTTCCGTGCCACACAGCCTATCAGTGATGGAACCACCAGGTCACATGACTTCAGACAGCTCAGTCATCACCCCCAGAACAGTTTTTCTGGGCCTGTGGGCCCCCACCTATCACCACCACACTTCACCTCTCCTCTAAGCTACCACAGTTACCTTTGCGTTTTGTACCCTGGATTCTAATTGTGTGGACCCGTGTGTCTCCACTAGACCATGAGCTTCCCAGAGGAAGATGCCCAGCTTTCATCTCAGAGCACACAATATAAAAGGAAAATAAACTGTCTCCCTCAGAGAGTGGCTGTGACCAGTGGTCCTGAAGTCTCAGCTGCCCTGGTTTTGCACACCCTCCTAACCATATCTATGTGTGCACCTGCCAGGGAGCAAAGCATAAAACGTGAGACTCCTACTAACCCTCTCTGCTCAATTTCCTGTACAGTGATGAGTTCTCTTTCTGAACTGATTGGTAGCTGTCTTTTCAGGTTTATACTCTAAGCCATCTCAAATCTCTTGGGAAATAAAAGTGAGTTTATTTATAAATGAATACATGTTTATCTGGGAGATTAATAAAAACCTAGAGCCAGGCATGGTGGCTCATGTCTGTAATCCCAACACTTTGGGAGACCAGGGCGGGAGGATCCCTTGAAGCCAAGCGTTCAAGACCAGCCTGGCCAACATAGCGAGACCTTGTCTTTACAAAAAGTTTAAAAATTAGCTGGACGTAGTGGCAGCATGCTTGTAGTCCTACCTACTTGGGAGGCTGAGGCAGGAGGACCACTTGAGCTCAGAAGTTCAAAGCTGCAGTCTTTCATCCATGCAGTTGTCCATCAAATGGTGAATGGATAAATGAAATGTTCTGTACAGCAGAACATTATTCAGTAAGAAAAATAAATAAAGCTGTGATCACACCACTGCATTCCAGCCTGGGTGACAGAGTAAGATACTGTCTCAAAAAAATAATAATAATAATAACGATAAGTTTTAAAGCTAAAATTATCCATGGTGGTCAGCTGCTTTACTTCTCCCCTTTCTCAGACAAAAGAACTAAGGTCTATATCAAATTTTGAAAACTGGTCTCTGAGTATGTTTTGCTTTTTGTTTTTTGAGACAGAATCTCACTCTGTTACCCGGGTTGGAGTGCAGCAGTACAATCTTGGCTCATTGCAACCTCCGCCTCCCGGGTTCAGGTGATTTGCCTGCCTCAGCCTACTGAGTAGCTGGGATTATAGTCACCCGCCACTACACCAAGCTAACTTTTTGTAATTTTAGTAGAGACAGGGTTTCACCATGTTGGCCAGGCTGGTCTTGAATTACTGATCTCGTGATCTGCCTGCCTCAGCCTCCCAAAGTGTTGATATTACAGGCGTGAGCCACTGCGCCTGGCCGTATGTTTTGTCTTCTGACTCGCATGACTTTTTAGAGGGTCATTATTTTCAAATTGAGTGCACACACACAAACATATGCAAACACACAAAGAGAGAGGAAACAGAGAGAGAGAGAACAGAGGAAAGAGAAAGAGGGAGAGAAAAATCTGTTAGCTCTGGTTCTATTGAAATGTTGGAACATCTAGCAGCCTCTGGGTATATACCCAAAATAAATGCAAACATCCATCTACACAAAACTTGTATGTGAATGGTCATAGCGCATCATTCGTAATAGCTCCAAAGTAGAAGCAGCCCAAATGTCCAACAGCTGGTCAATGGATGAAGGAAAACGTTCTGTATCCATAGAGCAGAGTATTATTCGGTAAGAAAAAGGAATGAAGTATTGATACCTGCTGCAGCATGAACGAACCTTGAAAAACCTTATGCTAAATGAAAGAAGCAAGTTGTCAAAGGCACAATATCATATGATTCTATTCATAGGAAATGTCCAGAAGAGGTGAATCTGCACAGACAAGAAAGCCTATTAGTGGCTGCCTAGGACTGAGGGGAAAGGAGGAGCAGGGTGTATGGGTATGAGATTTCTTCTAGGAACGATTCTAAATTTACAAAACGCTTCAAATGTTTTATCTTGCCTGAGAATCATAACAAACCTACGAATTGCTTACTGTTATCCTCATTCGATAGATCTGCACAGTCAGACACTGAGTAGCCTATCCAAGGAGGTGAAATTTGAGCTCGAATTTTCTGACTTCCAATTCCAAATTCTTGATTTAGTATGAAATATTTCAAAAATACATAAAAGTACAAAATCACATAACAGACAGCCACATACCCACTGTTGAGATAAAACAGATGTCAGCATTTTGCTGCATTTGCTCAGGAGCTCCCCCAACCCTTCCCACTGTCTTCTGATCACAACACCATTCTTCTTCATTCTGGGCCAAATCTGCCGTGCTGGAGAAGCTCGGACTGCTCCTCCGTCATGGAGGTTTCTTCTTCTTTCACTTTTAAATTAATGTTCCTGAGGATTTCCTTGGTTCATAGGAATGGTTTGAAAGAGAATTGAGACCCAAAGGAAGAATGATGTGGAAACACTTGAATGTATTTCTCTTAACATCTGCCATCTGTATCGATCTTTCTCGCGCTCTCCCTCTCTCTTTTATTTTTGTAATAACTGGTTAATTCTCCTTTCAAAAGCTCCATGAGGTTGTCCTGATGGTTAATTATAATGTTCATTATAATGGAGTATAGCTGGTTCAAGTAGGTGGACTTCAACCAAGGTCAGCAATGGCAAGGTTGTGGTGACCAGTGCTCGGTTGTCCTAGGACTGGTTGTGATAGGATCTGCCCAGCACTTGGAGAAACAGCATGTTGTATAGGGGAAGAATTGGCCCTGGACCACCTTTCCATCATGTGTAAAATGGGGATAATAACACAGGCCAGACCTCTGTCCCATCCTGGTGCAGATGTGCTCTACCACCCAGCACAGCTAAGGAAGAGTCACCCTAGGCCAGGAAATTCAACTCATTTCATGAGCTGAATGCAATCAGGAGAAAGTGGGCCAAGGAGCCAGCTCAAGGTGAGTCATTTGGCTCAAGAGAACTTTGTCAGTGGTCCCAGCAACACACTCTGCTGCTAATAGCCATCTCATTTGATCTCGGCACTGATGCTCAAACCACAGATTTCCTGGGCCTGCAGCCTCCCAGGAAATGGAAACCAAACAACAACGGATGATTCATATTTCCCCTAAAGCGGCAAGAGAGAAACTACCTGCTGCAGAAATTGCAGCCAGCTTTTGGAGGCCCTGGCCTGAACTGTTCCTCCAGCCTCCTCTGCTGATGTGTATGGGCACCCTTGGCTGCTTGTCTTCTGACTGGTTTCTCTCCAAAGACAGAATAGGTAAAGGAGAGGAGAGGGGACGGGAAGGGAGGAGGGGAGGGGAGAAGGGAGCAGAGAGAAAAGGAGAGTTAACATTTATTTATTAAGTACCCATTTTCAGACAGGTTCTGACTGTATCGGCCACTTTCCATATATTACCTTGTGTAATTTTCATTATAATACTATGAGGCAGATATTAACTACCACCTGCCATACTGTACATTTCCTTATTTATTATCTATTTTCCCCTCTAAATGGTAAGCTCCAGCAAGGCAAGGGTTCATTGTTGTATCTCCACCTTCTAGAATGCTGCCTGGCACAAAATAACAAATAATAATTACAGGTAGCACTTAGTTTATGCTGCATACTATTTACGTATTTTTATACATTAACTCAAGCAAATAATAATAATGATGATGATGATAACAGGTAGCATTTATCTTGTGCCAGACCCTGTTCTATTTTTATATATTAACTCAATTGTTTCTCACAACAATCCTAATGACAGAGGAATTACTACCTCCATTTTCCAGATGAGAAAACTAAGACATAGAGAAAAGTTTGGCTTGCCCATTTCCCAACAGTGAGAGAGCCACAGAGTCAAGATTCAAATCCAGGCCACCAGCCTCTAAAATTTGAGTTTTTAACCATAATACCATCTTGTCTTCTCATCTTCTCATAAGGGATGCTTGAGAAGTATTTGTTGAATGAATGATTCTTCCCTTTCACGGAAGAAGAAACTCATCTTTTCGCTAAGTCTCACAGCTTGCAGGATCTTAACCACAGCCTATAAAATTATTGTTTTGTTATTGTGCTGAAATAGACACAACATAAAATTTACCATTTTAACCATTTTTAAGTGTACCGTTCTGTGGCATGAAGTACATTCATTCACATTGAGATACAACCATCACCACCATTAATCTCCGGGACTTTTTCTTCGTCACCAGCTAAAACTCTGCACCCATTAAACTCCTCATTCCTATAAAATTCCTAGCAAGGAGAAACGCAGGAAGTCAGCTGTGGGAAGTCATCTGAAAGGAGCAATTAAGAATTCCTGCCCTTGGCTGGGCGCGGTGGCTCACGCCCATAATCCCAGCACTTTGGGAGGCCGAGATGGGCGGATCATGAGGTCAGGAGATCGAGACCATCCTGGCCAACATGGTGAAACTCCATCTCTACTAAAATACAAAAAATTAGGCGGGCGTGGTGGTGTGTGTCTATAGTCCCAGCTACTTGGGAGGCTGAGGCAGGGGAATCGCTTGAACCCAGGAGGTGGAGCTTGCAGTGAGCCGAGAGATCACACCACTGCACTCCAGCCTGGAGACAGAGTGAGACTTCTTCTCAATAAGAAAGAATTCTTGCCCTTGAAATTTGCTCCTCTTGTCATCTATCATAACATTAGAAATTGTGCCATTAGGGAGTTATTCTTGAGGTTTTGAAAATCTTGGGGTCTTTGAGAGCCCAGACTTACACATAGATGGAAGTATGTGTGGAGGATCCGGGGAGAGCTCAAAGGGAAGACTGGAAGCCTGTCCCCAAGAACACCTCTCCCCATAGCTTCCCCCTAGCTTACAGTCGTCACCATTCATTCACTCCACAAATACTGATGTGTGCCCATTGTGTACCTGGCACTGTGGAGGCCTTGGGGACCTGCTGTTGAGCACTGTTGTTGAGGTCAGTGGAGTGAGCACTATGGCAGTCTCTGCTGTGGAAAGAGAAGTGCTCCATACTCTGGGAACACATCCAAGGGGTTCCAGGAATGCTTCCCGAGAGAAGCAACATCTAAGCCCAGACCTAAAGTTTGAGCGGGGTTAGCTAGATGAAAGGGACTGGGAGTGGGGCAGGGGAAGGCAGGGAGAGGGCAGGAAGAGGGTTCTGGAGAAAGAACAGTGTGTGTAAGACTGGAATGTGGATACCTAGGTAAGGAACTGCATGATGATCAAGAGGCAGGAGGAGGCATGCCCTGGGGAGAGTGGGGAGAGAGGAGGCTCCAGGGGTGCACAGACAAACATGTGAAAAAATGTTCCACATCACTAATGATCAGAGAAATGCAAATGAAAACCACAGTGTGATGCCACCTTACTCCTGCAAGAATGGTCATAGTCAAAAAATAATAGATGTTGGCGTGGAGCGCAATTTGCAATTGCAAAAATATGGAACCAGTCCTAATGCCCAGCAGTCAATGCGTGGATAAAGAAAATGTGGCATATATACACTGTGGAATACTACTCAGCCATAAAAAGGAATGAAATAATGGCATTCATAGCAGTGTGGATGGAATTAGAGACCATTATTCTAAGTGAAGTAACTCAGGAATGGATAACCAAACATCATATGTTCTCATTCATAAGTCACAACTAAGCTATTAGGATGCAAAGGCACAGGAATGAAATAATGAACCTTGGGGACTCAGGGGAAAGGGTGGGAGGGGGGTGAGAAATAAAAGACTACACATTGGGTACAATGAGCACTGATCAGGAGATGGGTGCACCAAAATCTCAGAAATCACCATTAAAGAACTTACTCATGTAACCAAACACCATCTGTTCCCCCAAAACCTATTGAAATAAAAAATATATATTTTTTAAAACGGTACAGAGGATCAGACAGGCAGGGCTTTGAAAACCAAATTAAGGAACTGGAACTTCATCCTGACAGCAACCAGGAGCCATAGGAGAATTTTAAGCCAGGAGGTACCAAAATCAGATTTGCATTTCAAGAAATGTGGAGGACAGTAAGGAGGAAGGGCAATGTCAGTCGATTTTGTAAGCCAGGCCAGAGGTGAGAGTGCCCTGAACCAAGACAGTGGCCGCAACAAGGGTGCAAATGATGGACAGGGAAGACGAAAGTCGCGAACAATCCCTGTGTTTCCAGATCGGATGACTGAATGGGTGGTGGTTTCATCCACACGTTGCCTGAGATAAGGGGCCCTGAGAGAGGAGTTGGTTTGGGTGGGAACTGAATCAGTTCCATTTTGGACAAGTTCAGGTGAGGGGTCGGGGAAATGAGCAAGGAAAGAGGTCGGGGATACAGGGAGAAGGGATTGCTGAAATGATCCTTTCCTCTCTTGTATGCGGGGCTTAGAGACGGTGAGGAAAGAAATGGTTGATAAGAGAACAAGTTAACCGCGAGATAATAAGTATTCACTAACAGGAGGACGAGAAAATACACACACACGTCAGAAACACAAAACAGCGTTGGAACACAGGACCATGCCGCTGTGGGGCAATTCTTCGAGGCCAGTAGAAACTGAAAGTCTAGATAGAGCGTGGAGTGGCTGCGGAGGGGAGAGACAGAAAATCCCTGGAAATGAGCTTTACAGTTCAGAGCTGAAGCGGAAATTTTATTTTTTCACTTTTTAAATTTTTTATTATACTTGAAGTTCTAGGGTACATGTGCACAATGTGCAGGTTTGCTACATATGTATACATGTGCCATGTTGGTGTGCTGCACCCATTAACTCGTTGTTTGCATTAGGTGTATCTCCTAACGCTATCCCTCCTCCCTCCCCCCTCCCCACAATAAGACCCAGTGTGTGATGTTCCCCTTCCTGTGTCCAAGTGTTCTCATTGTTCAATTCCCATCTATGAGTGAGAACATGCGGTGTTTGGTTTTCTGTTCTTGCGACTGAAGCAGAAATTTTAAGTTTCTTTATCACAGAGACTATTTCTCCATCAGCAACTCTGGCACAGATTTGCTCCTTTCAAAAACCTGGCAAGTGGTTTCTTTTTGGGGATGTTGAAAATGTCCTGGAATCAGATGGTGATGATGGTTGCATAAACTTGGGAATGCACTAAAAACCACTGAATTGTACACTTTTAAAGGGTGAATTTTACGGTATGTGAATTATATCTCGATTTTTAAAATTCTTAAAACATGCACACAAATCCTGGCCAGAACCATTCAGTAGACGGGATGCTGTGGCTCGTTTCTTCTGTAAATGCTTCTTGGGGAGCCTGTGCCCTGTGATTGAATCCTGCTGTTGATGACGGAGGCCGGTTCCATCTTCGCTCCAGCAACCTTTCCACGTCGAGTTCTGCCAGTTCTCATTCTCACGTTCACCTCTGGCATCTCTTCGCCACCTCAAGGGCACAGCCTGCAGACCTCGTGGGAAGTGTGTTTGCCACTGAGGAACTTAAAACGTTGTAGAGAAAATAGGACTTTGGGTGAAGTTAGCAAAGCCATTAGCCCTTATTTTTACAGTCACAGTTACGACACAAAACTTTAATTTTAGAAGATATTGTTAGCATTTTACTCTATCTCTTAACTATGGTTAGATGTGGGGCTTAATGTTTTGCCAACTATTTACTCATCATAACAACTCCTTGAAACAGTGGTATTATTAATCCAGGAGGTTATTGAAGTATAGAAAGATGACTAACTTCACCAAGGTCCCCAACTGGTGGCAGAGCCCAGATTTAAACCCAAGCAATCATGGCCAGGTACAGTGGCCCATGCCTGTTATTTCAGAACTTTGGGAGCCTGAAGTGGAAGGATCACCTGAGCCCAGGAGTTTGTGACCAGCCTGGGTAACATAGGGAGACCCTGTGTCTACAAAAAATAAGAGGAAATTAGCCAGGCATGGTGGTGCATACCTGTGGTCCCAGCTACTTGGGAGGCTGAAGTGGGAGGATCACTTGAGCCCATGAGGTTATGTCTGCTGTCAGTCATGATTGCATCACTGCACTCCAAAGCGAAACTTTCTTTTTTTTGAGACGGAGTCTTGCTCTGTCACCCAGGCTGGAGTGCAGTGGCGCAATCTTGGCTCACTGCAAGCTCCGCCTCCTGGGTTCATGCCATTCTCCTGCCTCAGCCTCCCGAGTAGCTGGGACTACAGGTGCCCGCCACTGCGCCCGGCTAATTTTTTCTATTTTTAGTAGAGACGGGGTTTCACCATGGTCTCGATCTCCTGACCTTGTGATCCGCCCGCCTCGGCCTCCCAAAGTGCTGGGATTACAGGCGTGAGCCACCGCGCCCAGCCAAAGCGAAACTTTCTATATGGAAAGAAAAGAAAAAAAACCTGAGCAAGCAGACCCAATGCCCACTGTACTATATCCTCCCATATAATAGGTGCCCACAAATCTCTTCAACTTCAGCTCTCAGATTAGACATTGTTTCATGTCAGGAGCCTCCTTGACCCCTTAGTGTGATTAGGTGCCTCTTGTCTCTGGCTATCTAGTTCCTGTATTTCACCCCTCTCATGTTATTTATCACATCAAGCTGTAAATTGCTTGTTTACCTGACAGTACCTAAATTGTAAATAGTGTGAGTGCAGGGATCACATCCACCTTATTCTCTGATATACCCCCATGCCTGGCGTATGGATGTTGTTCCAAAACCAAATTGAATGAATGAATGAATGAATGAGTATCCATTTATCATCTCTTACTCTCAAGATAATTTTTGGGGTCTCTCTACTCTGTAATTTCCCAAAAAAAAGGTTTGGAAATTTTTTCCGCTTTGTCGCCAATAATGCATATACTATAAAGCTCCCTTCCACTAATGGGTTTCTTTCCAAATGTTTGATGCTTGTCTAAATTTGTGACTCAGGCTTGTTGACTGGTTTTTGCCTCTGGGATCTGTCCTCCTGGTTTTAATTGTGGTCCCAAACTTGTGGTATAATTAGGATGTTGGAGACGGAAAAAGGATGGTGTAACTTTTACTTAACTGGGTGACATAGCTGAGTAGGTATTTCATAACTCCCTCTGTGGTACTCAAATATAAAGAGCTTTAGCTCTGTTACAGTGACTCTTTGTCAAAAACATGTAATGGACCTCCCTTTACAGGTGCCACAATTTCCCTCCTCAAGATGGTATCAGTGTGACTCCAAGGACCAGGTGGGCTTTATCCTCATTTTCCATTTTTCACTCCACAGCTTCATTGCAAAAACCCTGACCCTTCTCCCACTTTTACTTCTACCTCTCATTTTCACCCTCACCACACATGACCTGAAATTCACGATCTCTGGAAGCAAAAGATACACTGATGTAAATCTCAATGCATTTATACTGAGATTTAGGTAGACTGTTCTGTCATACCCTGGAGTACAAACAGGCTATATTTGTCTAATGTTCTAAACCAAGTTACACCTACTTCATGCCCTCCACTCAAAAGAGCCAAGAGTTGCCAAATCCCAGAAGGTTTTCGTGGTTTATTCTTGCCCCCTGAGTCACACAAGAAACTCAAGGCTTACACAGATCAGAAATTTGCAGGGAGGGCCCTGGCCCTCCATCCATCATTTCAATGATACCCATAAGGTGCCAGTTGCAAAATTCAGTGCTAACTTTTCCGTCTTCATCTTACTCCAACCATCAGCAGCACTGAACGGGGTTGATTTCTCCCTTTTCCCCAAAACACTTTCTTTTCCATTCTCTGGCTTATCCTTCCCTTTTTCTGGCTGATTCTTCTTGGCACTTTGCTGATTCCTCCCCATCTTCTCTAATTTTAAAGTTGGGGTATCCCAGGCCTCCACTTTTAGCCCTCTTCTCTGCCTTCACTCATTCTCTAGAGGAGCTCATCTGGTCCACAGCTCTAAATGTCATCAACCTACATTGATCGTTTCCAAAGGAATCTTAAGTTCCAAATTGTATTTCTAAAAAGAGACAACCAGATTTGCTGTGGATTGAATGTGGAATTTTTAAAAAGAGGGAATTGATAGTCAAGGATGACTCCAAGGTTTTTAACCTAAGCAAACAGTGGCAATAGTCTGCCTACTTGACACCTCCACTTACATGTCCAACAGACACCTCAAATTCCAACATATCTAAAACCTGATCTTTCCTTCCTCCCAACCCAGCTTCATCTTCACTCTTTCCTATCTCAGTAAATGACCATTTCATTGGCACTGTTTGCTTAGGCTAAAAACCTCAGAGTCATTCTTGACTATCAATTCCCTCTTTTTAAAAATCCCACATGCAATCCACAGCAAATCTAGTTGTCTCTTTTGAGAAATATAATTTCTCAGCTGGGCACGGTGGCTCATACCTGTAATCCCAGCACTTTGGGAGGCCAAAGCAGGCGGATCACTTGAGGGCAGTAGTTCAAGACCAGCCTGGACAACATGGCAAAATTCCATCTTACAAAAACTAGCCGGTCATGGTGGCATGCCCCTGTAATCCCAGCTACTTGGGAGCCTGAGGCAGGAGAATCGCTTGAACCCAGGAGGTGGAGGTTGCAGAAAGCTGAGATCACAGCAGTGCAGCACTGCACTCCAGCCTGGGCAACAGAACCAGACTGTGAAAAAGAAAGAAAGAAAGAAAGAAAGAAAGAAAGAAAGAAAGAAAGAAAGAAAGAAAGAAAGAAAGAAAGAAAGAAAGAAAGAAAGAAAGA
>NW_012107809.1:1321567-1322309 GCF_000951045.1 Mandrillus leucophaeus | reverse complement strand
TTGCCCAGGCTGGAGTGCAGCGGCACAATCTCAGCTCACTGTAACCTCCACCTCCCAGGTTCAAGCAATTCTCCTGCCTCAGCCTCCTGAGTGGCTAGGATTACAGGCATGCCCTACCACTCCTGGCTAATTTTTGTATTTTTAGTAGAGACGGAGTTTCACCATGTTGACCAGGCTGGTCTCAAACTCCTCACCTCAAGTGATCTGCCCACCTCATCCTCCTGAAGTGCTGGGATTACAGGCGTGAGCCACCAAGCCCAGCCTAAAAAAATTTTTTTAGGAAAGAAAACTTCTAAATGAAAGTCAAGTTACAAAGAATAAGTGATCCATTCAGTCTGTTGAGTTGAGTAAGTATGATATATGCATATTTTCTTTATAAATTACACATAAACATGGGGCATATAGCCTTATACCTAAAATAAATGGATAATATGGTAGTCTACATGAAAACACTAAAGCTTTATACTCCTCTTCTAGAACATCCCAACTGCCACTACTGCCTCCCACTTCTCCCCAAAATGAAAAGATTTAGAACATTCTAATGTACACAGTTCCATCATGGCTACAATGATTATTTTCTTTCAAAGCAATAGTTTTCATTTACCAAGACTGATTTATTTTTGTTTAGTGTTTTTTCACCCTTGGTGTGACAAGTCTCGGTGATAACTTTAGCAAGAAGAGGGACTGTCACTATGTGAAATTAGCAGTTGCTTCAAACCGTCTTCTTCCTCCATGGGTCCAG
>NW_012107809.1:1310029-1317022 GCF_000951045.1 Mandrillus leucophaeus | reverse complement strand
CTCTGTGCTCTCTGTCTCCCTCCCCTAACAAGTAAGCTCGGTGAGAGAAGGGACTTCTCTCTATTTTGTTCATGGCTCTGTCCTCCACTCCTAAACAGGAACTGACTCAGACCAAAGGCTCTGTTGAGTGAAAGAATGATTAGCCACTGCTGCTACCTATGGGGTCCACCACATAAAGGCATTAGCTGCCAGCAGACCCACCATACCCCCAACATGCTTTCATCTCAGCAAAGTGAGGAGGTGATCAGCAGCAATGGGGCCACTGAGGTTGGCCCTTAAGTAATTGCTTCATTGCCTCACTCTACCTGAAGACATCCATCAGTTCAGCTGGACCAGAATTTACTGTGCCTGACAGTCAGGCCCCTGAGGTTATGGTCCTGATGCTACCTTTGTCCTGCTACATGGTCTCAGCTATGTTGTTTAACCTCACTGGGCCTTAAAATGAAGCCAGATGATCAAGTGACCAGGGTCTCACTCTCCCACCGGGCTGGAGTGCAGTGGTGTGATCACAGCTCACTGCAGCTTCAACCTCCCAGGCTCAAGCTATCCTCCCGCCTCAGCCTCCTGAGTAGCTGGGACCACAGGTGCGTGCCACCATGCCTGACTAATTTTTGCATTTTTTGTAGGGATGGGGGGTCTCACCATATTGCCTAAGCTGGTCTTAAACTCCTGGGCTCAAGTGATCCTTCCGCCTTGGCCTCCCAAAACACTGGGATTACAGCTGTGAGCCACCATGCCTGGCTGAAGTCAGTGATTTTTTTTCTTTAAAGTGAAAGAAATAGAATACATAGTTTTTGCACTCAAGAAATGCTGAATCTAGCAGAGGAAGTTGTCCCCACACCAATGAAAGAGGTGATGGCCTTTGAAGACAGGACGTACTGAGTCTGCTCAGTAAAGGCTATCAGAGTTCAGGAAATGACTTGCAGAGGAAGGCACCTTTACTGGTCCTTGGGGATGAATCTATGCAGCCCAGGCATCTGTGCAGTTACACAACGTGCTTATGAGCATGTGTGGCCTTTCTAGCCATCCACTGGGGATGGGAGTGCTAGTGGGTACCCTGGTAGATGTGGCCTTGCAGAGGGGTAGCACATGATGAGATGACGTGGGTGAAGCTCACCGTTGTGTCCAAGTTAGAAGTGACCCAGCTCAGCAGTGGGACACATGAGGGAAATCCCAATGCTTCACCAGCTATGCAATGCCTGGCCTCAGTTTCCTCAGCATGAACATAGTGCTGCTGTCACAAAATGGTTGTAAGGGCTCAATAAAATGCAGCGTACAAAGTGCTTAGCATAAAGCAGGGTAGACGGTAAGCGCTCAATAAACGTTAACAGTAGCCTTGTTTTATTACCATTAGCGTGTGCCCTGGAGTGTTCTTTCTGAGTTGGGCTAAATATAGTCTCACCCCCTGCGCTCATTTCACTGGAGGCACCGGTCAGAAAACTGTGAGAATCTGGCAAGTGCGGAGTTGGCCACCTTTCCAAAGGGATGTGCCAAGGTCCTGGCCTCGGCGCAAGGGGCCACGTGGCTGGAAGGAGCTGTCTCTCGGAGCAGAGTTACCACTGCAGGATGGGGGAGGGGCTCAGTTAAGGGCCCGAGGCTCCCGTTGGCCACCAGGAGCACAGGGAGAGGGCTAGCCAGCAGGATCTCAGAACAGGCATGCAGTGACAGCTCTTGGCTCAGTCTTTCTCAAGCAGTGGCAGGTGTGCACTTACCTTTAGCAAGAAGAGATGTGGGAGTAGCTCCGGCCCTGTGCCATCTTTCACTGCCAGCTGCCAGTGTGGAGTATAGGACATTGCCTCACCCTCTGCACAGTGTAGAAGAACCCAACACAGACCATGGAGGGCCCATGAGGCTGGATTAGCAGCTGCAATTCTGGAGTCAGACTCCTAAGGAGACTATGTGGGATTCCTTTTTAGCTTTTCTTATTGCCATCTCCTTGCCCCACAGCACAGTCCTACATTGCTGCAGTTGTCAAACTTTCAAATGGAAGCTGGGCGGCATGGCATGAGCCTGTAATCCTAGCTACTTGGCAGGTGGGGATTCCAGACCAGCCTGGGCAACATAGAGAGACACCATCTAAAAAAAAATTTTTTTTTTTTGGGAGATAGAGTCTTACTCTATTGCCCAGGCTGGAGTGCAGCGGCACAATCTCAGCTCACTGTAACCTCCACCTCCCAGGTTCAAGCAATTCTCCTGCCTCAGCCTCCTGAGTGGCTAGGATTACAGGCATGCCCTACCACTCCTGGCTAATTTTTGTATTTTTAGTAGAGACGGAGTTTCACCATGTTGACCAGGCTGGTCTCAAACTCCTCACCTCAAGTGATCTGCCCACCTCATCCTCCTGAAGTGCTGGGATTACAGGCGTGAGCCACCAAGCCCAGCCTAAAAAAATTTTTTTAGGAAAGAAAACTTCTAAATGAAAGTCAAGTTACAAAGAATAAGTGATCCATTCAGTCTGTTGAGTTGAGTAAGTATGATATATGCATATTTTCTTTATAAATTACACATAAACATGGGGCATATAGCCTTATACCTAAAATAAATGGATAATATGGTAGTCTACATGAAAACACTAAAGCTTTATACTCCTCTTCTAGAACATCCCAACTGCCACTACTGCCTCCCACTTCTCCCCAAAATGAAAAGATTTAGAACATTCTAATGTACACAGTTCCATCATGGCTACAATGATTATTTTCTTTCAAAGCAATAGTTTTCATTTACCAAGACTGATTTATTTTTGTTTAGTGTTTTTTCACCCTTGGTGTGACAAGTCTCGGTGATAACTTTAGCAAGAAGAGGGACTGTCACTATGTGAAATTAGCAGTTGCTTCAAACCGTCTTCTTCCTCCATGGGTCCAGGTGTATTCTCCCCCGTCCCAGGAGCTCACTGTGGCACTCTGCTTTCCGAGAGTTTATGTGTAACTTCCTTTGCTGTGGAGGCCAGGCTCTAGGTTAACTTCTGGAAGTATCTTTGGAAAGTAATTCTCAGGCATAACTCCAAGAAAAAGAGACACATGGTGAGGAACTGACATAATTTTTTAACACCACAACCAGCATATTTCTGCAGGCAACAGCAGCCAAAATGGGTTGCCAAGACCAATATTGATCTAGTCCTTCATCCAGTCAACAAATGCCATTGTTTATAAGATGTAATTTTTCTTGGTTAAAGTTCAAAGTTAAACTCCAAGGATTTTCAAAACTATAAAAATGAGAGGCTTTCATACACTCAAAAAAAAAAAAAAAAAAAAGGCCTGGCCAGTTTTCCTCCTTCATGGGTTTTCGCAGTCACTACAAGAAACACAGCCAAGAAAACATTTTTTTGGTCTTTTTTTTTTTTTCTGAATTCTGGTAGTTTTTTAAAGGAGGATTGTACTAAATGCCTATGTAAAGGTCCCCTCAAATTCTGTACCTGTTCTGAAAATCATGAATGCCAGTTGCACAGGTGACTAAGGTCTGCTTTTCTGCTCCAGGGCTGCCCACCTGCAGAATTCCATAAATCAATTCCCCCTTTTCCAGGTTTAGATTTAAGCGGTGCTCTCCATTCCCATCTCTCCTTTTAATATGGAAATGACAGAGTTTTACTAAGCCCCTGGAGTAAGGCACAGCGTTTTGTGGTTCACGTCTGATTCTGAAATGGAAAACCTTAGCGAATAAATGGTGAGCAGATGGTGCTTTGTAAACCAGTGCCTCATGGTTCTTCTAGATCCACTTCTGGGAGCTGTTGTCAGCAATGAGCAAGCCGGGTTTAAGATGGAGAACCCGGGTGGGATAATAATGAGATTTATGAGACGTCAAGTTGAGCGGTGTCTTCTGTGTGTGTGTTTTAAAAAAAAAAAAATAGGGTTAACAGAGGTCACACCTTCTTCTCCATGTCAATCTTCCCCACAAAGCACCTAGCTAAGTGGATTGCACACACACACGGTGGTGTTAGGTGAGGGATGGATTGATGGGTTCATTTTGGATGCCTATGTTACACTGATTCTTTCCTGTGGAGCCGTCTTAGTTCACTTTTCTAGTTTGGAGAAAATGTGAGCCTTTGTTCTGGTCACAGATGTGTGTTGAGCTCCTATCCTATGCCAAACTCTCATTTAGGCACTTGGGGTACATCCCTGAATACAACAGAGAAGCAATGGCTGCCCTGGGGGAGCTGATGCTCTGCTGGGAGAGGGGGCAAATTACAAACAATGATTGTATTTTTACAGGAGATGCTTTGAGTATATTTATATGTGATCACAGAAAAGTCAGGCAAGTCATGACTCTGCACTTGGACATGGCAATGGGATTCTGGAAACCACAACAACACCCCAAATGCATGAGCCATCAGGAGGCCAGGAACCGAGAAGCCCATTCTGAGCAGAGACGTTGTGGCAGCACCGACAGCTCACACCTGTATAAGAGCTTTCCAGTTTGCCAAGAGCTTTCCACAGACACTGTTTCCTATGGTCCTCACAATTGCCCTGCCAGATGGGCAGCAATTAGCCTTTCGGTCCCGTAGATGAGGAAACCAGGGTTTCAAGACCAAAAGTGACTTGCACAAGGTCTGGCAGGGCCGGGCTTCAGGCGCGACAGAATAATAGCAACAGTGTTTGCTACAATAGTGTTCATCACATGCTTGGTGCTATTCTACATGCTCTATATGAAGTAATCCATTTCAGTCCTTAAAACATCCCAATGAGATAGATACAACTATTTTCCCATCTTACAGATGAGCTATTTGAGGCACGGAGTGGTAGAGTCATTTACCTAAGTTCCCACTGATAAAAAGTGGCAGAAGTTTGGATTCAAACCCAGGTCATGCAAACCCAAGCAGCTTCCTGAAATGGTAGCTACAGAGCTGGGTGCAAGGGCACTGCACTCTCTCAAGTGCAGAAGAGAAGGCTGATCCATTGATAGGCTGGCCGGGAACACATGAATAGCCACACAGCCAGAGATGTCACCATCTATCACAAAGAACAATAGTCTTTCTGTACTAACAATGCATTTCAAGAGTGATAATGACATTAAGTAAGAGGGAGACACACTGAAAGGATTTTAAAATTGTCTGAAGATCCCTTTGCCACAAGCCAAATATCCTCTTATGATGAACCCAGTTTATCCTTTGAATTAATAGACCACGAGTTGCACAATTTTCTTGCTTAATTTTGACCATCCTGTGATCTTTGTTCTGAACTCTTGTTGTACTCAGCCTTCACAAGACAATATTACATGTGATAGACATTGCTTTGTACTCTTACATACGTTGTCCATGTGTGCCCTGCCTGTCTCCCCAAACAAATTACAAGACACTCAATGACTGGGAGCTCTGTCATATGACTTCTTTGGCCCTTTAGCCCTAACCTAGGGTGGCAGAGATAAGATAGTAGATATTCAATATTTGTTGACTGCTTAAATTATAGTCTTTCGGTTGAATTCTCAGTAGCTGCTGCAGAAGTGTTTGTGCTTGTTCCTTATTCATTTTTTGTTTTGTTGCAGCTAGAACTGTAAATATTCAGATATAGAGACAGTATACTAGAAAATGTTTAACAACCAGCATTACAGAAAAAAATATATATGTGTGTATATATATATAGGAGTGTGTGTATATATATGTATGTGTGTGTGTATATGTGTGTGTGTGTATATGTGTGTGTGTGTGTACATATGTGTGTGTGTGTGTATATGTATGTATGTATAAAAGCATTTACCATAGTAAAAATACTCTCAACATGGCCTATTTCAAGTTACCGGCATGATGTCAACTGGTTTGCAAAATGCCTGAAAGTTAAAAGGTTGATTCTATTGAGTTGGTGTGGGTGGCTCTAAAACACTGCAGTTTCTTCCAAAATATGATCTTTGCTGATGTGGTGACTTTTGGTTTTCATTCTCAATAAAGGCTTTCTTAGTGAAGGATTACACCCAGGTTTGCCTATAATATAAGATTTTTGGTTTGTGTCTATGATAATTTGAAATACAAACCTAGCAATGCAGCAGCTACTTACTTAGTCATTCCGGGGTCAAGTTGTGGAAAAAAGTTTTTTGTTTCAATTAATGAAGCTTAAAAAACAATCAAAATCTACACTCTTAAGCCAATCAAACAACCAAGTGACATCCTATCTCCTATCTTCCTTTTTTCCTTCCTTCTTCCCTCTCTCCCTTCCTTCCTTTTTCTTTTCCCACTACTTTACCTCCTTTCCCATTCATATCATTTTCATTCTGGGTGGGAAGTTATGCTCTTAACTTATGGTAACATTTCCGGGATAAGAAAACACTTTCAAGACCAACAATCTGCCACCCTAAACCCATACGAGGATCCACTGTAGAATTTTTAAACAATTGGATTCATTTGGCTTCTAGCTGTCTTGGAGGAAGTCTTTCTTCTTCTACTTCAGCTTTTCATTCAGAATTCCTAATGTGTCCTTAATGGGATACAAAACCACAATCGTTTCAGAGGATAAAAGATAACTCTCAACACAGATACAAGAGTTTGACAGTGTTTGACAGCGGGAATGTAGTCTTCCCTGAATTTAAGAAGATTGTAACTGCCAGTTCTTTCCCTTTCCCCACAGGACTATCCCCTCCTCTTCATTAAATCTCTAGTTAGGAGAATTTCTATTTGGTGTGTGAGTTGAGGGAGGGAGAGGAGGTTGAGGTCTATCCTTAATGTAGAAACTAGCTCCTTTACAACTTGTCTAATGGGGCCTACCTGGGTGCAGACAGCAGCAGAGGGCAATTGCATCAATTCAAAGCCATTCCAATTGCATCAAAAATCATGTTAATATTATTTAAAAGAAGCTGTATGATGTTAATCATTTTTCAAAAGGAAGCTAACTAAAAATATTTTTATTTCAAATATCAATGAGGCTTTTAAATTTATCATGGCAAAACTCACTTGTTCTTGATTACACTAGTTTTCAAACTCTTAAGCCGGCTTGCTTTTCTTTCTTTCTTTCTTTCTTTCTTTCTTTCTTTCTTTCTTTCTTTCTTTCTTTCTTTCTTTCTTTCTTTCTTTCT
>NW_012107809.1:1305719-1309944 GCF_000951045.1 Mandrillus leucophaeus | reverse complement strand
CTCTCTCTCTCTCTCTCTCTCTCCCTCTCTCTCTCTCTGTCACTCTCTCTCTCTCTCTTATTGGTGTGCCAGTGAAAAGCCTAGTTATGGGTACTTTCAACTGAAGAGCCTAGATGAAAGCTTTTTCTGAAGTGCTTGGCATTCTCCACTTGGTTTTGTATTGTGATTTATTTTTCTCCTTAACTAGTCCATAAGCTTCTTGTAAGCAGAAGCAAAGTAATTTCATTTTTCCCACAGAGCCCCCGTGCTTTGCAGAGCACAGGTGTATGGATTCCCATAAAAAGCTAGGTCATTGGTGAGATTTTCCAACCCAGCTTATTGTTACTTTGATCCATGGAAATAGCCTTACTCAAGGTGTCTGTAAACCCTCTGAAATTATATAGAAAGTACCATATGCACATGTATGTGTGCAATGTACATATGCCTAGTAGCACTTTTCTGTACATATGACTAATAGTACTTTTCTGGGGACAAATACTCATCAGATTTTCAAAAATGTTAAAGATCTACCACTCTACTCAAGACCCACATGGCCCCAAAGACATTGCTGAGTCATCCGTAAACCTCCAGGGAACTGGGATTAGAGAGAGAGGAACTGAGTCCCAGAGAAAATAGATATTTACACGATAAATAATCATTGTATCTCTACAGGGATTGTTTATTATCTACTCATTTATATTTGAGATGTATTTCACATACCATAGATTCACCTCTGTAAATGAGTGAATTCAGTAGTTTTTAATATATTCATAAAGTTGCACAGCCATCATCAATTTCTCATAAGTATGACTTATTGAGAGCCTTTGTGCCGAGCACCATCCTTAGTGTGGCGAATACAGCAGTGGGGACATGAGGGATAACATGTCTGCCCTCCAGAAATTCACCTTCCATTGGGGTAGACAGCAAACAAAGAATCAAATAATTATACCCTATCTGTTATAGGTTGACTTGAGTCCCTCTCAAAATCCATATGTTGAAGTCTGAACCTCCAATGACCCTTAATATGATCTTATTTAGAAATAGGGTCATTATAGATGTAATTAGTTAAGATGAGATCATATTGGAGTACAGTAGACCCCTAATCCAATATGACCGGTGTCCTTAGGAAAATGAGAAATTTGGACACAGGGCAAAGGCCACATGAAGATGAAGGCAGAGATGGGGAGATGTGGCAGATGCCAAGGGTGACCAAGGATTGCCAGCAAGCACAGAAGCCAGGGGAAGGGTGGGAACAGGGCACCCTCGCAGCCCTCAGAAGGAGCCAACCCTGCTGACGCCCTGATCTCAGACTTCTGGTCACCCAGTTAGTGGCACTTTTTGTTACAACAACCCTAGCAAACTAATACACATCTCATTTCAGCTTGTGATCCTCCCTGCTACAATGGAAATTATAATATCCCATATGACTGATGGAAAAAGTGACTAATTTTACTTTTAACATAGGGTGGTCAGGGAAGGTGTGATATTATTTTATTTTATATATATGCAGATTTCTGTCCATGGTTCCTGGCTCATAACTTCCATAGCTCTTGTTATGGTCTATTGTTATAATGTTGGGGCATTTTAAGCCTCAGAAACAGGCCTCAGGAAACAGAATCTCCTTTTCTCATCTTCTCCTACTTTTTTTTTTTTTTTTTTTTTTTTTTTGAGTCAGAGTCTCGCTCTGTCACCCAGGCTGGAGTGCAGTGGTGCAATCTTGACTCACTACAACTTCCACCTCCCAGATTCAAGCGATTCCTGCCTTCTTTTTTCACATACTCCTTTTTCTCCCCAAGGCAGGGCTTTAATCTTCCCCTGCTTTTCTGCCTTGGAGCTGGCTATAAGGAAATTCTCTGACCTGTCTTGTCTGATTGTGGTCATAAGACCTTCATTTCAGAAGGGGTCCTGCCCCCTATGCAGCAGAAAGGAATGTTACACAGAGAGGTCAAGCAGAATCTAAACAGACAGGCTTTGCTGGGTTTCCCCACTTGGTCTTTCAGTATGAGATCAGACCTTTTTTGTCCAGTCATATTTCTCCATCATTGTCCATCCTTCATGCCCATTCAATGAAGTCTCCATAAAAGGCCCAAGAGGACAGGGTGTGGGAGTTTCTGGACGGCTGAAGTCCTGGAGGCTGCAGGAAGGTGAACAAGAAACTCATCCCCATGCCAGGAGCGGGGCACACCCCAACTCCACAGGAACAGAAGCCCCTGCACTCGGGACCTTCCAGGTCTCGTACTATATGTCTCCTCTTCCAGCTGCTTATATCCTTTAAAATTTCCTTTATAATAAACTAGTAAACATAAGTAAGTGTTTCCTTGAGTTCTGTGAACTACTCTCACAAATTAATCAAGCCTAAAGGAGAGGTCATGAGAACCCCAACTTGGAGTCAGTAGGTCAGAAGTTGCGGAGGTCCTGAAGTGACAGGACACCTCTATCCCAGGTGGCTAGCATCAGAGTTGCATTGGATTGGGGGACATCCAGCTGATGTCTGCTGCAGAATTGATTGCTTGCTTGCAGGTGGGAAGAAAATCCCCCACATTTCATCACCAAAGTCCTCTGTGTTCATTGTTATAATTTGAGGGCAGAGAAAAAAAAACTGTTGTTTGGTTTTTTTTTTTTTTCCTCTAAGAATAAGCCTGGTTTAGGAAAATGAGAAGGAGTCAGGTGTTTGAAAGTTATAAAAGAGCATTCCTGACAGAGGACACAGTAAACGCAAATGCCCTGAGGCAGCAATGAGATGAGATTAGAAGAACAGCAGATGGTGAGGCTGCACACAGAAGTCATGGGAGAGAGTGACTCCCGTGAGAATGGAAAGGTGGTGGGGGCTAGATCCAGCATGGCCCAGGAGGTCATGGAAATGGGTTTGGATTTACTTCTTTTTTTTTTTTTTAATTGTTGTTTTAAACAATCAATATTACTTTAGACATCCATTTCCTGGTGCTTTTTATTCCTTCTTGCATTTCTGGGCTTCTTTTTTTTTTTATTATACTTTAAGCTCTAGGGTACATGTGCACAACGTGCAGGTTTATTACATATGTATACTTGTACCATGTTGGTGTGCTGCACCCATCAACTCGTCAGCACCCATCAACTCGTCATTTACATCAGGTATAACTCCCAATGCCATCCCTCCCCCTCCCCCCTCCCCATAATAGGCCCTGGTGTGTGATGTTCCCCTTCCCGAGTCCAAGTGATCTCATTGTTCTGGATTTACTTCTAACTGCAATGAAAAGCCACTGAAGGATTTCACATAGAAGACTGCCAAGATCAGATTTATTCCTGGAAAGGTGACTCTGGCTGTTGGATGGAGACTAGGTTGTAAGAGAACAGCTGTGACTTTATGGGGAGAGGCCATTGTAGAAGTCCAGGAGGGAGATGATGGCAGCATGTACTTCAGTGGAGGCTCAGAGCTGGAGAGAGGCAGACCACCCCAAAATGTGTTCTGAAAATAGATTTGACAGGATTTGCTGATGAGAGTGATGGCAGAGGGGAAAATAAGGATGTGGCTCAAGTCAAGTCTTGGATTTGCACAATGAAGTGGAGGGAGGTATCACCTAGCAACATGGAAGAACTGAAAAAACCTGTAATCCCAGCATTCTGGGAGGCTGAGGTGGGAGGATCACTTAAGCTCAGGAGCTCAAGACCAGCCTGGGCAACATAGAGAGACCTCATTGCTAGGAAGGATGGATGGAAGGAAGGAAGGGAGGGAGAAAGAGAGAGAGAAAGAGAGAGAAGAAAGAAGGGAAGGAAGGAAGGAAGGAAGGAAGGAAGGAAGGAAGGAAGGAAGGAAGAAAGAAAGAAAGAAAGAAAGAAAGAAAGAAAGAAAGAAAGGAAGGAAAGAAAGAGAAGGAGAGAAAGGAAGAAAAAGGCAGAAAAGAGAAAGAGAGAAGAAAGAAAGAAGAAAAGAAAGAGAAAGAAGGAAGGAAAAGAGAGAGAAAGAAAGGGAGGGAGGGAAGGAAGAGAGAGAGAAAGAAAGAAAGAGAAAAAGAGAGAAAAAGAAAGAGAAAGAAAGAAAAAGAAAAGAATGAATGAAAGAAAAGAAAGAGAAACAAGGAAGGAAGGAAGGAGGGAGGGAGTGAAGGAGGAAGGAAGGAAGAAGGGAGGGAGGGAAGGAGGAAGGAAGGGAAGAGAGAGAAAGAAAGAGAAAAAGAGAGAAGAGAGAAAGAGAAAGAAAGAAAGAAAGAAAGAAAGAAAGAAAGAAAGAAAGAAAGAAAGAAAGAAAGAAAGAAAGAAAGAAAGAAAG
>NW_012107809.1:1278901-1305462 GCF_000951045.1 Mandrillus leucophaeus | reverse complement strand
AAAGAAAGAAAAGAAAGAGAAACAAGGAAGGAAGGGAAAAGAGAGAGAAAGAAGGAGAAAAAGACAGAGAGAAAAGAGAAAGAAAGGAAGAAAGGGAAGGAGAGAGGAAAGACAGAGAACGAAAGAGAAAAAGAGAGAGAAAAGAGAAAGAGAAAGAAAGAAAGAAAAAAGGAAGGAGGGAGGGAGGGAGGAAGTATGGAAGGAAGGAGGAAGGGAGGGAAGGAAGGAAGGAGAGAGAGAGAGAAAGAAAGAAAGAAAGAAGAAACAAGGAAAGAAGGAAAGAGGGAGGGAGGGAAGGAGGATAGGGAAGAAGGAAGGAAGGAAGGAAGGAAGGGAGGAAGGGAGGGAGGGAGGGACGGGAGAGAGAAAGAAAGGAAGGGAGAGAGGAAAGAAAGAAAGAGAAAAAAGAGAAAGAAAGAGAAAAAGGAAGGAAGGAAGGGAGTAAACAGAGAGAGAAAGAAAGAAAAAGAGAAAAAAGAAAGAAGGAAAGAAAGAAAGAGAAAGAAAAAAGGAAGGAAGGAAGGAAGATAGGAAAAAGGGAGGGAGGAAGCAAGGGAGGGAGGGAGGGACAGAAGGGGACGACTATGTCAAAGAAAAACAACAACTGGAAAAGGAACAAATTTCAGGGAGAAAATCAACTCATGTAAAGTTTAAGGGACTCTTACAGATGCTAAGCTATATTTGCTAAATGACTGAAATGCGTTTTTAAATACACAACTACCTATCTAGAAGTGAACAATTTTGCTGCAAGAACATTTCTGAGATTTCGCAACATGTCCTGAGATAATAGGAGACACACTGGAGGTTACGAAAACAGGTTGCAGATCACACACTCTCGCTCTAGGGACCCACCTCAAAGCGGAGTGCGACACCCATAAATTGGAGGTGCCTCTAGAAATGGCTAACCTTTAGCACCTCTCAGTTCATCTCCCCACTCCCGCCTCCCGCATCCCTCTCACCTCCTTGCCAGTCTCTGGATTGAATTTGTTCAGTGCTGGGCAGCACATTGGGAGTGAGGGGCACAGCACTGCACTGGCTTTCTAGGGCTGATGTAACAAATTATCACCAGCTGAGTGGCTTAAAACAACAGAAATGTATTCTGTCAGAGTTCTGGAGGCCAGAAGTCTGAAATCACCGTGTCATCAGGGCCACCCTCCCTATCTCCAAAGCCCCCGGGGGAAATTCAGTTCCTTGCCTCTTAGCTTCCAGTGGCTCCATGTGCTTTTTGGCTCAAGGCTGAATGGCTTTAATCTCTGCAGCCGCCATCACATGCCCTTCTGCTCTGTCTCAAATCTCCCTCTGCCTTTCTCTTATAAGGACACCTGTCATTGGATTTAAGCTCACCTAGATAATCTAAGATGACTTCATGAGGATATCTTTAAGTGAATTACTCCTGCAAAGACTCCTTTTGCAAATAAGGTCACATTCCCAGGTACTAGATGAACATATCATTTGGAAAGGAAGCCACCATTCCACCCACTACAACTAATGAATGAGAGATTTGCTCCCTCTTCCCGTGGAATAGTAACTGAGACCCAAAGGGTGTGTGTGAATAAGCACAGTGAAGGACAGAGGGAAAGCCTCCAGAGATGCTGGCAGGTTTGAAGACCTTGAAGAGAAAGCATGGAGCATCCAAGGATTTCCACCAAGCTAGAAATGGGGTGAGGTGACGCCAGAGGGGTGGGCCTGGGCCAGGTCACTGAGGGCCTCCTAGGCTCTGGGATGATGTTTGGACTTGGAGACAGTGGGGAGCTTCTAGAGGGTTTTAAATAGGGGAGGATTGAGGCCGAGCACAGTGGCTCATGCTTGTAATCCCAACGCTTTGGGAGGCAGAGGCTGAGGTCTGGGTGGATCACTTGAGCCTGGGAGTTTGCGACCACCCTGGGCAACATGGCAACGCTCCATCTCTACAAAAATAAAAATAAAAAAATGAGCTGGGTGTGGTGGTGCACACCTGCAGTCCTGGCTACTTGGGAGGCTGAGGTGAGAGAATTGCCTGAGCCCAGGAAGTTGAGGCTACAGTGAGCCATGTTTGCACCACTGCACTCCAGCCTGGGCAACAGAATAAGACGCTGTCTCAGTCAATCAGTCAAGGAGGATCATGACCAGATGTGCCTTTGAAAAAAATTAGACATGCGCTTTGTGGAGAATGGATGTGAAAGGGGAAAACTGAGGGTAGACAGGTCGGATAAGGTGCTCTGTGAGACTCTAGACAAAACATGGAGGTGGTTTGGACTAGATGGCTGGCAGAGGTAGAGTGGAATGGGTAGGTCAGAACCACCAAATGTTATTGAACCTTGTCTCTCCCAACCAGAGATTTAATTACTCACATTGACAAAGGCAATATGTAAAGACCATGCCTTAACGTGGCCTGGTAAAACCATTTCAAAAGGGACTCAACTTTTATCAATTATTCCGAAAGGCTGCAAGATGATTTTTTAGGAGGATAAATGAAAGCTATACTGATGGGTGCTGAACTCACTGTGAAAATGCCCCTTCATTTTCCATTCAGCTGTGTGCTGTTGTGGCCTTGAAGAGCAGAACCGGTGTCATTTGGAGGTTTTAATGGCCTCTGCTTGGAATATGCGGATGTGCGGTTGTTGCAAGTATTCTCATTCTGGTATTTTTATGGCCTGAGCTATTTTAGCCAGGAGGATGCAAGCAGACCCGGAAAGCCCAATTCTTGTCTCTAGAATCTGAATGTCCAGCAACGTGGAAGGTCATGAGAAGCAGCTACCCCAGGGTTCAGAACTGTGAAGCGCCCTCCTGATTTGAAGGTAGAACATTGTCTCTTGGCAGTGCTGTTTGCACTCAATATAAGACCCAAAGTGGGTGGAAATGCTGCCCAGTTGGAAAAAAACAACAAAAATGCAAACCGAGTATTTGGAATTTTTATCCAATTCCTTCCACTATGACAAAAAACTTCTAAATTCCCTCCCAAGATCCAACCTGCTATGTAGCTGGGGCTGTCTTCAGAGTCAGACCCGGGTTTGGACAGTCCCTGCAAAACAGGTCTTTAGATCTCTGTAGCTCCTACAGGGCCTCACAAGTGCTAGAGACATACATGTGCTCAGTAAATACTTGTGGATAAGAAGCTCTGCGCTCAAAGGTTTTGGAAAGAGAGAGGAAAAACAAAACAGACCAGGGCATTTCCACCTTATGAAAATGCAGCAGGACCATCTTGCTAGGAGCAATGTTGATTTTCCACGAGCCCCGCACAGGGAACAAGAAGATCCAAGTCCCACTTCACATTGTTTCTCATTGTGTGACCTTGAGCAAGCCCAGGGCCTCAGTTTGGTCTTTGTTCATGTGAGGATCTGGGTTAGGAGACCCTATGCAAAGGCAATCAGGGCACCAGTATATCCATCCAGCTGTCACCGGTGGGTACGTGCAAACACAGACTCTCTGTTGTTGATGGGGAAATAATCAGAGACAGATTCTCAGTGATGTAACCAAGAGAAGCGAGCAGATGACTGTAAAGACAGAAGTGAAAGTCCATTCCAGAACTGTGGCCGCCTGAGGAAACTCCCCAGGACTCACACTGATGGGCGCTGAGGAGCAAAATGCATGGTCCTGCTCACATCCCATCCCCTCTATCCCCAGAAGAACACTTAATCCCCAAAGCACCAAAGTGTGAACACTCCTACCAGGACGTCCTCATGCATCAGACAGGGCCACGGCTCTGGAGCCTGGCATTCTACTGGTTCCGAGTTGGTCCTCTGGCCACGCTGTTGTTATTACTGTTGTGGCTGTGGCTGTCGCTGTTGCTGTCTGTGCCAGGCGTGCAAATCCCCAAGGGCTGGGCCTTTCTTTTTTCCTGCCATACCCCCTCAGCCTCGCCACTGTGGTCCCCCGCCTGGTCTCTCTGCACACAGCAGGAATTCAATAACCACTCGCTGATTAACCCTCATCATGGCAGGAAAATAAGCCGTGGCTGGGTGCTCAGAGCCTGGAATAGCATGTATGGGGGTGGGGCAGGGAGGGCACAGAGCCACGTGGAGCCAGAGTCCTAACGAGAAACAGGCCTCAGCACTGATGAGAAATTGATTACCCTGCCTCTCAGCACCAGGCCTTCTCCCCAGAGCTCCTCCAAGGGACACAGACCTAGGGTGGAAGCACCAGCCTGAGCCTCGTCAGGACTATCCAGCCCCTAGCCCCCAGCACGGAAGCTAATGAGTGTATTTATAGCCCACCTTGTCCCAAAAAGAATTTCAAGCATTTTTCAAAAAGGGAAGCAACACCATAAGAGGAAGTAAATTTTGAAGGAAAAAAACGAGTCAAAGGGAAATAAGAGCAGGATTATTTAATGGTGGAAATTCAGGTTTGGGGTCAGGTGGAGGGAGAACCAGTTCTAGACCCCTTGTTATGCCATCAGAGGAAGATCTACCCACCAGCCTACCAGCCATGAGTCTTATTGGGGGTGACAAGGTTACCTGGGGATGAAGATGTTTGTTGTTTTCTTAACCTCAAGCATGGTGATTGTGACAAGGATCAGGGCAGAACACTTGGAAAACATGGATCAGGACATAAATACTTTGAGAATCAAGGAAAATATGTTGGTGCTATCTCCTGTCACTGAGGAATGGGATGGTTAAGCCTCCAGACACTGGGGTAGAGGGACAGGAGTTCAAGTTCTGGTTCTGTAGCTGACTAGCTGCTTCTAACCTTCATTATTTAACTTCTCTAAGCTTCAGCTATACAAGGAGAGAGCTGAGCATCTGAAGTCCCTACGAATAAAAAGTAAAAGCGAACTCTTTGTATAGCAAAGGCTATCCTAAGCATTTCCATATCTGAACCCCTTTAATACTGTTAAAACCCCTGAGGTAGGTAGGTGCTGATGTCATCCACATTTTGCAGACAAAGAAACAGGTTAAAATGACTAAATCCAAGTCACATTAACGTATATGGCCGAGCCAGGGTTTAAAGTGAGGGACTCTTCTTCAGAGTTTGTGCTCTGAGCCCCTACTCTACACCGTGGACGTGCTCAGTCAATGACAGCTACTACTATAATAGGCAGGGCTAGTTAATATGCAGATGAGTTGTAGTAATATTTCATTGACTGCCGGGAGCATAGAAATTTATATTGTACCTGCAAAGATGTATGTGTGCATTTCGAACTTAGTTTCTGCCTGATTGCACCTCAAAAAGCTATTGCAATAGTCATTCTCCCTAGCAATGTCTGAGACCTAGGTTTCAAAGGCACCAAAATGTATCTTATACTGCAACATAAAATTTGTTTAATTTACCAAATATCTACTGGGCTCCTACAATGGGCCAGGCATCATTGTAGGCACTTGGGGTATATTAGTGAACAAAAGGGACAAAAATCCATGCCCTGACAGAGTTTATATGTTGGTGGGTTTAGGTTACTTTGTTGCCATACAGGTCTTGAACTCTGGTCACAGCATTGCTTGCCTCTCCCTGGGTCCCACTCATAAAGAATTTAGAACAGAAGGATTCAGATTGAATAATCATCCCTGAGCTCTGAAGGGCCAAGTGTCCGTTATGTCGTCAGAGCCTCCAAGCTCTTCTCACAGGAATACTGCTAGTATAATCATGCCTGTCTCCACAGATGAGGAACCAGAGGCTCGAAGAGTTAAGGTGTTTGTTCCAGATGGCCCACCCAGCGCTAAGGGACAGAGCCAGGAGCTGCTGTCCCCTGGCCTGAAGGCCAGGATTTATTTCACTGCACTACAGTGGTGAGATCACCATGAGGAAATTCATCTGGGGCCCAAACACATATTTTGGCCCTTAATCCTGTAGCATCTACTGATTGCATCATCCATTTGGAACTCAGAATATGTTTGCCCTGATTCTTATTTTTGTGTGTATACATATTCATTAATTTGTAACTAGAACAAATATTATTAAAATATTAATATTCATAATCTTCCCCTTCCTCTTAAATAGATCTTGAAGGGGAAGACTTCTAGTTTGCTGGGTCCATTTCTAGACTACTATTTGTTCAGGGGAATCCTGTTATGGGATTAACAGGGATAACTAAAGAGTCCAGAAAGGCTATAATGATCTTTAGAATACGATCTTTAGAATAAAGCCCAGCATAGGTATAGAATGAGAGAGACAGCGAGACTCTTGGGCTAGATGTCTGGACAGAATTTTGAGATTTGAAAAGTGAGAGTACGACCGGGCGCGGTGGCTCACGCCTGTAATCCCAGCACTTTGGGAGGCTGAGGCAGGCGGATCACGAGGTCAGGAGATGAGACCATCCCAGCTAACATGGTGAAACCCGGTCTGTACTAAACATACAAAAAAATTAGCCCGGCATGGTGGTGGGCGCCTGTAGTCCCAGCTACTTGGGAGGCTGAAGCAGGAGAATGGCCTGAACCTGGGAGGCGGAGCTTGCAGTGAGCCGAGGTGGCACCACTGCACTTCAGCCTGGGCAACGGAGTGAGACTCCATTTCCAAAAAGAAAAGAAAGAAAGAATAAAAAGTGGTAGTAGAAGAGAGAGAGCATTTTGGAAGAAACAATACTTACAAAGAGTAGAATTCTAAAAAGAGCACCCAGTTGGTTCTCAGTAAGTGTTTGCTGATTGAGTAGATGAGTATGTTCAATAGATCGGTAGCATGACCATAGATAACAGTAATCTACTGTACATTTCAAAATAGCTAGACGAGAATAATTCAAATGCTCCTTGCCTAAAGATAAATACTTACGGCTGGGCGCGGGGTGCATGCCAGTGCAGTGCTGTGCCCCTCACTCCCAATGTGCAGCCCAGCACTGAACCAATTCAATCCAGAGACTGGCAAGGGGGTGAGAGGGATGGGGGAGGGCAGGAGTGAGGAGACTAACTGAGAGGTGCTAATGGATAGCAATTTCTAGAGGCATCTCCAATGTATGCGTGTCACTCTCCACTTAGACGAGGGGCCCTAGACTGGCAGTGTGTGATCTGCAACCCTGTTTTGATGACACTCCAGTGTGTCTCCTATTATCTCAGGACATGTTGTGAAATCTCAGAAATGTTCTTGCCTTGCTGCAAAATCGTTCACTTCTAAATAGGTAGCTGTGTATTTAAAAGCACATTTCAGGATGGGCACAGTGGCTCATGCCTGTAATTCCGACACTTTGGGAGGAGTCTGAGGCATGTGGATCACCTGAGGTCAGGAGTTCAAGACCAGCCTGGCCAACATGGTGAAACCTCGTTTCTACTAAAAATACAAAAACTTAGTCGGGCGTAGTGGCGGCTGCCTATAATCCCAGCTACTCAGGAGGCTGAGGCAGGAAAATGGCTTGAACCTGGGAGGCAGAGGTTGAAGTGAGCCAAGATTGAGCCACTGCACTCTAGCTTGGGTGACAGAGTGAGACTCAGTCTCAAATAAATAAATAAATATTTAAGATGATGAGTTTTCCAATTATCCTGATTTGATTTTTATACATTATTTAAAAGTGTCAAATTATCATATGTACCCTGAAAATATATATACCTATTATGTACCCTGAAATATATATATATGTATATATACCTATTACATGTCTACAAAATGAAAAAAAGAAAAAGAACAGATGAACAAAGAAGTGAAGGACTAAATGGATGGATGAATGTAAAGCTGCCATCTGTATGGAGGTTACTAAAGGGGCAGAGGCAAGGAGGAGCATTTGTAAGAGGTTTTACAGTGTGTAAAACATATAATCCTTTGAGGTTTCCTCAAGACTAAGAATTATACTTTAGTTAATGTTTGATGTTGGATGTGCTGCTTTGAGGAGCACTCTCTGAGACTGGAATGAGGCTCACTGGCTTTATGTGGGTTGTGCACTGAGGGACACTCATGTGATAGGTGCTGTCCCTGACACTGAGGTGTATCACAGACACATGAACAGACAGGAACATACATCCCACTTTGTCAAGGACTATAACAGAGAAATGAGTCATGCGTATGGGTGCTCAGAGATGGGAATGACCAACTTTGCCTGAGGGCTCAGGGAAAATCTGCATGAAGGAGGTTATGCCTGAGAGCGGTCTTGAAAAGTAAAAAGTAGAAGTTTTCCAACTAAATAGAGGAAAGATATTCCAAAAAGAAGAGGAGCAGAGATGTCCTAATACAGCAAGGCAGAAGCAGAGAAGAGTGAAGATTCAGAGAGGCTGGAGTGAGCTAAGAGAGGAGCCATTGCTGGAAGATAGCTGGGCTGGCTGACCAGGGGCTTTGTGCTCTTAGATGAGGATTTAGGTTGACCCTACAGGAGGCAAAGTCAGTAGAAGTCTTCAGAGAGGTGAGTGACAGAAGCACAGTCTTTCTTAGAGAGATAGCCAGAGTGGCAGTCAGAGGATAGACCGAGGCCAGGAGAGAGTCCGGGCTGAGAAACTTTGATCTTCCACAGAGTTTAGTCCAGGGCTTTGCACAAAATGATCATCACATTTTCATAATAAGATGATTGCCCAAGTTGGAATCCATGCTCTACAATTACGGAACTCTATGATCTTAGCAAATGACTTGATCTCTCTGTGCTTTTGTTTTCTAAATGGGAATAATTGTCTCCACCTAATTGAGTTGTTGTGAGAACTCAAGATTAATAGCTAAGATAATAGAGAGAGCTTAGAAGAGTGCCTGCCACTCTCAAGAAATGTTAATGATTGATATTATTCGTATTGATATTGGTTAATTGTCTTGAATTGATCTCCATTTTTTTCTGACATGGAACATGTATCTTGGGCACCAATCACCATCGTCCCCGCCCCTTACACCTGTACTCCCATTTACACCTATGCATTCTGTTCTGTAAGAACAGAACATTCTTTTTTTGAAATGGAGTCTTACTCAGTCACCTAGGCTGGAGTGCAATGGCACAATCTCGGCTCACTGCAACCTCTGCCTCCCAGGTTCAAGCGATTCTCCTACCTCAGCCTCCCGAGTAGCTGGGACTACCATGCCAAACTAATTTTTTGTATTATATTTTTAGTAGAGACAGGGTTTCACCATGTTGGCCAGGCTGATCTTGAACTCCTGACCTCAAGAGATCCACCCACCTAGGCCTCCCAACGTACTGGGATTATGGGTGTGAGCCACCGTGCCCTGCCCAGAACAGAACATTCTTGATGGCAGAATCCAAGTAACATGTGCTTCTACTGAAGCACGGTGTTAGCATGCAGTAGTTGCTTAATACATGTTTGCTAAATATATGCCAGTCAGGGCAGCAAAAACAATGCTTAGTAAATTGACAAACAGTTTTCCAGAAGCAGTCACAAGATATTGGCATTAGAAGCCTGGCTATAGCTCCAAATGGAACTTCATCCTCAAAGGAATTCCTGTCCCATCTGATCTAGCTCTACTCACCCAGCCCCAAAGAGAGCTCTAAAAAAGTTAGAGACAAAACAAAGACTAATGAAGGAAAGACGTGGTGTACAAGAAAACAGTGAAAAGTGAAAAGAACCAGGGAGGCGTAGAGCAAAATCCAAATGACTGATGGCAATGGACTTGTTGAGCTTCATATATTAAGAAAAGATTTTCCTGATATAAAATGTGTAATATAAAAGAAAACTTTAATACCTATCTGGAACCAAAATTTTAACAAACCAGAGTTGGAGGTAGCTGGTATAAAGGAAAACAGAATTTAAGAGAACTCATTGCTTTGTGGTAGGAAAGCAGAGTGGGCCATACTGATTAAGTCTTTACTTGGTAGACAAACGTAGGTTAACCTGTTAGTTAAAAAATCAAGGGCAATGAAAAGACATGAATAAAAAACTTAATTGCTTATAGTTAAGTGAAATAAGCTAGTCTGAAAAGGCTACATGCTGTATGATTCCAACTACATGACCTTCTAGAAAAGGGAAAATGATGGAGACAGCAAAAACATCAGTGTTGGCCAGGGAAAGGGAGATAGATGAACAGGCAGAGCACAGAGAATTTTCAGGTGGTGCAGTTATTCTGTATGATATGGTAATGGTGAATATGTGACATTATGCATTTGTCAAAACCCATAGAATATACAACACAAAGAGCGAACCGTGATGTAAACTATGGGCTTCAGTTAATAATAATGGGTCAATATGGGCTCATCACTTGTAAGAAATGTAACCTACCAATGCAAAATGTTAATAATAGGGGAGACTTGTAGGGTGGGGAAATATATGGGAACTCTAGTTTCTGCCCAATTTTTCTGGAAAACTAATGCCATTGTAAAAAAAAAAAAAAAGGTCTATTAATTTTAAAAATTCAAGGGCAAACACTAATAAAATAGAAGCAGGATATTTTCCACTGCCATGCTACTAAATGGAGGGAAAAAAAAATACAGAATAAGCCAGGCATGGTGGTTCATGCTTGTAATTCCAGCACTTTGGTACACCGAGGCAGGTGGATCACCTGGGATCAGGAGTTCAAGACCAGCCTGGCCAACATGGTGAAACCGCGTCTCTACTAAAAATACAAAAAAATTAGCCAGGCGTGATAGTGGTTGCCTGTAATCTCAGCTACTTGGGAGGCTGAGGCAGGAGAATTGCTTGAACCTGGGAGGTGGAGGTTGCAGTGAGCCAAGATCACACCATTGCACTCCAGCCTGGGTGACAGAGTGAGACTCTGTCAAAAAAAAAAAAGAGGAATACAAATTTCTGGCTGGGTATGGTGTTTACGCCCGTAATCCCAACATTTTGAGAGGCCAAGGAGGGAAGATCACTTGAAGCCAGGAGTCTAAGACAAACCTGGGTAACATAGCAAGATCCTGTCTCTCCAAAAAAAAAAAAAAAAAAAAAAAAAAATTAATTAGCCAGGTGTGATAGTTCCCACATATAGTCCCAGATAACTTGGGAAGCTGAGGTGAGCGAATTGCTTGAGTCCACGGTTTCAAGGCTGCATTGAGCTATGGTTGTACTACTGCAGTCGAACCTAAGTGACAGAATGAGGTCCTGTCTCAAGGAAAAAAAAAAAAAAAATCTGGATTCATGCAGTGAAAATTGGGGATGGGGAAAGGAATTAGAGACGCTAACACCCAATTTCCGCAGTTCTCAAATAGGGAAATTAAGGCTCATCTGGCTTTGTGATGATCATCTACTCAAGTTGGGTTACACAGAATGTAATCTGATCTTTTCTGAGACCCAAGAGGTATGTAACCCAAAATTGCCTTAAAAGTATGTTCACTTGCTTCTGTGTGTGGTTAACTCATTTATCTAGAATGTCAGAGGCACGGAGTGGTCTGGTTAATTTTATATTCTGTTTAAGTGAGGGCTGCCACGGATACCATCCATAACCATTCAATTTTCTCAGAAGTAGAATGCAGGCAATAAAATGGGTTTAACGAGAAAACTAGGTTGAACATCACTGAAATTTATTTGATGATGAGTCCTTGGTGATAGGGAAGGCACTCCAGGATGGAGCAGAGCCCCAGTGTGTCATTCCAAATGTCACTTCTCCTTGTGCAGAACTGCAAAGACACAAGGCCGGGAGAAGTGGATGAGTCTTTACTGACCATAAAATAAAGCCCTGTAAGCAGCTCTTTTGTATGACTCCCAAGATTCACCTGTGCATTGGTCATTTGTCTCTGTCTCAAGGAAGTGGAGTAGAGAATGTTTGCACAGCAACATTAGAAGGATACAAAACGTTTCATTGGGGTCATCTGAGGGTTGGATCCTGCGTGATTGGCAGCCATGTAATTTGATTTGAATCCTTTCCGGTTTCCTTTGCCATTGCAAAGACTTGGGTAATTTCTTAACTAACAGAGAGTTCAAAACCTCAGACCTTTGGGCAGGGTGGTTAAGTGGACTCTGCAGTGAGTAAAACCTGCTGTTTAGATTCCAGCTGTGCTCATCCTGGCTATGGCAACCTGGCTAGTTGCCCAACATCTATGTATAATAGATGGAAAATAATAATGGCTACTTCATAGCGTAGTGGTAAGAAGCTAATAAGACAATGTAAAGAGCTTGGCACATAAGTGACAATAAATATTAGCAATTATTATGATCTTTATTAGTATTCCACTAGTCCAGGGAAAAGGGCCCAAGATGGGACTCTACATGAAAATCTAAGTGAGGTTAAATTAAGACCCTCCACACCATGAGTGGAGTGGAGTTTTGCAGAGTCCAAATGCATGCATTTATTCTTTTTCATTGGAAGTTGCTGCTGTTTCAGAACATTCGAGGCAGTAGGCCCAGGGTACCTTACCATATGTCCACCTCCTTTGGAGAACTCCCTCCCAGAACCTGCTGCTCAGGATGTGGAAACTCACCAGCGAAGAGCAGACTTTGCTTGAGTCGCGGAGCATCCGAGTGCCGCTGGCACATGTCAGATGTCAGCACGCTTGCTCCAGGTCTCCCTGCCAGCCTAGTCCTTCTCCCGTTGAGTTTTTCACTCCTCATTCCCAAGTATCCTGTGAATGCTCCTTACCATACCTGGCTTCTGTGCTTCCTGAACTGCTACCTGTCTCCAGGCTTCACGGGCAGTTCCTGCCTCTGTGCCGGTGTCACCATGATGCACAAGCCATCATGTGCAAGCCATTGGCTCGTCCTCAGGGATGCGCAAGCCATTGGTCTGTCCTCAGGGACGGCTCAGGACCTCCCTGCTGCGGCAAGTCACTGGGAACACATGGCCTCAGCCCTGTGCCCCGCCCTTCCCTTAGCCATTTCACCTTTCTTCTGGAAGGGAGGTCTGGACATTGTCTGGCAGGTACTCTCATGAAAGCGAATCTGCCACAGGGGTTTATTGGTTCGAGCTTGTTTGCTTTTCAGAGGCAATCTGGTTGTAATTTCAGCAGCAGACTCGGTTTGGCTACTTTATCCGTCACTCCCCGTTTTGCCATTTTCCCCAGTTGCTGTTTTGCAGACTGTCTTTCTCTGGGTTATTCCTTTTAAAATGTAAACCCAAGCATGCTATTACATACATATGCACACTCACACTCACACCCGCACATAGACACACAAGCCATGTATCCAGTCTTGATATTATTGCTGCAATTTATTTGTCATTAATATGGTAGCCATGTTTAGTTCTGATAGCCATGATTTATACCACTCTCAGTTTCCCTTCCAATGCCGATGTCGTTCTACATTTTGCAAGGTTCTTAATTCAAGCCTGTATTTCCTGATTTACATCTTGTTTTCAGGTTTCTATAACATCTTTCGAAAAACAAGATAAGCAAAACAACACCCACGAACACAACGTGTTACTAATCAACAAAATTCTAGGTAAAACTGAAACGAAATTGGACACAACGTGAGGAATTCTCCCGTAGGGAATAATCTGGAGCTAGCTAGCGGTGGAAGCCATGAGTAATGGGTCTCTTCCTTCTTGCTGGATCTCTACAAATTGTTTGACTGGATGGATGGAGAACCATTCCCTTTTCATTCATACAGAACTTGGACTTGCAGAGCTTGATACAGAAACTCTCTGTTACCTTTATGTTTTGAATACGACATCTGAATAGCTCCTTGTTTCCACCCGGACTTTTTTTTTCCCACCTCCATTTACTCAGCTCCACAGGGGGAATCAGCACTTAATAAAACAACTATTGGCTGATGGCGCAAGTCACAGGAGCCTTAGAGCTCTTCTTGGCTTTGTTTTTCTAAAAAGTACCCATGACTATAGCCAAGCAAATCATTATATACCCATGGGCTCCCTCAGGAGAAATTAAAGTTAGGCAACAGGATAGAGAATCAGGCAGGAAGCCTAAAGGAAATTTAATAAACCCATGCCTCTCTTCTTTTTCCTTTTGGGTAGATTTTCCTAAATGTGATAGAAAGTTCTGCAACTGTTTGTGATGGGCCAGTCACCTTCTCAGTTGAGTTAAGAAGCAGTGAGAAAACGAAGATAGCTGAGGGAAACAGGAAGGATCCCTCTGGAGTGTATCAGTGTGTATGATCTATGGGGCTGAACGCTGGCACAACTCAGAAATGGGCAAAGATTTCCATAGCTGGCCTCCATTTTAGCATTTTCTTCCTTCTGTTGGTGGCCCCACCGCACCCGCTGGTCTGTGCTGCTCTGGACTTGGCTATTTCGTGAAAAGATGTGCCATCCCCAATGACCCCTTCCATCCAAAAGTACCTGCTCCTTTAATTTTTCCATTCTTACTCCATGCATACAAGTGTTCACCTCACTGAGAGGCAGAATAAAGTAATAGTGAAGTGCACAGGCTTCGGTGAAACTAGAGCTGGGTTTACGTCCCATCTCTGCCACTTACCGGCTGTGTGTCATCTAAGCTTCAGTTTCTCTCATGTATAAAGAGTGGATTAATAATAGTTCCAATGTTCTATGGATGTTATTATAAGACAATAATAGTAGGATGAAAAAATATCAACAAGAGAAAATAGGATAATAAATGGAAGGTACTGAGCCAGGTTTGGAACTCAGATAGTCTGACAACTGTGCTACACCACCTCCTATAAAATGGATTAAAAATTCAGTCATTGGCCAAGTGCAGTGGCTCGCACCTGTAATCCTAGCACTTTGGGAGGCTGAGGCAGGAGAATGGCTTGAGCCCAGGGGTTGGAGACCAGCCTGGGCAACATGGCGAAACTCCACCTCTACAAAAAAATACAAAAATTAATTGGGCATGGTGGCGTGCACCTCTAATTCCAGCTACTTGTGAGGCTGAGGTGGGAGGATCAAGAGAGCCCAGGAGGTCAAGGCTGTGGTGAGCCCAGATTGCATCACTGCACTCCAGCCTGGGCAACATAGTGAGACCCTATCTTAAAAAAATTTTTTTTAAAAAGTCATTATGCCACATGTTCATAGCAGCACTACATATAATAGCCAAAAACTGGAAACACCCAGATTGACTGACCTTCCTACATGACTAGGTACCATAATTCAGACAAACTTAGGTTTTAACTTACGCACTTACAAAAGCAAACAGGTGCTAATAATAACGATAACATCTAACTCTTATGCAGTAGATACTATAATATGCTAGGCATTGTTCCAAGTGCTTTACATATATTAACTGCTTTCATCTTCACCAAAACCCTTGCAGTTAGGTCCTATTTCAACTCCCATTTTATAGATGAGGACACAGGCATGAGGAGGTCAGTAACATGTTTATGGACACGTAGTGAATAAGTGGCAGGACCAGGGTTGGGCCTTGAAAGACTAACTCCAGTGAGTCCCATTCTAACCACCGGCCTCTATTGCCCATACATAGTTGCTGTGTTATATAGATTTCTTTGCTTCATTAAGTCCTCTTTATTTCTGATGCGACCAATGTCATATTTTTATTTCCTCACAAATAAGTTCAGTTCTCTTCTATTTTTTTTTTCAAATAACCATTAGCTTTCCACACTTTTGACCTAGTATCTAAATGGCCCACAAAATATATTTATAGCAAAATATAAATGACAAGCATAGCTTTAGGATTCTGATCCCTTGTCATGAAGTGTGATGAAATATATCCACTGATATATTTTGACATTTTGAGTAAAGTACTCCAATTGACTGTCATTTTTAGCACCTCGCCCAGAGATAATGGCAGGAATAAACCCCTCCCCCAGGCTCTCTGACAACATCAAACAAGGAAACGCATAAGCAGGCTCTATCAACATCAGCAAAAGTGATGGATTCTGAACATAAAAATGTGAAGGTAGAAGAAACAGCCATTTCTACGATGTGACCTGTTTACCAAGTCTGTTTATTGACTGAAGGAGCAATTTCAATATTTTAACTCTGTCTTATACCCAAAAGAGCCACAAAACCATAGGAGAAAGAAAGGCTAGAGCCTGGAGGAACTGAGGGGTTGATTACTTTAAATGGAATTAACAATTGATTTAGCCAAGCGATTAGCTTGAACTGCTATCTGCATTTAAGGGAGCAGTTTTTTGACTAAGATGACTAGTCAGTTCAACCCACTTGTAAATCTAGAACATATGATCCAAAAGGAGGTGTACCTAATACTTTTTTTTAACCTTTTACTTTTTTAAATTGCGTTTTGGTTTTTTTTTTTGTTTTTTTGTTTTTTGTTTTTTTTTGAGAAGGAGTTTCACTCTTGTTGCCCAGGCTGGAGTGCATTTCCTGGCTCAGTACCTTCCATTTATTATCCTATTTTATCATGTTTTTTTTTTTCATCCCACTATTATTGTCTTATAATAATATCCACAGAACTTTGGAGCTATTATTAATCCACTCTTTATACATGAGAGTGGCGAGATCTTGGCTCACTGCAACCTCTGCCTCCTGGGTTCAAGCGATTCTCCTGCCTCAGCCTCCAGAGTAGCTGGGATTATAGGTGCCCGCCACCATGCCCAGCTAATTTTTGTATTTTTGGTAGACACGAGGTTTCACCATGTTGGCCAGGCTGGTCTCGAATACCTGCCTCAAGTGATCCGCTGGTCTCGGCCTCCCAAAGTACTGGTACTACAGGCATGAGCCACCGTTTCTTTAGACAGAGTCTCGCTCTGTCGCCCAGGCTGGAGTGCAGCGGTGCGATCTTGGCTCGCTGCAACCTCTGCCTCCCAAGTTCAAGTGATTCTCTTGCCTCAGCCTCCCAAGTATTAGGGACTACAGGCATGCACCACCACGCTCGGCCAATTTTTTTTTTTTTTTTTTTTTTGGAGACCGAGTCTTGCCCTGTCGACCAGCCTAGAGTGCAGTGGTGTGATCTCAGCTCACTGCAAGCTCCGCCTCCCGGGTTCACGCCAGTCTCCTGCCTCAGCCTCCCGAGTAGCTAGGACTACAGGCGCCTGCCACCATGCCAGGCTAATTTTTTGTAATTTTCACCGTAGTCTCGATCTTCTACCTCGTAATCTGCCCACCTCGGCCTCCCGAAGTGCTGTGATTACAGGCATGAGCCACCGTGCCCGGCTTTTTTGTATTTTTAATAGAGACGAGGTTTCACCATGTTGGTCAGGCTGGTCTCAAACTCCTAATCTCAAATGATCCAACCTCCTCAGCCTCCCAAAGTGCTGGGATTACAGGCGTGAACCACCATGCCCAACCGATTGCTTTATTTTTAAATGAAGACATTTTAATATCTTTTTATTTTCCAACTTTCATTTAAGTTCAGGGGCACATGTGCAGGATGTGCGGGTTTGTTACATAGGTAAACGTGTGCCATGGTGATTTGCTCACAGATCATCCCATCACCTGGGTATTAAGCCCAGCACTCATTAACTATTCTTCCTGATACTCTCCCTCCTCCCAGCCCTTAATTTTTCACTTTTTGTAGAGACAGGCTGGTCTCAAATTCCTGGTCTCAAGCAATCCACCCTCAGCATCCCAGATTCCTAGGGTTACAGACGTGAGCCACTACACCTAGCCAATTATGTTTAAAATTTCTGTTTTATCAGTTCCAATTTCTCTCCTATCTGAATGAACTTGGGAGTCTCAGGGGAGCAATTTGTAACAGAATGTTCTTAAGTGTAAGAATGAATGTATCTCTTCTCTATAACAACAACAACAACAACAATAATAATAATAATCTTTTACTGAGCACTTACTATGTGCTTTATCTCCATTATTAGAGAAGATTTCGGAGTGGAGGTCAAGTATGTGGTCCCTACAGCCAGTTCCACAGTTGTGTGGCTGGGAGCAAATGGCTTGGATCTCTTTGTGTTTAGTTCCCTCATTTGTAAATCATGATACCTATGTCGTAAGACTTATTATGATTAAATAAGACTTATTACGATTAAATAAATCCCTATATGTAAAGAGTGAAAGAGAGTGCCTGGAACCTGCTATAATTTGGCTGTTGTTATTTATGTTCCTAAACGCCATCTAAGTTTTGTATTATTATTTCTACGTTGCAGTTAAAAGAAGTAAAGTTCAAAAAGATAAATAATTTGATCAACGTCTCACATGCAGAGAGAGCAGCTGCTTTTCCTTCTCCAGATGTTCGAGCAGTGTTGTGTGCACTGGAGAAAGAATCAACACCACCTCTTGTTTCTGTATCTGACATCCTGAAATGATTAAGATTTGGGATAGTTGGTACTTTATTGCACTTTTATTTCCCCAGAGGATAAATAAATCCTTCATGAATACATTTGATAAGAGAATGTATGGAGCTATAAATTAAAATACTGGGGGGGAGACTATGAATGATAATCTCCACATTATTCCAATATCCATTGTTAGAGGCATTTATACAACCCACAGGTGTCCACATACAAGCTCTTCTGTTTCACATTTTCTGTGTCTTATTACCTACCATCAATGGTAACAGGTTTCCTTGCAAAAAGTTTCCTTCTCCATTTAGGGCTGAATTCAGTTATCCTTCAGAAACTTATATATCCTGACCCCCCAGTGCCTTCAGTTTCGTTAAGATGTTGCCTTGTCTCCACTTCGTATGTGTCATGTTAGTTTATTACTCAGCTGCTGACGCTACCTTCTCATTTTAGTTTTCTGTTTGATTTCTCCCAATGTCCTTATTATTGGCATCCTTAGTACCTTCACCATTGTTATAACTCCTTTTCATTTTCAATCTGTCTCTTCAAAATAAAATCAGAGCAAATAAAACAGACACAGGCTATATGCCCTTATGCAAAGCACCGAAATCAAACAAGATCAAGATCCCATTGATATAAAAACTGAGAATCCTGTTCAAAAGGAAATTGGAAAGCAGATCTGTGAAGTGCCTCTTTTTGCAAAAATCAAAGAGGAACAAGTGATTAGGCATGAATGGTTCTGTTCTTATGAATTCAAGACACCTTAATATGTAGGTGGCATAGAATATCATTAAGAATAACAGGATATCTCCAGCTTAGGCAGGAAACCATTTTCAAAAAATGTCAGAGCTAATTGTACAAAAAATAATTTCATAATTGCAAAGTAGTAATGGTGGATTCTAGTTTGAGGTTTGGAGGTGAATAAACATAGCTTAGAAACTATAGGGGCTTCCTGTTTTGAATTTAGGAGAAACCACGACTTTTGCAAATACTTTTAGATGTAATGTTTATGGAAGGCAAAGAATATTAACCCAGAATGTTGGATAGTACAGCTAGATATTGGTTTGTACGTTCTAAGTCATTTAGAATGTTGGACAGAGGACTGAACTACTGGACTTTTTCCTTCATTTCTTGCCTAAAAAGGGCAATAGTGAGAAAATGACTTTAACCAAAATATTCAACAAGCATTTATTAAGTCTGTGGTACAAATAGCGTTCTGTAGAAAGCACTCCTATTAGACCCAAAGGAAGCAGAAGATGAAATACACACGTCTGACAATTTAGTAGGGGATGAAGAATAATAAACATATAAGCCTGAAAGAACCAGAGAATGATTCCGTAGTAATACGGAAATTTGTGGCATACTCTTCCCCCAGATAACCACAGGCTCATTTTCTCACCTCCTTTAAGTCTTTGCTCAAATGTTACCTTTTCAGTGAGAACTTCTCTGACCACTCTCTATGTAAATGGTACCACTCTACTCCACAAACCCTGTCTCTGTCCCCCATTCCTGTTTACTTTTCCTTATCACCTTTTGGTTAATTACATAATTTTGTTTTTCAACTATCTTTTCTTAAATATTTATTTATTTATTTATTTATTTATTTGAGATGGAGTCTCACTCCGTCACCCAGGCTGGAGTACAGTGGTGAGATCTAGGCTCACTGCAACCTCCTACTCTCTGGTTCAAGCAATTCTCCTGCCTCAGACTCCCGAGTAGCTGGGATTACAGGCACACGCCACCACACCTGGCTACTTTTTGTATTTTTAGTAGAGACGGGGTTTCACCATGTTGGCCAGGCTGGTTTCAAACTCCTGACCTCAAGTGATTGCCCACCTTGGCCTCCTAAAGTGCTGGGATTACAAGTGTAAGCCACTGTGCCCGGCCTGTTTCTCAACTATCTTATAGCTCCACCCTACCCACTGTTGAATAAAGCCTTCAGAACAACTGGGGAATTGGGCATTTTGTTCATTACTAAATCCTTAGCAGGTGGTAGAGTACCTGGCACATAGTAAGTGTTCAAAAAAAAACTTGCTCAATCAAGTGTCTAATAGTGTATGTCAGACTACATATTAGTGCTGAAAAAATTCAAAATAAGTAACCTTTGGCAATGTTAATGAGAAAAAGTTTCTTGGAAGAAGTGATGTGTGTGCTTTTCAAGCCAAAGCAAATTGATTTGATCAAACATAGTGATTACAACATAGGTTTTGAGTTCTAGACCAAACTCTGCCTCTATTTAGCTATGTGACCTAAATAAGATGTGTAACTTTGGTTTTTTGTGGATCTCTGAAGGTATTTATACCTGGGGCCAAGAACTTATGCCTTTACGTGGATTAACATTTAAAAACAAAAACAAAAACTCTTCTAACAGAATTACAACTTTTTTTTTTCTTAACTTCTCCTGACCAAAGCAGATATTCTTGACATGCTTTGCACCATGATCATCTTTGTTGATGCAATTTAGGAATGGCCGGCCTTAGGCAAATCAGTGAAAGAAAGTTCTCTCCCAATCGCAGTGACTGGGCCCCATTTCTGCCTTCTCCAGGCTCTCATGATGCCCTCTAGCTGTTCCAGAGCTCTCTGGGGCACCCAGCCAGGTCTGCCTGCTCCCAGTGTAACCCATACTCAGAAATTATGTCTTCCTGTCCTTTGCTCTCCAAGCATAAAGCCTGCCTCTTCAGTCTCCTGCCAGTTAGGACTGGATCCTGATGAGCTAATTCCCTTTAGGGTGAGAATGACAGATTGTTGGCTAAGCTAACTTTCTGTTTTCCTCACCACCAAAGTGAAGCCCAATGCTAAAGAAAGAATTGGAAGGGAAGGGGAACTTCCAAATATCCAGTGCCTAGAATCTGCCTGAACTTTTAATATATTAAATCATGTTATCCACAACCAGGTAGATGACATTACTCTCTAAGAAGCTAAAGTTCATGAGAGGTAAAATATGGACAGGTTCCAAAACTTTCTGTATTATCACATCAGCACACTGAGTAAATGAGCCCAGAAACAGAATTGTGGATACTATTGCAGACTTCTGGGGCAATATTTTGGGGACTGAGGAAAGGTCCTGTGTGGCATCCTGCCTCAGCCATGTAAACTCTGGCTGTGACGTTGAGTGAGTAGGCCCCATGACCTTCGACAAGTAATTTAACCCTCTTATAGCTTCGATGTCCTCATCTGAAAAATGGGGAATAATAATAGTATCTATAGTCATTATTTCCTGCCTGTAACAAGTCACTCCACAAATTAGTGGCTTAAAACAATAGTCATCCCTATAGTTCAGGAATTCAGGAGTGCCTCGGGTTGGGGAGTTTTCTCTCAGGGTCTCTCATGAAGTTGCAGTCAGATGTCAGCTGGGGTCTGCATTCATCTGAAAGCCTAACTGGGGCGGGCAGATCCACTTCCAAGGTGGGGCACTCACATTGGCTGACAAGTCAGTTCCTCTCCACATGGGCTCTCCACAGTGGTGCTTGAGTGTCTTGGCAAAATGGCAGCTGGCTTCATCCAGAGCAAGCAATTCAAGAGAACAAGATGGAAGCTCAATGACTTTATTCCTAACCTTGGAAATCTCACAGCATCACTTCTGTGGTAGTATATTAGTCACATAAGACAGTCCCTAACTCAGTGTGGATGGGACCACACAAGGGCCCTTTTGGAGATTTCTGCAACCGTATCTACTATTATCAGGAAGATTAAATGAAACACCCATGTTAAGCCCAGTACATTGTAAACACTGACTAACCGGTAGCTATTATTACAACGGCCGTAAAGTGCTAAATGCCTGCCTATACTAAGGCTGGTGCTGATTCTGATCTCTGCTCTGAGTTTGATTTTACTGGATTTTAACCAGAGACTCCCTTGTGAAATGCTTGAGCCCACATTAGAACCCAGCAGGAAGAAGCCAGAAAGCTATAGAGCTCAAGCAAAACAGCAGCAACAACAAACACCAATTCAATGAACCCATGAAGTAAACGACATCTGGGTACCGGGCTCCTGAGTATCAATAGCAGCTGGTTGGCCCTGGCAGACTCGATAGCTCTGGGAAGCACCTGGAGAACCTTGTCACTACCTTAGGACTCCTGAATAGCAACAGCAACAACAATTTCCCCATCTGTATTCTTATCTATGCGTGCTGTCACTGAAGTATACAGTGCAATGTTTCTCGAATTTGTATCCTGGGAAACACTACTGCAAAAAATATATTAATAGGTGGGTCTCAAAAAAAAAAAAAAAAGCTTTATGGTCGAATAGATTTGAAAAGGCTACCTGTTAAATCCTTTTTTGAAGCCTCACAGTGCATATTTTGCATGGTGTCAAAGACTCTAGGAAGTCCTAGGATTAAATAATAAGAAAAATTAGAAGGAAAGTGTCTGTTCAGTTGGATTTGACTCAACATTTCCATCATCTTGCAGACTTGTCAGTGCAAAACACACTATTTTTCCCTCCACTGCAAGTATACGCCTTCTATCTGGAAGACGCTTGTGATAACTGAAGAAACAGGGTTTTAGGGGATTGAATCCAGCATTGCCTACTTACTAGAGCCAGGATCATGAGCAAATCACTTCAGTTTTTTGACCCTCGGTCTCCCTATCAGTACAATTTGGACAATACACACTTAATTGGGCTGCTGAGAGAATTAAATAATAAAGATACAACACCAGCCTGGTGTTTGTATCCCAGTAAGAGTTTGGACTTGCAACTTGACGCTTTGAGTTCCAATCCTAGCTCTATCATGAAGGAGCTATTTGAATTTGTTTTGTTTTGTTTTGAGATGAGTTTCCACTATGGTGACCAAGCTGGTCTTGTACTCCTGGCCTCAAGTGATCCTCCCATCTCAGCCTCCCAAAGTCCTGGAATTACAGTTATGAGCCATCATGTCTGGCCATCAAGGAGCTATTTGACCCTGACCAAGAATTTTGTATGTGTTTGTTTGTTTTGTTTGTTTTGAGACAGGATCTCACCCTGTTGCCCAGGCTGGAGCGCAGTGACACAATCAAAGATCACTACAGCATCAACCTCCCAGGCTCAAGTAATCCTCCCACCTCGGCTTCCTGAGTAGCTGGGACCACAGGCGCACACCACCATGCCTGTCTAATGTTTTTATTTTTTGTAGAGACAGGGTTTTGTCACGTTGCCCAGGCTGGACTCAAGCGACCTGCCTGCCTCAGCCTCCCAAGTGCTAGGATTACAGGCATGAGCCACCATGCCTGGCTTAACCAAGTTCTTAACTTCTTTGAGCCTCAGCTTTCTTGTCTGTAAAACAAGGAGAATCATTGTGTTAATGTATCTCATAGCTTCTATGCAGGGATAAAATGGAAGTGTGGACAATGTAGTACACATGCTTGGCACACTACAAGAGCTCTATAGTTGTCGGGTATCATCATTACTGTTGTGGCCAAAGGTCACAGAGCTGGTAAGTAACAAAGTCAATAAATGAATCCCAGCCTGACTCAGTGTGCGTGCACCTTCCCCTCTGCTGTGACATAGAAACAACCAAGAGAAATGAGATGCAGTCGTTTTGAGAGCAGCTTTGGGGAGAGAGCTGGGCCAGCAGTTGGAGACTAGTGGGTGGTCATAATTCCGGAGAGCTTCCCAGAAGTGGTGGGGTCGCGGGAGGATATTTAAAGACAAGGAGGCAGGTGGCTGGGCAGATGGGGGTGGCAGGGTTTACACAGTCAGGACAGCCAGGACAACGGCTTGGAAGAGTGAGTGGCGGCGGCTGTAAGACGCCAGCTTTGTTGGAACAAAGCAGCAGGTGAGAGAGCCGCAGAGATCAACGCTCCAGGCACCCGGGGAGAGCAGAGGCAGAAGAAAACACTTGGCAGGAACAGGGCGGCCCCATTTGCCTTTTTCAATCAATCAGACAACAATTGAGGGACGGCCTATGAAGCAAAGCATTATTCCCCACCCCCCACCCCCTACACACACCACCAAAGCAACGACTGTACAGATAATAGCCTAACTTCCAAGACCTGCTCCTCCCTCCTCAAGCCAGCCGGACCGTGATCAGCCATATAGAAATTTATTTGCATTACCGAGCTCCTATTTCTGCTTTTGCCATCACCACAGATCAGTTCGGGTTTTGTATCCCATCCAAGTGCTTTTCATATTTTCCAGATCACTCAAAAGTCTGTATCCGCTGCCTGGAGCAGGTTTAAGGAACAATCTGAGATTTCTTTCTGAATAAGCAGTTATTTGTACTTTGTTTTGCTTTTCTTGGTTACTGAAGAGAAACAGTGACATAAAGAAAGCACTGGTAACACTTTGCATTGAGCAGCACAAATGTCAATGGTAGTGACTTTGCAAATAAATAGTTACATTGTCAGGCGCACAAGAGTCTCATTGAGGAAATCTGTGCTGTGACTGCTAACAGGGTTAACACTTTCAGCACAATGTAATCAAGGAAAGGCTTGTAAACTTTGCTCCAAGTGACCTCTGTCTGTATTAAAGGCAAATGCCAACCAAGGATCCCAGGATACATTTTCAGACTAGTTGCGGTGTAGTTAATGCATCCTTTATAGTGCATTGGAGGGAGGGAAAGGAAGAGAGAGAAGAAAAAAAAAAAAGGAGGGGAGGGGAGGGGAGGGGAAGGGAGGGGAGAAGAGGAGAAGAGGGGAGAGGAGGGGAGAGGAGGGGAGAGGAGGGGAGAGGAGGGGAGAGGAGAGACCCGGGTAGAGTTAAACTTTGTTTATGAGGAAATGGCAAAGTCCCCTTGTTTCAGTGAATCCAGTTAATTCAGTTATACTGTTTCATTCTCTATTTTCATCACATTTCCACTCAAAGCCAAAATATATTTTTTAATGAATTGTAAAATGTAGTTTTCCGCTTTGCAAAATTTTTCTTGTAAAGGATGTTTTATAAGAAAATAAGATCCTGTTAGTAGAAATTTAAGTGACTAAATACTTAGGACTCCCACCAGCCCATCCTCTGAGCCTTGGCAAAGTTCTGGGTGAGCTTCCTTGTCATTCCCTGTTTAGGGCTGCCAGATTTCACAAATAATACAGAATGCCCAATTAACATTGAATTTCCGATAAATCGCAAATGATATTTTTAGTATAACTATACCCCAACATCTCATAAGGCCTACTAAAAAATCATTTGCCGTTTATCCGAAATGCAAATTTAACTGGATGTCCTGTTTTTCATCTAACAATGCTATTTCTGTTAGTTCCTCTTCTTTCTTACCTTGACTTTTACTTTTTGCCATTCCCTGGGATACCCCGTCTGGGTCATTCATTCCTCCTTTCAAATACTTCTCTAAACTACACCCTCCTCTCCAGATCAATAACATCCACACAGTATGAATTAATCTGGGGCAGATATTTAGAAGATATTCGTCTGAACATATAATCATTAAACACCTACAAGGTGCCAGATGTAGGATTACAGGTGAGAAAAAAGGAACCAAGTTATACCCATGCTGAAGTAGGGAAGGATATATTTAAGAACAAGATGAGGAAGAGCGTGTTTTAGTGGGCTCTTGTCTATGGAAGGGAGTCCTTGGTGTCTTCAGAGGGTGAAAACCAAAATGATCCTTTAGATTCCAGATCCATCTGTTGAACCCATACTGCATTCCAGGTTTAATGTTAGATAGCCTTTTCATGTTTATCCTGCTGATTTTCTTCTTGAAATTTTCACACAGAAGATGTGAAAAGGTTTTGGACTATCAAACTGCCTTCGTTTTGTGCAACATCCTGTGACCCCCAGTAGTTGATGAGAAAGAGGAAGAAAGGTCTCCAAGTTGAGAAAGGATTCCTGGGGTTGTTCCTTATGATGGGCCCTCATATCCAGGACAAAGTGGGGCACAGAAAGGAAATCAAGGCTTTGCTGATCCATACTTTATAATTGGCAACAACATATCACACATATATAAATGATGAGCTGTGAAGTTGAAGCCTGAGCAACACGCCAAAACCCCATTTCTACAAACAATTAAGCAAGCATGGTGGTGTGCACCTGTGATCCCAGCTACCAGGGAGGCTGAGGTGGGAGGATCACTTGAGCCTGGGAAGTCGAGGCTGCAGTGAGCCAAGGTTGCACCACTGCACTCCAGCCTGGGTGACAGAGCAAGACCTGGGTGACAGAGAAAAATAAAAAAAAAAATTGAGCACTTTCCACCACACAGATAAAAGTTAAGCAGCCCTGTTTTACTCTAGAATCTGCTAGCCAAGTTAGTGCTGGTGAAATCTTTGTGTGAAAAAAGAGCTGACATTGGAGACTTAAGCAGAAGAAAAATTATTTTGATGAACTGACTTGGAATCAAGCATGAAGAAAATTCCAGGCAAACTCACAGAGGTTGAGGAACAGTTTAATGCGATCTATACATAAGGAAAGAACATTCAGATCGAGAACTTCTGACCTTCTGTCTTCTTTTTACTTTTTTTCTTTTTTCAAAATTGTTTGTTTGTTTTTTGAGACAGAGTCTTGCTTTGTCGCCCACACTGGAGTGCAGTGGCGTGATCCTGGCTCACTGCAACCTCTGCCTCCAGGGTTCACGCCATTCTCCTGCCTCAGCCTCCCAAGTAGCTGAGACTATAGGCATGTGCCACCACACCCATTTGTTTTTTTCTATTTTAGTAAAGATGGGGTTTCGCCATGTTGGCCAGGCTGGTCTCAAACTCTTGGCATGAAGTAATCTGTCCACCCGGACCTCTCAAAGTGCTGGAAGTACAGGTGTGAGCCACTGAGCCCTGCCCTAACCTTCCATCTTAATAGTATGATCATTAAACTCCTCTTAAGGGGGAATTAAAAAAAAAA